>NW_026776979.1:0-300000 GCF_030936135.1 Gavia stellata
TAAGTGAGGGGCGTTTTGCTGCCTTGCCGTGCTCCTGCACCAGAGCCGGCTGCTGGGCACGTCCCAGGCTTGACCGGCATGGGGGAAACACGATGTCAGTCCCGTGTTTCAGTCCACCAGCCCAGGGCTTGTTTTGTCCTCGGGAGCTGGCATGCGGCTGGATGCAGGGTACCGCTGTTTAACCTCTCCTGCCAGCACCTTCAGCTCGCCTTCCCCCCTTGCTTTATTAGATCCCAAGTCTGATTCCTGCAGCCATGTGGATCTGCCACCAAGCGAGGGGAAGGGCATCCAGGAGAACGTCAAGGACCCTGTCAAAGATTCAGGAGAGGTACCTACAGAGACTGCCATCTCTCCTGTGCCTGCATCTCTCTCCAGCTCCTCCCATGCTCAAAGATCCCTTCCTGGAGGGCTGCCATGTGGGCAAAGCTTTGGGAAAAAAAAAAGGACACCAGTGTCCTGTGGGTAAGAGGGATCCATAAAGGAGTCCCATAACCTTCTCTTCTCCTTGCAGGACCTGAGCGCTCTGGACAAGCGGCTGAAGGATTTGGTTTTCACCCCTTCATCCTCCAGCCTCTTGGAGCAGCGGAATCTCTTGCAGGTCTGGCATTTTCAGAGCAGATCACAGCTTCCGCTATGCAAACCCCCAGGGAGGTTTCTGCCCCAAAGTCCTCTGCACCTTGAGGGGTGCAGAAGGCCACATATGGAGGACAGCATAGAAAGGAGCAGAGGCTGCAGTGGGAATGGGCTCTGGCTACCTCCCTGGACATGGCAGATTGGTGTGGGAACTCTTCCCTGAGGCTGGCATGGACTCTAGGGACATGAAACCAGTGACAGGCTTTGCAGCTGTTCCCAGGAAGCCCTGGCAAACGATCTGGCCCCTGTCAGGCACTTAGCAGAGCTGCCGCTCCTGGAACAGCTGCCAGAGCCCAGGGCAGAATATCAGCTTTTCTTCTCGCAGGTCTTGCTGCCCTTCATAGAGTCCCGCAGACCAGACGAACGTGAGAAGGCTGTGAACATCATTGCCTGGCTAATCACATCATTTGTCAGCTCTTCCTCTGCCGGGGTAAGGAGCCTCAGGTCCAGACAACCTCCGGTCACCCCATCACCCCTTCCCAGTGTGCAAAGGGCACTCTGTCGTTCTGGGTTCCCTTGGAGGGAAGCCTGGACACAGGCTAGGGGACTCAGCAAGGCGCTGTCTCGAGTAGGATGTCTTTAACCCTGTGTCTGTAGGCTTCTCTCTGGCCCCTCTTCTCTAGGCCAGGAGCCAGCTCTGCTGCCCAGCCTGCCCGGGGCAGAGCTGTCCTGGAGCATGATGGGAACCCTGGCCTGGCAGCCCTGGGCTGCTGCCCAGCAGCACCGGGGCTCAGGGCCCGCAGGGCTGTCCGGCACGTCCCCTTCCCTGCGGCCACCTCCCCACCACATGCCCAGGCGTCAGCCCCGGGACATGTGCTCCTGCCCTGCAGGCGCTGCCCGCCTGAGCCGTGGGGAGCAGAAGGGCTGGGCAGGAGCAGAGGGCAGGTGGCTTGATGTGGCCAAGATGGGGAGTGGAGCTGAAGGAGGCAGGGGCACTCTGTGGGCTGTGGGAGAGAAGAGCAGTGGTGGTGGTGGGAGGGCAGCAGGTCCCAGTCCTCATGTCAGCACCAACATCCCGTGGGCTGAAAGGGACAGTGGTCAAAATCCTTCAGCTGCAGCCTGGGATGGAGACAGCAGTGAAGGGAGACAGCCAGCCAGAGCTGTGAGCTTCATCTGCTGGCCGAAGCCAAAGGAGCTGGCAAGGGAGCCTGGGCCTGGGGCAGAGGAGCCCGGGCTGCGGGCTGGAGAGCAGGGAAAGGCAGCAGAGACAATGGGGCTACAGGGCAGGCTGTTCCTGCTTGGGACAGCTGTTACCAACCCATCCTGCTGCTGCTGTGTCGCCTTCCCTTCAGGTTCTGCTCTCATTTTGCCACGGCTGTTGCAGTGGGTCAGGGGCTGCTGAGAGGTGCCCCTGCACTGGGCAGGGGAGCTGGCAGTGTGCGGGGGCTGGGGCGGATCCTGCAAGCGCTCTGCCTGCAGCGGCACCCAGCCCTACACCAGCTCTTGGGCTAAGGGGTTTGGCCCCAGCTGCCCCACCATAGCCCTGCTGCCAGTGCTTCCTCCTTTCCTTCAGGTCTGCGTCTCTGACAACCCTGACCTCGATGAAGATGAGCATATCCAGGACCTGGGCAAGCTGGTGGGAGGTCTCATCCTGTGCTGTGCTCCCAACAACCAGATGATCCACTTTAGGGCTGCAGATGCTCTTCGATACCTCTACAAGTTCACCCTGCAGCGGAAAAGTAAGCGAAACGATGACAAGTTGGGTCCTTCCAGGCATGGAGGCCAAAGCAACGCCAAGCAAAGCACCGTGCCAACTCAACCATTCTCCTCAGCTAGAGGAAGGAACAAGAAACCCTTCCAAAGCCAGAGTAGGGGAGCAGCTGTGCTGCATCAGCTGCAGGGCCCACACAAGCCAGCATCAGCGCAGTGTGTGCAGAAGTAAGAGGACACAGATAAGGTGAAAGCCACGCACCTCTCTGGGGTCCCTTAGCTCTTGCCTTGTGAGCAATAGCCAATGCTCATGCTGTAGACATGCGTGCTGCTTTCAAAATGCGGCTGCCTCACAGACCTCGTCCAGGACTGTTACCTCCCTTGAAGGAGTGGTTCCATAGCTGCCCTGGTTACCGGAGGACTGAAAAACTTCCTGCTGCAACGGGTGCTCCTACTAGAGTTTCAGTCCTGCTTGGTCCCTACAGCCACAGCTACCATTGATTACCATGTCCCAAAACAATTGTTCTGTATTAGTAAACAGCAGATTCAGCTGTGCAACACGGTGGTTGGTCCCTCCAGTGCCTGTAGAAAGAAGGTCTCCCTGATGCCCTCCAGAAATCTCCTTAACTGCTTCTGTCCTGCCATATTGCAAGGAAATCCTCTGAATCACAGAATCACAGAATCACAGAATCACTACAGTTGGAAAAGACCTGTAAGATCATCAAGTCCAACCTGAAAAAAAAAAAAAAGAAAAAAACAACAACAAAAAAGACCAACCAAACAAAAAAAACCACACAAACAACCCACGCAAGCCAACCACCACACAACAACAACAAGGCACAACACACCAAAAACCAACCCACCCAACACCACACAGCACCATGTCCATCAAGCTACATCCCACAATGCCACATCCACACGCTCCTTGAATACCTCCAGGGAGGGCGACTCTACCACCTCCCTGGGCAGCCTATTCCAATGTTTCACTACTCTCTTGGTAAAGAACTTTTTCCTAATATCTAGCCTGAACCTCCCCTGGCGCAACTTGAGGCCATTTCCTCTAGTCCTGTCACTAGTCACTTGGGAGAAGAGACCAACACCCACCTCTCTGCAGCCCCCTTTCAGGTAGTTGTAGAGAGCGATAAGGTCTCCCCTCAGCCTCCTCTTCTCCAGGCTAAACAACCCCAGCTCCCTCAGCCGCTCCTCATCAGACTTGTGTTCCAGACCCCTCACCAGCTCCGTCGCCCTTCTCTGGACACGCTCCAGCACCTCCATGTCTTTCTTGTAGTGAGGGGCCCAAAACTGAACACAGCATTTGAGGTGCGGCCTCACCAGCGCCAAGTACAGAGGCATGATTACCTCCCTGCTCCTGCTGGCCACACCATTTCTGATACAAGCCAGGATGCCGTTGGCCTTCTTGGCCACCTGGGCACACTGCTGGCTCATATTCAGCCGGCTGTCGATCAACACCCCCAGGTCCTTTTCCGCGGGGGAGCTTTCCAGCCACTCATCCCCAAGCCTGTAGCGTTGCCTGGGGTTGTTGTGGCCAAAGTGTAGAACCCGGCACTTGGCCTTATTGAACTTCATCCGGTTGGTCTCAGCCCATCGATCCAGCCTGTCCAGATCCCTCTGCAGAGCCTTCCTACCCTCAAGCAGATCAACACTCCCTCCCAACTTGGTGTCATCTGCTTGTGGCCCACACGCTTTCTCCCAGACTGTTGATTGTCCCGCATATCTGAGCTGCTCCTTCACGTAGGAGGCAATCCCCCCTCCTCATCTTCCTCATCCCCCCAGAAGAGCTTGCGTCCATCCACCGCAGCACTCTGGCCGTGCGAGCCATCTCCCACGCCTCAGTTATTCCCACCGTGTTTTAATTGTGTGACTACATGCAGAACTCGAGTTCCTTAGAGTTTCCCAGGCTGTGAGCATTTGTATACACACACTTGAGGCAGGTGCATCGAATCCTTCCCCATCATTCCTGAGCTCCCTCTTGTTCCCATCACCCGTCACCCTTTGCTTTCCAACCCTCTCCACTGCTTCCTTCCCTTGACTGTAGGTCGTAACCTCCCTTCTCAGCCATTCCTAGCTTAAAGCTCTTTTTGCCATTTGGTAAGCTGGTTGGCAAAGATCCTCTGTCCTACCAACTGTTCTTTGTTTCATCCCCCCTATTTAGGCAGGACGCCACCAAAAGATAATCCAGAGCATCCACAGCTCCAGAGGGAATGGGAAGCTGAGAGCGCCTCCTGGCTTTCTTTGCACTGCGACACCAGTGACATTGCTATGGTAATGAGCTCCTCCCTTGCTGGGACTCTTGTCCATGGCATCAGCAGGAGACTTGAGTGAGCAAAGGCACCCAGAATGAGTGGGACTGGCATGGCCTCGCTCTCCCTGGTCAGAGAGGGTTCCTGCTGTCCCTGAGCAGGGACTATCCGAGGGTGGCACTCCGGTGTCCCAGCAGCAGCTCCAGCCCTCCTGGCCACCAGCGAGCCCTGGTTCTCTGTAGGGCCAGCATGCTGTGCCCATGAGCCCAGGCCGCCTCCCTCACCCTGAGGGTCCCCTGTTCTCATCCTCCGCCCTGCAGTGACTGCAGCCCCTGTTGCCAGTTTTCCTGCGGGCAATGCTGCCAGCACGGCCGGGCATCTCTCACCAGAGCTGCTTGCCACACAGCTCAGCTGAGCAACACAGTCAGGGCACTCGGTGTGCCATGTCTTCCCTGCCTTGCTTCTTCCCGTAGGCGTTTGGAAAATACCTCCAGCCTTCTGAGAGGACAGACGTGGTCCTCACAGCCATTGACGCCACGAGAGACTCCAGCATCTATGACAAGCAGGTGGCCTGCAGCATGCTCTACATGGCCATGAGTGACCCTGCCTGCTGGCTGACGGATGTAAGCCGCCTGTAGCTGGATTGCCCTACCCATGAGACCTTTCAGGCGTTTTTCCTCCCTCTTTCCCAAACGCAAATGGCACCTGAAGCCATTTCGAGCCAGCAGAGCAGGATGGGAAGGGCAGCAGTTTCAGTGGCAGCTGAGGAGATGGTTGCACTCCAGTGGCAGCACCATCCTCACCTGTGTCCCTTCCAGGCACAAAAGATCGTGGGGTGCATCCACAAAAACATGGAGTCCATCCACACGGTGACAGCCCGGCACAGCCTGGAATCCCTGCTTCTCCTGCTGACCAAGAAGTACCCCAAGGTTACAGTCATGAGCCTGTTGATGATCAGTCCATCATGTGACAGGTACCAGCCTAGACAGCCCTGGGGGCTTGTTCCACAGCCCGGGCATGGCGCCGGTGGCTGTGGCAGCCCTGCTAACAGAGCACTCTGGCTTGCAGCACTGCCCTGGGCATGTGGGAGGTGATGCTCTCCCTACCCAGCACTTCGGAGCTGATCTTCAAGGAGCTGCTCAGTGTGATCGAGGACAGGCTACCACACGGGCTTTTCAGCTTCAGCACAGAGGACGTGTCCAGCCTTCCCTTAGCTGTGAGTGACCAGACCAGGTCTTGCTCACCTCCAGGGCTGTTGATGCCTCCCCAGGAAAACAGACACAGCCCCTCCTGTCTGCCCCCAAACAGCCACCTCCTCCAGGACTTAGGGACACAGCCCCTTAGGGCCAGCAGGGACCCGCCCAGCACCAGGCCCCCCTGTGCCTGCATCCCCCTGCCCTGCTCTGCAGACTGGAAACATAGGGTGGGGGCAAGAGTTAGGGCAGGGGCTGCTCCCAGACAAGGGCAGGGGCGAAGACTGGGGCAGGGGCAGCGAGGTGCTGGGGTCAGGGCTGGGGCAGAAGCCAGAGTCCAGGCAAGGGCTGGGGCTGGGGCAGGGGCTTGGCTACAGCAGAGTTTGTGTGGCCTGCAAGGCCTGAGACTAGAAACCCAGGAGGGTCCGCAGAGTGCGAAAGGCACGCCATACTGGCCCCGGGGGGCTTGTAGCGCCCACGTCAGAAGCAGGAGCTGAGCCCCCAGGGTTGCTGGGCCTTGGCCTTGGCTTGGCAGCTGGGTTGCAGTCTCCATCGTCGGTGTCTCTGTGGCCTGGGGCAGTGCCTGAGCCACACCCCACGTGCAACCCAAGGGCTTTGGCAGTGCAACAGCAGTGTGTTTGCAGCGAGAGCTGTCTCTGTGTGTATTCCGCAGGCAACCAAGGTCCTGTGCAAGCTCATCTGCCAGGAGAAGCTAAGAGCAGCCTTCCCCAAGCTGCTCATTGGCCTGGTCTACCAGATTTCATACGCTAAAGCGTTCATACCACACAACGTGAAGCTTTCCTGGAAATACTGTGGACAGCATCAGGCCAATCAACCCATCCCTTTGAGGTGCTCCATCCCCCTTCCCCTGCCATTTCCATGGGCCCTTGGCCAGGGCGCGTGCTCCGTGTGTGACCAGACTTTGCTCTGCATGCAGGTTTGCACTGGAGGCCATTAAAGTTCTGCTCTGTGCTGCTGGCTATGAAGAGCATGTCCTCAACATCCAGAATGAGGGCGGCTGGGACATGCTTCTTGATGCTGAGACCCACCACAGCGGAGTCAGTTTGCTGGCCAGGTGAGAGCCCCCTTCCTCCAGCAGTGCCTCCGCAACCCCATCCCTCGTGGCTGAGAGCGGGTCCCCAGTGCGCTAAGGCACAAGGCTGCAGCTGCAGTGCTTGTGACGGAGCAATCAGAGGGGAAAGGGGCGCTCCTTGCTTGGGGAAAGACCAGGACGCTGTGAGTGAGTTGCGTAGAAGCTGCGGCTGAGTGCAAACACATGTCCTGGCCTGGGGTATCATGACTAGGTTGGGCAGTGCAATCCCAGCAAGGCTTTGCCTGCCCTCGTCAGTCCCAGTGGTGCTTTTCTTTCCCCTGCCAGAGAGATGAGGAAGAGCCCAGTTGATCAGCGATCCTGCATCTTCCAGCTCCTGCAAGGGATTCTTCACCATCGGGAGACATTCCCGATAACTTTTGCCATGAATTTCTACGTTGAGGTAGGCCTGGTGGCAAGCAGCGCCTCTGTGAGATGCTTCTGAACCCTGCCCTTCTGCACACGTGGCTGCAGGGCGGGATGACCGTCACCAGAGCTGGGACAGAGCGGGTCCGTTGTCAGTACCTCTGGCCTCGACCCATTTCTGCTGGGGTAGCACTCATGACCACCACAGGCAGGGCTGCCCCCTGGACAGGCTGTGTGAGGCCCTCATGCCCTGAGCTGGCAGTGGGAACCAGGAGCCACACAGTGCGGGGAGCCCTGAAGGCTCTGCCAGTCTCTCATTGCCATCTTTGTTTCAGCTGCTGGCTTGCGATGACCTTAAAAAGGATTTGAGTGACCTGCTCCTCCTCCAGTCATATCTGATTTATCCATGCCACATAATGCAAGGGCTGATACTCAGAGGCTTTGTCACCCTGTCGGAAGAACCTGAGATGGTGAGCAAGGCGTGGTCAAGTGAAGCCACACTGGCAGCCTGGGGCTGGGGCAGTGGGTAAGGTGGTGGCTTGGGCCTAGCTGAGAGTAAGGAGGTGGGTGTCAGAAAAGGGGGTGGCTGAGCAGGGGACACAGAGCCTTTGCTGTCCTGCCCTGCCCTGCCCTGCCCTGCCTGCCTTACCCTCGCTCTCCCTCATCCCCATCAGTGCGCATGTGGCCACCGCCAGACAGGAGGCTGCTGCAGCAATTCCTGTGCCACCTGCCAGGAAGCCGGACGGGAAGCTGGTGCTCAGTGACCAGAGCATTTTTGCCAGCGTGGTCGTCAACCGCTTCACCATAAAAGAAATTCTGTGCTTCATACAGGCAAGAGAAATGCATATCCTGCTGGAAGACATCCTGCAGACCCTGAATCATCCTGCCACAGACATCAAGATGAAGGCCGTGCTTGTCTTCAGAAACCTGATGCGTCATATGGACTGGAAGAAGGCCAGCCACATCACTGTGCAGCTGGCGGAGAAGCTCCTGCCACTCATTGATGATGTAAGGCTGCTGTGGGAGCCTGAGCCCCGCAGATGGGCACTCTGCAAGGACAGCTGCCCATCAGCCCAGCCCTGCAGGCAGCACTTGGGCAGGGCTGCTTCCCTCCTCACAGCCCTGGGCTCTCATGGGATGGCTTCTGGGCTCTGCAGCCCAGCAAGGCTTCTCCTTGGCAGGTTGATGCCCCTGGGTGACCTGAGCCCACTGTGCTGGGGCCCAGCCTGGCCCCTGGGCAAAGCACCTGCAGCCCAAGAGCTGCTCTCAGAGCCCCGAGGGCTCCCCCGGCTGCACTGTCAGGCAGGACCAGACGTTCTCCCCAGGCGCTGTGGCAGGGGGGCTGAGGCTGAGCCGGTGGGGTGTGCCCTGGAGGCATTGCCGAGGGCCAGCCTGGTCTCCTCCTCGGCCCGTCCCCGGAGAGCGCTGCACTGACATAGCTGGCAGTGAATGCTGGAGGGCTGGGAGAGCACTCAGAGGCACAGCACCACCTGATGGAAACCTCTTGTGTGGCCTTTGACAGGGGCCGTTGCCCAGGGCCATTGCCCGGGGCCATTCAGCTGTAGCTGCAGATGTGGCCCATGGCTCCTCTGTGCTGAATCCGACCCTGGGGCATCTCCCCTCACATCAGCCACGCTAATGCCTTTGATCACCGTGGGCAGGGAGAGGCTGTTGCTGCAGTTCCTCTCTCTTCCTTCCTACCAGGAGTCCAGCCAGCTGCGAGAGCTCTCCATCTGCCTCTTCAGAGACGTGATGGACACTGTGGTGGGGAGAGACAAGAGACGGCTGAAGAAGAAAATCCGGAGGGGCCTGGTCCCGCTCTTCTTCCGTATGAACGACCAGACCGAGAGTGTGGCCAAGGTACAGATTTCAAAGCTGAACAGTGACGTGGGGAAGGAAGGGTGTGCTGATGCCGTGGTGGTGGCCTGGGCATCAGGGGCGAGGGCTGCTGGCAGTCGGACTCTGGGAATGTGTGTCACCTTGGGGTCCCACTGCCCAAGTCGCTGAGGACAGGGCAGAGCTCCCCTCCCTCCCTGCACCGGTCCCACCACTGCCTTCCTCCTCCTCCCGAGCCTCCTGCTGCAGAGGTGGCTAGGGGGCTGGGGTCCCCTCCCAGCCCTGCTCCCCCCATTCAGCCCTCCTCCAGCGCAGCCCAGAGGAAGGGTCCCTGCAGACCCAGCACGAGCACGGACTTTTCCCAGACCTGCCCTACTTGGTCCCGCAGGGCTGGGCAGCAGCCCATGGCCACCCAACACGCAAGTCCCTACAGGCTTCCCAGCTGTCCCTGCAGTTGTTAGAGGCCAGGGCTTTGATGAGCCCCAATCCCTGTCCCCCAGGGGCTGTGCCCAAAAGACCCCCAGATGTTTCAGGCAGCTCCCTAAGAGCAGGACTTCAGTCCTGCTCAAGAGAGCACCTGCGTCAGGCCAGTGAACTTGATCTGTGCAGAGCGGTTCAAGGAGTGGAGAGGCAGCTTGTTCCCCAGCCTGGGGTGGGGAGAGTGGTGGAAGGGAGATGCAGTTGGAGAAATACTGGTCATGCATCCCAGGATCAACCCACCCGGAGCCTCAGTGTAAAAGAGCTGGGGCAGCCCTGGCTGGGGAGCCAAGGGTCCTGCTGGGGGATGCCCATGGGAGGTGTTGCTGGCTCCCTCCTGCCCTGGTGTCTTTGGGACGACTCCTCTCACCGCCTACAGCCATGGGCCCACACCTCCTTTACCCTTCACTCTGCCCCCAGCCCTAGCAGCAGCTCAGCAGCTCTTGCGGATGTCTATTCTGCTGGCTGGCAGAGTGCAATACCTGAGATGATGGCTGCCTTGGGCATTAAACCCAGTTCAGAGTTTGTCCCCAGCTGCCTCTTCCCATAACAAGCTGGGAACAGCTCACAGTCTTGCCAAGAGGAGGGGGATGACAGGTCTCCTTCTCCGAGCTGTGGTGCCATCTCACAGCTTCTGCTGCTTTGCAGGCCTCTGGCGAAGCCCTCCTCACCTCTGCAGACCTCCTGAAGAGGAATAAGCTCAAGCAACTGGCCCAGACAAAGCAGACATGGAGGATTGGAGAGAACTTGGTGAGGACAACCCCCAAGCCCCAGGGCCCAGTCTGGACAAGGGACGCGCCATGTGCCCGGGCTGTGGACTGTGCAGCTCTTCCTCGCCGGCCCTGCTCCAGACCGGAAGCTACAGCCTGGAGCTGCATCCTTCTTCCCTTCCCTCAAGCACAGAGCCCCCAGGGGTTCTTCTCCAGGCCCCTCTCCCCTCTGCCCCTGGGTGCTGAAGGAGACCCTGGCCCATCTGGGCCCTGGCAGCAGGACTGAGAGGTCTCGGTACCTCTGGGCCGCCTTTGCCTGGGGCTCTCTCTGAACCTCAGCCCCACAGAGCTCCTGGCTGGAAGAAAGGAATGACCTGGGGAGGAAGGGGGGTGATGGGAAGAGGGGCTGGTCTGGATGACTGGGATTGGTCTGTGCTAGCCCCGTGACCTTTTGCTCTCTCCAGCTGCTGCAGGACAGGACGAGGATGGAAGAATACCTGCATCAGAGCCTGCCATACCTGAAGGATGCTCAGGCCACCTTGAGAGAGGAGGCCATCAGGTTCATTGGTGAGCCACAGCCCCCCGGGGTCCCTCTTCTGGCAGCCTGGCCCCAGTCCCTGCCACTGCACTGGCAGCAAGGAGCAGCCCTGTGGCTGCCAGAGCCCCGGCTGCCCCGTGCAGCGCCTGGGCAGCCAGGTGCTGTGTGCCTCCCTCTCGCAGCCTGCCCACGCAGGTGGGCTTGGTGGCAGCCTTGCTCGGTCCCACCGCCCTCGGGTACTGTCCTTCCCTGGGGTCAGCCCTGCTGAGGGGGACGAGGGTGTGCAGCCGAGCTGGCAGGGCCGGGGGCTGTGCTGCCGGGAGCATGTTGGGGAGTGGGAGGTCTGACGGGTGCTCTGTGCCTAGGGTTTGGTGTGCGGCACCTGAGGGACCAAAATGAGGAGAAGCTGCACGATATGTGCAACGGTGAGTAGGGGCGGTGCTGTGCTGGCTGGGGCTGGTGGGGCAGGGGACAGAGCCTGGGCGGGCTGCTGCCATGCCTTGTCCTGCTCCGGGGAAACACTTCAGGGGCAGAGGAAGGTGTCAGGGGCATTTGGGGCATTCCTGAGCACCAGGTTCCAGCTGATCCGTTGGTCCCACCTGCTCCTCCTGGCCAAGGAAAGAGACGGATGGGGCTGGCATGGGAGGGTCTCTGCAGACGGCGGGGTTTCACCACTGCTCTGCTTCTTTCTGTCGCAGCTTTCCGGCACTTGGTGAACGACCCTGAACCCTCAGTCCGTTCCCTGGCAGCTCAGACCTTGCTGATCCTGGGAACTCCAAGGAAGCAGCCAACATCAGGATGGTCCCTACGAACACTGTGCTGCGGGCTCGGCAGAGACAGGGAGAGGTGAAGGCCTCCTGGGGAAAATGGCTGCATGTGAATAAAGCTGCATCAACCAGCCCAGTCCCGTGGTGTCCTTCACGCAGGGAACACCCTGAGCAGGCTGAGCAGACAGCGTCATTCCTGGCCTCTACTGATGCCTGCAGGCCAGCTCATCCCTCCGCACACCCTGGCCCCGGTCTTGTTTTACAAGTAGTTTACCCCTTTTTCTTTGGGCTTTCCCCCAAAAGAAGCCATGCCTGTTCACCCCCTGTGCAAGTCTTTCCTTTAGGGAGGCAGAGGGCAAAGAGGAAATGGCAGAGCCTGGAGAAATCGGGATTGCCTGGAGAGCTGCCCGGCGCCCCCACTTTCCAGTAGCCTATGGCAGCACAGCACACGCTGACCCAGGGTGTCCTTGCACCAAAGCCCCAGCAGCGCTGCTGGACCACAAAACCTCCCAGAGGGGAGGAGGAGGGAAGCTGTAGCCCAGCCTTCCCCCGCTGAGACATGCCAGGGCATGAAAAGGCGCCCATGCTTGGCCAAGCTGCTGAGCCATCATTCGTGCCAGTGTTCCGAAGTGGCCACCTCCAGCATGCTCCTGGCTTGCACAGCCTTGCCCATGAGCCAGGGGAGAAGTTTCCTTGTGGAGAGGGAAGAGCTGTGCCGGCGCGCCCTTCTGCACCTCCTCTGGGCTGCTGGGGCTGGGCTCCCAGCCCTTGCGGCAGCCGGGCTGCTCTGGCCGTGCTCTGCCAGCACGCAGCGGCCACTGCTTTGGCAGGGAGAGAAGGAGGCAACGTGCCGGGAGCGCCCGGGTGCCAGAGATGCCCTAGCACCCTGCTTGTTCCAGCAGCAGCCGTTCTGACAAACCTTGTCTGTGCTGGAGTCCAGTCCCTCCTGTCACCTCCACAGAGATGCCATTTTGAAGGACAGCAGCATCTTTAGCGCGGCAACTTTGTCGCCAGTGCCAGTCTTGAGTTTCCATCAAGCACCCAGAGGCTGTCACAGCAGAAGGAAATTATTGCCTGCTCCAGAGCTACCTTGTTAGCACAGAGGTAAAGGCTTTGGGAAGAAACCTACAAAGCCCAATTGTTTCCTTCTATACCTAGTTCCAGAACTTGGAGAAAGAGGACCTCTTCCTTTAATACGTATCTGGATATTTTAGTGAAGATTTAACTCCCACTGTATACTTCTCTGAAAAACATTGTTTCTACAGACTATTTCTTTTATTGGTGTTTGCCCTAAAAAAGAAAAAAAAGAGAGATCAACTGGCAAGAACCATGAAAGAAAGCTTAGGAACCCTGCTTATTTCTTCATTTCTTCTGTTGTGCAGAGCATACCGAGGGATGTTTCCCCACCCCTGAATGCACCCTGCACCATGTGGTGCCTGCAGAGTTGGGCTGTGGGGCTGTGTATGGGGCAGTGGGGCTGGACTGGTGCAGGGACAGGAAGGCAAACCGGAGCCGCAGTGCTCCAGGAAGCTCCCACACTGTCGGGACGGCAAAATTATCTTCAACCCCCAGCCAGCCAGGGATGCCACCCCGGTCGCTCAGATGCCTCTGGGGAGCCAAGACATACCGGGAGTGGGAAGTGCAGGGTGCGCACTGCCCTGCCCCGCCCCAGCTCTGCCAGCAGCCCTTCTGCAGCCAGAGCAGCTCCCTGCAGTCAGGACAGGACTCTCTGCTGCTCACAGAGTCTCTTGGGGGTCTCTGGAGCTGCTGGAGGTCTTCTCTGCTGACCCAATGGCCCGCAGCTCTGCCTTAGTGTCAGCTCATGGCCACTACAACAGTCCTTGGGCAGTGTGTGTCTCTGCTTGGCGCTGGCCACCACGGCCTGCCTGCATGGTCCCAGAGGATCCCAGCAAGGCTATGCTTGGAGAACAGCTTGTGGTTGTCCTTAGTCTGAGTAGGTGGGATAATCTGGTTGGGGATCATGATGAGAAGAAAAGAACAAGAGACCACAAAACCAAGAAGCAGTGAGGGAAATGTCAAAGGAGGTTAAAGAAAGAAAGAAAGAAAGAACGAACGAACGAACATGAAAAGAACATGAAAGAACAGCTCTGTGAGGCCCCCAACACAACTCACAGCTACCGATCATGGTCGAATTGCATTATCGCTTCCTACCGCGCTTAATCCCGGGCGCCGCTTGCCCTCCCGGTCCCCCTGCACGCTGGTGGGATGGGCCCCAGGCTGTCTCACGCTATGTGGGGACGAGCCACAAAGAGCAGAGCATGGCTCCCACAGGTGACGGCTGCCACGGGGCAGTCTGCGCCGCCACCAGCCGGGCGGTAACTGAGGCCCTGTACCCGCCGCCCCTGCGCACCTTCTTTGCTCTGGGCGTTGGTGATCTGCAGGTTGCAGTTGGCCGCCTTTAGCTTCTTGTGGCCCGTGATCTGGCGCTTGAGGTCGCGCAGGGAGATGTGGAGGCTCTCGAAGGGGATCGTATCATAGCTCAGCTTGTAGTGGATGCACGACATGGTCGGGGCCAGGCGGTGTCTGCTCCGCGACAGCATCTACCGTGGCAGACGGTGTCATGGCCTCCACGACGGGATAGGGCCTGCAGCGGCTTTGGGAAGGTCCCAGGGAAGGGGCCAGGGCAAGCAGCACAGGCTGAGCTCGAGCGGGCTGGCGGCACTCAGAGGCCGTGCCGCTCTGCCATGGCCAGGCCCAGCAGCCTCAGGCAGACTCGGCTGGAGGAGGCCTCAGGGCTCCATCATGGCAGCGCTGCGAGGCCCCGGCCCCCGCCCCCTCAACAGCTCCGGCCCATGGCCCTCAGCGATAGAGCTGGGTCGTGGTGGCAGCACCCGCCCGGCTCCTCCTCGCTGCACAGGCAGGAGGGTGGATGATGGGGAGAGGCCCCCGTGGCCCCGGATCGGCCTCCGCTCTCCCTCTCGCACGCAACACTCCCAGGCCGATCACTCGCTATGGCGACTCGGGTGCCCCTGCCTCAGCGTTCTGCGGAGGGGTTCCCAGCTGACAAGTGCAGGGTCTGTGGTGAGCACCACCCTTTTGATTTCAGTGCTGTCCTCTAGGAAGGGTTTGCTGCTCGTCTGCAAGGAGACCCCTGCCTGTGCTTGGAGAGCAAACCTATTGACAAGCTTACTCACTCTGTAGGGGCTGGGAACGGGAGATACTAACAGAGCCTTAAAATTAATACAACGGATGGAAATGCACAACTCAGGTCTTAGGACAGTACAGACGAAAAGGGGAGTCTTATGCCTGGAATATTCCACAGATCTGTTCCTACGCCTAAAGGCAATCGGTATTCGTCCATGAATTCTTCCAAAACCTTACAATGTACCACATCCACTGAGCGTGGAAGGGAGATGCTCCAGAAGCCCTTATACAAAACTTATTCTAATAAGCCATCACACTGTACATTTGCTCCTGGATGGAGTTTATCAGGCCCTGCAGACTCCGAGACAACGTGCACAGTCGCAGATAGAGTCACTTGGTATTATGCAGGAAGCAACAATCAATCTAAAGATAATGATACAGCTTTGGTTGCCACTACGGGCCTATAGGATTCTGATTGCTCTGAGTCATCTACTCGGGGTCCGAACCTTACTGGTTTACCTAAACAACCAAATCCTCCACATGCTAACCCTTTTACAAGAACAATTTACATGATTCAGATTTATTTGAAGATTATACTACCCTATTTGCACAACTACCAAGGCAATATTGGATAGGTGAGGATTTACCCTCAACCTGAGCTGAAGAATGTATTCTAAGTGCATTAAGACCATCCACACAGGTTAGAGCCACTGTGTCTTCTGCCTCTCTAGCTCCTAGCTACTGATAGCTATGGGAAAAAGTGTTACAGCCCTCTGATAGAATGTGGCACTAAGTTCCACCTGTCTGTAACAGCCTTTACCCACAGTTAAGGGGTTGCAAAGAGCTGTGGTAAATATGTCAAGAGAATTAGACAAAGCCATTAATGAGAGTGCAGATGCTATTACAGCCCTACAGAAGAGATCAAATTATTATCACAAATGGTAATATAGAATCGATTAGCCCTAGACAACCTTTGAGAAGTCGAGGACAGAGTATGTGCATTATTGAATAACAGCTGCTGAGGGTTTTATATAAATCAAGACCGGCAAGATGAAACTGATAGAAACAAGATACAGACTCATTTTAAAATATTACATGAAGTAAGGCAGGGATCTCCCCTAAATCTCTTTGGGTGGTTAACCTCTTGGCTCCCAGACTTCGGTTTAGGACTGTGAACTAAAAGGATTTGGGTGGTTGTACTGACTCTCTTGTTTTGCTTTGTAATTAGGTATGTGTGTTTACAGAGTTGTATTACCTTATGAACTCGACTTACGATTGAAATAATGAATAATATAGTGTGACGCTGATGGTCAAAAGAAAAGGAAGGACTGTTAGGGAAATCTCATTCCCTAACTATTGTACCAATTAGTCTTTAGAGTATGAAACTGTATGAACTTTCTTAAGATATATCTAGTTGACACTGTACACTGCATATGACTGACTGGCTCAGTCAGCATGAATAAAGGATCCCAGCTCATTGCAAGGAGGAGAAGGACAGCCCCCACCCTGAACTACTAGCATCAGCACCCTGGTTCTGGCATCCCCATCACTGCCCCAGCACCAGCACCACTGCCGGCGAGCTGGATCCGGCACTCGGAAGGAGCTGCAGCTGCCCCGGGGGGACAGGCAGGGACTGGCTGAGCGTGGAAAACTCAGCTGGCACCTATCCGCTGAGCGGGCATCGCTGGCCGGGGCTAACACACAGAGATCCCGGAGCTGGCTCTCTTCACCCCCTCTACAGCCTTCTCCGGCGCTGCCTGGACCTCATCTGGCAAAACCCCCTGCCCACAGGTGAGCCCTGAGCCGGTGGCACGAAAAATTCCCAAATGGCCCATGCCAACCGAGGCGAGAGGCAAGGAGGCACAGTATAGAATTACAGGGGCAAATATGTTTTCATGCTCATGCCGTGGCCCAGCCCAATTGGTGCACCCCGAATGTGGCCTTACACAGGGTTCTGAGACCCTTCGATTGCTCAGGTACAAGACAACTTGACTAATTACTAGCACCTACACTACCCATTACTAATCCTAGTCAAATGCTGCCAAGCAGCTCCAGTTTTGTAGCATTCTCGCTGCTTGTCTCTTGATCCAGATGGCCCTGGAGCCAGCCTTGCTAGAGTTACTCATCTATGATGCCAGACCATGCTGGGAGGGTTTCAAAGATGTCTCAGAGGGGCTAGGATCCTGACTGCTCACTTCAGCCTGCAATAGTCCCATTCCTCATCTGAAAGCTCCTGCGTGCCTGGCTGAGGACAGACACAATCCACACAGAGAGCCATCAGAGCCCGACCCTGCACTTTCCTTGCTCACGTTTCCTTGGAAATCTTCTTTGCTGGGTTGTCTGAAGACCTGGAATTGCAAGAACTGGGAAGAAAACCTCCCTGACGGGTTGACTGGAACTTCCCGGCTGGGCTAAAACCATACGCCCACCGGCACATGCCTGCTCCAAAGCATGCCAGCCTCCTGTCAGAGAGGAGGCAACTCTACCTTCCACTGCCCTGCTGGTGTGAAACATTGCTCAGGCTGGCGACACGTGGGGTAGCAGCAGGAACCCTTTGGCCTATGGGCAAAGTGTTCCCAGAGCTTGCTGCTGGCATTTGCACGGCTCACAGACCTGGACACAACTGTCTGTGCCTGCCATGTGCTTTTCAGTTTGCCTTCCCAGACCAAGCCAAGCTGTGACACAAGAGCTTTGGTCCTCCCATCGAAAACTACAAATGGTGTTATCACCATGGAGCGCCTGTGAGATAGAAAGAAAACTGGTCAGGCAGCAGTTGCGCCAGAGGCAAACCAGCTCAAAGCGGCAAAGTTGCAACAAAATAATGCAAACTCAGCTAATAAATATGCATTAAGCGTGCTTACATGGGGGTGGGGGGGAGGGTTGTGTGAACAAATTCTCAAATTGAACGGTAACAGGTGACCCCATGGCCAAAGCCAATAGGTTTTGTAGACTGTAAAAATGATTACATGAGCAGCCCTAAGATTGCATACAAGGAATCAAGAATTGTAACACGGGGTCCTTTTCGGGCTCCCAGCCGAGAGGCACCTTTATGGCTGGCAACAGAAAGTGGTTTTAGCTAGCGTGAACATCTGCTGCCTTCTTTCCTGTACCCACGCAGGAACTACAAGAGAAGTGCAAGCAAATCCATTTTGGTAAAAGTTCAGGTCAACATGGAAACAGCCAAAACTCTCAACAGTTACGCTGACCCTTACTTAGCTATTTATTTTCTCTTCCTTTGATATGCAACTAAGCGCAATCCCTCCTACTCACAGTCTTTCCTCCCAGCCTCACAGCTCTCCTACATAAGAAATCTACCTGAAATATGGATTCACATCCACTATCATGGATGATGAACCTCACCCTAAGCACATGTGGTGCCTTGAGACAGCAGCAAAGGACTGCATGAAGTCACCACCACGAGCAGACGTTCAAACCTGAAGCATCCACAACACCCAGACAAACCTCCACCATTTGTTCAGCAATGTTTCAAGTCACACGACACTCAGTCCACAACTTTACGAAATGTCGCTAAACTTAACGACAGCAGCCTCTTTGCAGGTTTCTTACTCAAGAGCAAAAACCAAAGAGCCACGTACCCTTGGATAAACCCTTGTCCTTCCCTGTGCCTGGTGTCTTCCCATGGCTCTTCCTCAAGGCAGGACAAATGACCAGGACTAAAAATAACATAACCCCAGGAACCCAGGGCCAACACACTCAGATTCTGTCCATAACAATAACACGCTTTAATCCTAACTCACCTAAACACTGGCACACCATCACCCTGTTGCCCCATAACCCTAGCACATTGTAGCTCTAAGAGATCAGAAAATGGAACACAAACTCCCTGGAGAACTCTGCCAGGGCCTTCAGGAGCCACCTGCCAGCTGGCCCTGGATCTCAGACATCACAGCTGGGAAGTGGGAGTGAGACGGAGCCACCAGGACATCACCAGCATCCCTCTTTCACCCCTGAAAAAGTGCCTGAATTAAACGCTGCTTCTCCCCCATTCCCAGGCTGCCCCAAGAGAGATCTGCCTCCCCCAAATCAGCTGTGTGACGTGGACACCACGTACGAGCTGCAGACATGGGTCAGGATGCCTGTCCGGAGCGGACGAGACATTCTGTGGTGCCCTGGTGCTGGCAGAAAGGAGAGATGGAGACAACGGTGGGAACTGCCCAGGGCAGCCGGCAGCCAGCGGTGGGGCCCAGCAGTGTGCAACACCAGCAGAAATGCCCGGCTCCTTGAGCCTCGGCCCCGGGGCTGCAGCACGCAACCAGCACCAGCTGGGGCTTCGCTGGGAAAAACCAGGCAGGGGTGACCGTGGCGCCTGGAGAGAGGAGAGAGGAGAGAGGAGGCGGGTTACTTACATTAAGGAGTCTACAACCTCTCTGGACCTCCTTTCCTTTCTCAAACATCCAGGTACAGACCGAATCTATTCTTTCCCATTTAGCTGGTCGCAGTGTCATGTCATTATTATATATTACCAAAGTTGCCAAATTCAACCCGTTTAAATCCTTTCCTGAGCTTCCCATATACCCAAAATAAGCGTCTGTCCAAGGCCACTCCCAACAGTGGTTACAGTTCAGCAGAGTCATAAGAATCCGTATCATCGCTTTTGAATGCGAAGCTTCAATGGTCCCATAGGTGTTGATTCCCATCGTGGCTTAGGGGCTTTCTTCACTCTGGTGTGATGCACCCACGAGGTCTGCTCTTTAATCTTGATCGCTGTATGGGATGTCAGCAGCACCTGGAAGGGGCCTTCCCATTTCGGTTTCAGAGGTGAATCTGTAAAGAACTTCACATACACATAATCACCAGGCTTAATATTATGCACCGGCCCACCAAGACCTCGGACTCTGGTTCCTAAGACAAGTTTCTCTATCTCCCGAAGTTGTTTATGCAGGTTTACAATATGATCAGATAACATTTCATCTCCAATCTGAGTCGATATTCCCACCTGTACAATATAGGGCCTCCCATACAGTACTTCAAAAGGGCTCAACTCCTCTTTAGTTCTGGGCTTAGTTCTAATCCTCAGGAGTGCCAAAGACAATGATTGTGGCCAAGACAATCCGGCCTTCTCCTGCTCAATTTTACAATCTGTAACTTAATTAAGTGGTTCATCTTTTCCACTTGACCACTTGCTTGTGGCCTATATGAGGTATGTAACTGCCAATCTATTCCCAAGAGTTTACTAACTTGCTGAACAATTTTTGCAATGAAATGTGATCCTCTATCCGAGGAGATTGTTGCAGGAATTCCGAATCTCGGTATTATTTCTTGTAGTAGTGCTTTAGTTACCTCCCTAGCCTTATTAGTTTGGCAAGGGAATGCTTCTGGCCAGCCTGAAAAGGTGTCTGTTAGAACCAGCAGATATCGAAAACCCCCTTTTCTTGGAAGTTCAGAGAAGTCAATTTGCCACTGCTGCCCTGGATAGTTTCCTTTCCCTATTCGTCCAGGTTGGACTTTAGGGCTTACTTTAGGATTATTTTTCAAACATATCTCACACTGTTCTGTCACTTGTTTAACAGTGGTGTAGAGGTTCCAGGCAACTATGCACTGACTCAAATGTTTATACAATGCCTCAGCTCCCCAGTGGGATTTCCTGTGTTCTGCTATAACTATGGCCCACAATAACGCAAATGGGATTATTATTTTGCCCTGCGGAGCCTTTGCCCACTTGCCTTTCTCTATTTCTCCACCTAAGTCTTCAACTAATTTCTGATCTTCTTTGGAATACCTGGGTTCACAATCAATTTGTATTTTACCATCTGGGACCAATGACTGCACCTCTAATTCACCTTTCTCAGCTGCTCTTTTGGCTTCTCGACCACCATAGCATTGCCCAACTCTTGAGCGGTATCTCCTTTCTGATGAGCCTTGCAATGTATGATAGCCACTTTTTCGGGTTGCTGCACTGCTTCCAGGAGCCTAAGAATTTCTTCAGCGTGTTTTATATGTTTCCCCTGGGTGGACAGGAGTCCCCTTTCTTTCCATATGGCTCCATGGGCATGGACTACCCCAAAAGCATATTTGGAGTCCGTCCAGATATTAATCTTTTTGTCTTTGGCTAGCTCCAACGTTCGGGTTAAAGCGATTATTTCTGCTTTTTGTGCCGAGGTATTTGGGGCAAGGGCTGTGGATTCTATTACCTGATTCACAGTGGTTATTGCATACCCTGCTCTGCGGACACCTTGTCGAACAAAGCTACTTCCATCTGTGTACCAGGAATCCTCAGCGTCTTCCAGTGGCTCCTCCTTTAGGTCTGGTCGGCTGGAATAGACCGCTTCAATCGTTTCCAGGCAGTCATGTGATACCGGTTCTCCCATGGTTCCACCGAGGAAAGTTGCAGAATTGACAATGTTAGTAACAATTATTTCCACATCATCCTGTTCCACCACAACAGCCTGATATTTAAGGAATCTCTGTGGTGAAAGCCAATGTCCCCCTTTCACCTCTAATACTATGGATACAGTATGAGATATCAGCACTGTAATCTTTTGGCCCAATGTAAATTTACGTGCTTCCTGATTATTTAGCACCAATGCTGCTACCGCCCTGAAGCAGCTAGGCCAACCTTTCCTTACTTCATCAAGTTGTCTGGAGAAATACGCCACTGCTCTTCTATATGGTCCCAAGGTTTGGGCTAGGATTCCCAGGGCTATTCCCTGTTTCTCATGGGAGAACAACCAGAATGTCTTAGTAATATCTGGTAACCCCAAAGCTGGCGCTTCCATTAATTTCCTTTTCAGTTGCTGGAATGCTCTTACTGCTTCCCCATTCCAGGTGAGGTCTTTTGGATTACATTTCAACAGTTTATAGAGTGGTCTTACCAAGAGTCCGTAGTTATAGATCCATGGATGCCACCATCCTGTCTTCCCTAAAAACGTACGGAGTTCTTTAGCCGTCTGTGGTTGAGGAGTTTGGCAGGCGGCCTCCATTCTTGCTGTTCCTAGGGTCCTTTGGCCTTCAGCCACTAACAACTCACATGGTCTTTTTATTTAGGGCTTAGCCGCAATTTTACTCCCTTGAAGCATGAGTGACTTCACTGAAGTCAGACTTACCCTGGGGAAGAACAGATTCCAAGCAAGAGAATTATAGAAACCAGCTCCACACCAGGAAGACTCGCCAACCTTGACAGAGGGGTTTGTACCTGCATCCCGATTCACTGGGTTGTCCACAATCCCAGTGGATCATGGAGCAGCAGAGAGGCAGAGGTTGTTCAAAGGGAACACTCATAAGCCTTCCACAGCTAAACCACAGATATTCTGCATGCAAGCAACTGCAAGCCCAACGCAGGTGGCTTTACAGAACCATTTCCCAGAGCCTGCCTCTTCGCTAAGGGGTTTTCAAGGTGCTGTGCACCTCCTGACCGCGCTACTCATGCATTTCTAGCTGAGCTACAGGACTCAGGTACTTCGCTGACTCACGCTCCACCAAGGACGAGACAAAAAGTTCCATTTGTACAAAATGCTGATTCTGCTGTATAAATCCCCACGTGCTCCTCACCGAGCAGCACACACCCCTCTCCCAATGCCCTGCACAACCCCTGCAAGGGGTACAAAACCCAGTTCAGAACCCTGCCAGGGTGTCGCCGAAGCTGTGAGGAGGACCTCTCGCTGGCAGAGCTCCCTACTCCAGACACTCGCCTGTTCAAGGGCAAGACAAGGGACAAAGTATTGGACATCAGTGCTCTTGGGGGTTATGTCACCCTACTTCTACTTGTGGTGATGTTCACGTGTTGCTCTGCTGCCTCTCAAAACTTGAAGAGCAGCACTTTGCCACCCTTCGTGGGCGCCCGTTTACCTCTGCCATCCCAAAAATCAACACTAATTTATACTAATAAATCACATATTAAAGGCACCAGTGTACGTTGCAAAGCCTACCTCAGTGACATTAAGCTCCTGTGTCACTTGGGTAGCATGGAAATCTGCCCTAGGCCAACCTAATTTTTACCCTAAATAAGGTTCATGTGAAGTAATTTCTCAGTCCCTCCAAAGGAACAGATTATTTCACAAGCATGGGGAGCCAGGCACCACAGAGCATTTCCTCTTTAGTTTTCTATAACCATACTGTTTGAGGACAGGACAAAGTGTTAAACTAAATCTAAGCTGCAAATGGAAGATGAGAAAACAGCTATGCCCAAAGAGATCTTGCACCTCTGGCCTGGTGCAGAAACACCAGCTGGCTCAGAGCTATGCCCTAACCTGGCCTCTCCAACCAAGTAATGCGAAAAACAGTGCTCAGAGGTGGCAGGATGCTGATGGAAGGAGTCAGCCTGCCTGTCTTTGTCTGCCTGCAATGCTTCCTCCCTTGGCCACGGGATCCATTTTGGACTGGGAATGATTCCAGTCCATACTGGGAGGAAGCCAGTGTATCCACTTTGGACTGGGAATGATCCTGGTCTGGACTGGGAGGGGGCCAGGGGATGCAGTTTGGACTGGGACAGGGCCCAGTCTGTCCTGGGAGGGGGCCAGGGGATCCAGTTTTGACTGGGACAGGGCCCAGTCTGTCCTGGGAGGGAGCCAGGGGATCCAGTTTTAAGTGGGAATGATCCCAGTCTGTCCTGTGATGGGACCAGGGGATCCAGCTTGCACTGGGAATGATCCCAGTCTGTCCTGGGAGGGGGGCAGGGGATCCAGTTTGGACTGGGAGACGGCCCAGTCTGTCCTGGGAGATGGCCAGTGGATCCAGTTTTAACTTGGAAAGATCCCAGTCTGTCCTGAGATGAGACCAGGGGATCCAGCTTGGACTGGGAATGATCCCAGTCTGTCCTGGGAGGGGGGCAGGACATCCAGTTTGGATTGGGATAGGGCCCAGTCTGTCCTGGGAGGGGGCCAGGGGATCCAGTTTGGAATTGGACAGGGCCCAGTCTGTCCTGGGAGGGGGCCAGGGGATCCAGTTTTAAGTGGGAATGATCCCAGTCTGTCCTGAGATGGGACCAGGGGATCCAGCTTGGACTGGGAACGATCCCAGTCTGTCCTGGGAGGGGACTAGGGGATCCAGTTTGGACTGGGAATGATCCCAGTCTGTCCTGGGAGGGGGCCAGGGGATCCAGTTTGGACTGGTGGGGGGCCCAGTCTCTCCAGGGTTGGGGCCAAGCGATCCAGTTTGGACTGGGAATGATCCCAGTCTGTCCTGGGTGGGGGCCAGGGGATCCAGTTTGGACTGGGAATGTTCCCAGTCTGTACTGGGAGAGGGCCAGGGGATCCAGTTTGGACTGGGGATGCTCCCAGTCTGTCCTGGGAGGGGACCAGGGGATCCCATTTGGACTTGGAATGATCCCAGTCTGTCCTGTGAAAGGGCCGGGTGATCCAGTTTGGAGTGGGAATGATCCCAGTCTGTCCTGGGAGGGGGCCAGGGGATCCAATTTGGACTGGGAATGACCCCAGTCTGTCCTGGGAGGGGACTAGGGGATCCAGTTTGGACTGGGAATGATCCCAGTCTGTACTGGGAGGGAGCCAGGGGATCCAGTTTAGACTGGGAATGATCCCAGTCTGTCCTGGGAGGGGGCCAGGGGATCCAGTTTGGACTGAGAATGATCCCCGTCCATCCTGGGGGGAGGCCATCGGATCCAGTTTGGACTGGGAATGATCCCAGTCTATTCTGGGAGTGGGCCAGGGGATGCAGTTTGGACTGGGAATGATCCCAGTCTGTACTGGGAAGGGGCCAGGGCATCCAGTTCGGACTGGGACAGGGCCCAGTCTGTCCTGGCATGTGACACGCGGAAACAAACTTCACAACTCACACAGAGTTGTAAAGCAGGCATGTTTATTGCGGCCCCGGGTGCAAGGGGATTTCTCCTCCTAACATGCACACCGGGTTAAAATCATGACAGGTATTTAAAACAGTTAACAAAGTTAGTTACGCCTCGTGGTTCGAGCATCCCCCTGCTCCGCCGTGGGGTCCTCCACAGGCTGCATGTAGATATCTGCTCCACCGTGGACCTCCGTGGGCTGCAGGGGGACAGCCTGCCTCACCGTGGTCTTCATCACGGGCTGCCGGGGAACCTCTGCTCAGCACCTGCAGCACCTCCTCCCCTCCTTCTTCACTGACCTTGGTGTCTGCAGAGCTGTTTCTCTCACATACTCTCGCTCCTCTCTTCTCCGGCTGCCGTTGTGCAGTTGTTTTCCCCCTTCTTCGATCTGTTATCCCAGAGGCGCTACCACCGTCGCTGACTGGCTCGGCCTTGGCCTTGGCCAGCGGCGGGTCTGTCTTGCAGCCGGCTGCGTTGGCTCTGTCGGACACAGGGGAAGCTTCTAGCAGCTTCTCACAGAAGCCACCCCTGTAGCCCCCTCCCCGCCTCCAAAACCTTGCCACGCCAACCCAATGCACTAGCAGACCTCATGGTGGGCTAGCCAGCGAGTAGGAGGAAAACCCATCTCTGGAAAGACTCGGTGTCTCAGGCAGAGGTGAGGGGGGAGCCCAGGGTCTGGGCACAGACGACAGCTGGGCTTGAGGCTGTGCTGATCTTCTGGGGCTCTGCAAACGTGGCTGTGCGTGCGAACCTACGGAGTGACAGCACGCCTCTGGTGTCACTCGTGAGCTTAACCTGCAACAAGCCGGAGAGGAGGCTTTTGGTGAGCTGCCATAGTGCTAGATGGGGGTGTTAAAGGCACGGCCCTGTCTCTGGCAGCCTGCGTAGCCAGCCATGGTGTTGTCACATCCCTTCGCTCCTTGACAGGCACTGCCATCAAACGTTAAGCTCCGCAATAATAAATCCACTAACTTCCAAAAGAAACCTCTTCTGTCATGGTAAGACTACGGTTAAGAATTAAAAGTAAAGAAAAAGACCCAGGACATGATTTTTTCCTCTGTGCAAGCAACAAGAACTGTCTATAATAGGAGTAAGCTGACCTCAAATAGGGTTTTGCATTTCCACGTTGATACGGCGAGCGAGATGGGCAGCAACAAGTTTTCACTGTTGTGTTTATCACAGGGGCGCACAGTGGGTGATGTCAAAGGAAAACAGAAGCATGTTCACAAATGGCATCCCCGCATCTTTTCTGCTGGCACAGAGCTGGGGAGGCTGCTTGGGGAAAACAAAGCGCTCTTTCTTAAGGGAAGTAACTGTGGTGGTGCATTCCTTCCCCCTCTCCCCTGCACCGCTCTGCCATCTCAGAAATTCCAGCTAGGCCCTGGCCTTTGTGTAACGAGTTGGGCGCTTAAGCGTCCCTGGACCGTGCCAGGAACTCTTGCATGGTTAAGGCAGGGAACAGCACTGACTGTTCCAGGCACTCCTCTTACCTGACCGAGGCGGGTAATGAGAGCAAAAAAATGGGATGATCCGTCATTCCCTGACAGCCCTGGAGCACTCCTTATCAGGATCGTAACCCAAGTGGAACGACACCACGGTTACCGAAATGCCATCATTTTACTAATGACGAAAGCCAATCATCTTGCAACCCTATAAACAGCGGGTCCCAAGGGAGACCCTTTGAGCTCTCCTGGACCGCAGCGGGCTGCGACCAGCATCTCCCTCTGAGTGGGACGCCTCTCAGAAGGCGCGCTGAGTGGGACGCCTCTCAGAGGACCGCGCTGAGCTGGCGGCAAGACCTGGGCTAAAACCCTCTCCTCCTCGAGGCTCGACACTGGCCCTTTGAGAAATGCAGAGGCATTTGAACTGAGTACTTCCACGGAACTCAAGGGGAATTTTTAACAGGTATACCTTTCTACATACATATATATGTGTGTGTGTATATATACAGAGATGCGCATAGGTCTTTGTGCCTGTGTGCGTGCGTGTGTGAATCCATTTGAGTCCCCGATCACAAGTATAGTGTAAATATTACCATTTTGAATCTGTAATGAAGTCTCTGTTGTGATTGTAGTAAATTCTATTAACGCACTCTGCAAATGTTAAACTAATCAATGGTTAAGTGCTGCTAAAATCTTGTGATCCACCTTAAATTGTGAAGGAACCTTAGATTGCTGCTAAATACCTATAATCCTTTAGATATAAAGCGTTGACCAAGTCTGGGACTAGGAGTGGACCTAGCCGGACTTCCCTGAACCTCGTGACTCAACAGGAGGATTTCTTTATTCCTTACACCCTTTCCTTTAGACATGGACCATTGACCACGTCTGAGAGTAAGTCTGGATTCAGCCGCACCTAGACTCCTCCCTGAGAAGGAGTTTAGAAAGCGAGAGGGATCCATTCTGGACCTCGTGACTCAATGGCAGAGTCCTCTTTACCCTTTTGTTTCTCCAGTCTCTCTGCCTAAATCGTTCCGATTCAATTTTTATTTGGTTTTCCTTTGTATGTTTTAGTAAGTAGCAGAGTGGACCTTGCCATCGAATTCTGTTAAGTCGCGTTCTATAAACTTCTGGTAAAATCGCTTTTGCCAATACCCTTGACGGTGATTCTTTAAGCGGCCTAAACCACTCATTTGCGACAGTACCACAGGAGTAAGTCACAAGCAGCCTTCAGTAATCAGGGTGGTGTTTTTGTAGGCAGAAGGCACTAGTGCACGGGGGGAGTGAAGCTTTCTGCTTACAGCAGTGCTAGAATCCACCCGACTACAAGCGCAGAAGGGTGCTGATGGAGTGGGAGCATCCAGCAGCTCCAACAGCTGTCCTGCAAGGCTAAAAAGGTCGCTCCTACTGTATAGGAGAGGTATGGCACTATAAAGCTTCTGTACCCTATAAAGGCGAACAGAAGAAAGCATTACTTTTCTTTACCGAGGTGCTGGAAGGACTTTCTCATGAATACCCTGTGCAAGGGTGAAGTTAGGAAGCATAACAGAGATTAAAGTTCAGCTCACTTTATGGCAGGTAAAGGAAGATCAGTGTTTGAACAGTTGTTAAAAAAAAGGAAGATTTACTAGAAACTAACATTTTTGGTTCTCACGTTAGGGATCAGTTAATTGCACCGGTGACAAATCATCGTTTTAGGTTTTATCTGGAAATCTACCTGTACTACATCAACTTTTTAGTCAACACTATTTCATAGGCTCCACTATGGCTTGTACTGTAAGTTGCTCCATACGGTCACAGTTTCTATTTTTGCTCATTTGAAATGACCCGAGTCTTTTAAAGTGCAACCTGGAAAGATCTTGGAAATAAATGACACTTTGTGCTAATCCCACCTGGTACTGCTTGTTCTTTTCCCGACTCCGGGTGGCTTTGGAGAGTTCTTTGCACACAACGGGCACCAGGCCTCTGTTTGCACCGTATCTGAGCATCGAATAGCTCTTCCCTGAGCTGGTCTGACCATATGCCAGCAGAGTAGCGTTATAACCCCGCCAGGCTTTCCCCAGCACTCCTTGACCAAGATCGCAAAAGACCTCTCTCTAAAAAAACGATCAAGTGCATCCTCTTCATAGATGAGCGAGCAAATGCATACACGAGCACTGCTGTCTGCTAGGGGTGCTCCCACTAATAGTTTAAATCAGGAATCAGGATTTGCAAACACACTTGAAAGTGGTACTGAGTTCCAGGATGACAGAAATGTAGACAAAACCTACATAATGCTGCAAACCAGTAAACTGACAAGTGCCAGTCGTTTGCATTACGCTTACATGCGTGTTAGTAATGGGAGATAAACGAACCGACCAGTCTACAAGTGTGTGTTAGCTACAACTGCTTTTAGTTGGTTCTTGGAATAAAATCTTACCTGGCCGGCGTAAACTGTTGGGTCCTGCTGAGATGAGCATACCATTCTCGCCCTTTAGGAAGCCGCTATGAGACCAATAGGCTAGATCAAAAGTAAAGGTTTTCCTGGGCCCTCGATTCCTAGGGTCACATATGCTTGTGCTGGTGGTGTTCCTAGAAATCACGCACCTGCTCCCTGCATTCTTCTCTCTCTGTGTGTTAAAATTACAATTGTAGTATCGCAAGACAAGCGATCAGTCATTCACTAATAATTCATGGTTTAGTCTGGATTTAAACCAAGTTCAGCAGCAACGCACACCACACCAATGACTGCTGTGGGATAAGCCTGCTCTTGAACCATGCCAGGTGATAACAGAGCCAAGGAGTAAGTGACCTGAACGAAGGGACGCATCAGTAACCATCACATGCCTTCTTCCCTCTACCTCACATACCGGTCAGCCGCATAGCACAGTGCACTGGAAAATGCGTTTTCTTTTAGGAACAGCTTTAATTCAAAAGGAACCATGGTACAGTTCTCGCCAAGCGTATCAAAGAGACTCATTACCTCGACTCCTTTGGTGAAAAAAGCATTTCTGGAATGGAAAACCGGAAGTTTTGCACAGAAGACAAAAGTACAAACCAAATAAGAAACAAATGCTAGCTTATTATTTGAAATTCTATTTTTTTCGTAGTATTTTCTGTTTGGCCTAGGCTAATAGGTTACAAGCATTGCCTAACAATGGAACAATTCCTAACAAAAGGAACTTCTGACGGGGGAATTAAACTACTTCGCTATCTGCGGCCTTGTTTGCACACTGGGCATATTCTTGCCATACGATCTGCTAAAATTCTAAGTATTTCGGCACATCCTGGTGGATATAGGCAGCAAAGGATTGCCACCAGGTCCCTGGGGGAAGGCCTCCTCCCCTGTGCTCTCCTCCAATACTGAGCGTCTCTTCCTGCCGCACCGCCCTGTCCCTCCTGTACTCCTGGGTGTGCTTGATTCCCCAGCCGTCCGGGCGGGTGTTTGCTCATGAGTAGCCGTTTTTTCTGGTTTAGCATGTGGAACACTTATTGTTCTTCTCGTAGGAGTATCACAGATTTCCGCTCTCCCTCCTGAACGTATGTCTTCCTGAGTAAAGACAGATTCTGTGCCTGCCAAGAGATTGTGTGCCCTCTTCAGAGCACTTTTTCTAGGAGTGACAGGAAGTTGAAATTCTCTTTGAGGCAGCGATGGTTTAGACAGATCAAGGTCAGAATTTTCTGAAGCTTCCAATGAACTCCTCTTTATTCTTCCGCCTCTCTTAGTTGGCACAGGAAAAAGGAGATGGTCACTAGGCTGCACCTCTTGATCCTTGACAATATTTTCAGTAAACTGTAAAAGAATGATTTCCCGTTTTCTTGCACTTCTGCTGGGACTGACTGCCATTTTTGTCTCATGATCAGTGTCATTCTGGCCAGTTCCCTGATCTCCTGCTGAACGTTTTCCTCCTCTAGCCATTTTGGAAGCAGCAGAAGCAATAATGCTACCTCCAGCAAGAGAAGTTTCCTCATTAGCCACTTCCATGAGCTCAGATGCGGCTTCCTTTGCTCTCTTTAATCCTGTTCTTGGAGTAACAGCTATGGACTGCGTACTGACGGGCGATGTTTGCCCATCAGAATGGCTGCTTTCTACTTTTTCTGAATTGGCCCGTTTAGGCATCCTACCTCTCCTAGGAGTAACAGGAATCACAGGTATGCGCTCATCATCTTGAGCATTTTCTTCTGTTTGAAGGCTGGAAGTCTCAGACGCTTCTTTTGTTTGCCTGGTACTTCTCCTAGGAGACAGCCCTAACAAAACGGGTTTGGCTGTCTTCAGTAGTTGCTGATGGCCTGCCGATGGAATACTTTGACTGCTAGTCAGTTGTCCCCTTGCGCGTCTTCTAGGAGTGACGGCATGCTCTACTTGATGTGTGCTGGTTTCATCTTCCACTTCTTCTGGCACAGTTGGTAAGGGAGCTTTTGCCTTCTGGGATCTAGTTTCCTTTCTGCCTGTGGTTTCATGAATAGATTGTTCTACAACTCCAGATGTCAATTCTTTAATTCTTGTGCTTTTGATTACATACAGTAAGTTCTCAAAAGCTACCTTAAGGGGTTCAGGCACATATGGGAGTGACTCTGCAATATTTTGAGATTCCTGATCACTAGTTACAGGGGACACTGAATTTGTCACATGTTCTTGGTTTTCAGTATTTCCTAAACTGTTCACAGGTTTTTCCCCTGTTGTTGTGCCAGACGGTTTAGAAGCATTTAACAGTGTAGGGTCTCCCATCTCTGCTTCACCACCTTCTCCTTCCAAGACTAAAGGAAAATTACTCTGCTCTCCATCTCCCTCAGCTGCATCACATTCACCATCTTGGTTAGCAGGCAAATCCCATGGAAACTGTTGCTCTGTGGTATTATAGCTGTATTGAAGATTGCCTGACGGATGTAGTCCACTAGATGGTGATGCTTCAGGTGCTGCTTCTGAGGTTTGTGCCTTACCCGCACTATCTTCAATGACCTGGAGTTAAAAAACGTCTGTTAATGCATTATTAATTACCAAACAGACTAACTTCCAACTGAGTGAGACAAAACTGAGGACAGTGAAATACTGCGTTTCCTTTCACATCACCACTGAATGTAAAGTTAGAAACATACAATGTACTCTCTCCTACAGAGAAAAGTTTATGCGGTTAAGGGACAGAGACCAGAGTATTCAGTGTATGCAATCACATGCTCCATTTCTGAGATTTCTGTTCCCAAAGCTGAGATGAGCTAACTAACTGACAGCCTATTTAACTTCATCTGAAGTCTGGGACACCAAAAACCTTTTTCCATTCCTCGAGACCAATCAGTGTTTGTTTCTAAAGACTTTTCTGGTGGTTTCATTTTAAACAGAGTTTACAGGCTTTTTGATTGGTTGGTTGTTACCGTTTTTTTACAGTACGAACCTTAACCACAAGAGGAGCCTCTAGTAAATTCAGCTCTGATGCTCCTGAAAACTTCTTTTGTGAGACGGAACCATGCGTATTTGGTTTCAGTGGGCTGGATGGCATGAATGAAGTAGAAGCTCTGCATGGCGAATGTGAGCTACCACCCCGTGCTGCAGAGCGTGAAGGAACAGGACGAGCCAGCAAACCCAGCAATCTGTTATGGTACACAATTTAAAATACAAAAAGAAATAAATCAATGGAAAGAATCATGCTGCGTTCAAGAAATCTGAGATGGTACGTTTCAAAAACATTCCATGAACAAGAAATACAGGTGAACCCTCGCTGTTGGGGTGATGTCTCAGGCCCACCAACAAGTCAGAGGTATTTTCTTCTTTTCAATTATTTCGTTACATTTCATACTTAATTTCCTAAATCACTGCCTCTGAGGCAAGAGTAATCCAATGTTAAGTTGCACAAGTGATGTCATTCTCGTGTCAGAAGAAAATGCATCCACATTTCAATGCTGGGACCACTTCAAATTCTCCATTTAGTTGTGTCCCTAAGTTGGCCTTTTCTTTAAGAGACACAAACCTAAATGCAAACAGAACGCTTTGCAAGCACGGGAAGTGTACACACCCACACACATACACAAATATATATATATGAGAAGCAACACCTTTTTGAAATATTCATTCTGTAGATCTACTATACCTGGAACATTTTCTTAAAAATTTTCTAACTCGTGCCCCAACAGATGCATTGCGCGACTCTGCATCAGGGAGAGGATGTGTTATGACTGGTGGTTCTGTCACTCCAGGACTAGAATTAAAAGGAAAATGTAAATGACTTTCATTCCCCTGAAGTCCAAACATACCAGAATCCAAGTTTATTTGACCATACCACCTGCAGGAAAATCATCTGACAACTACTAGCCTCTTTTCCGCTCTATTATCATGGCAGAAAAACTCACTCTCCAAATATTACTTACGATGTATTGATTCTTAAATGCTACATATTGTATGCGCAAAAAAGCCAGACAAAGCTCTATTCAGGCGCACCTTCCCTCCAAAACGCTAACGCAATTCAAATGGATTTTTCTCTCTCTCTCCAAACATGTAGCTCAAGACTAAACTTTGTTAAAAGGCTGCTTACCTATCATGCTGTGAGAAACTGGTTTTCTGCTTGTTTGCTCCCCATCCTTCTCCAATTTTGGACAATACATTACTGATGAAAGTTGCTCTTGGGTGCACATTTCCTGCATTAGCTTGTTTTGTTACTGTTGATAATGGCTTTGGTCTTACGACTGTAAAGCGAGAGGGAAAAACTCTCAGCCTCATGTAATCAAAGCGATGGTTAGCTGTCCATTGTATTTCCCCCCCGAAAAATTACCTTCTCTTAAGACCGATGAAGGCAAATGGTAAGTCTTGGCTCTCTCTACATCCGGCTTCCTTTCTCTAGGAAGGATCTTGCCATATTGGTCTAATACAGAATTTCTGGCAAGCGCTCTCTCTCTCAAGCGAGGATCACGATCATTCTGATGAATGAAAAGCGTAAAGCAGAACGCTGACGAATTACAAGAGGTTCGTTGCATGAAACTGCCTGTGCTATTTCTAATGAGTGAATAAACGTCCTCTGCAGATATAGTAAAATGCATCCACCGCACAGAACAGCAGCAAGTGCGACCCATCAGCACACGCTTTGGAGTAGTGGAATATTTTGTTCAATTTTTAGGTTCGGCTGTAACTTAAGGTGTAGAAGCTTATTCCTAGTATTTCAAAGAACAGTATAAAACCCCAAGCATTGTTGAGTACTATCAAAAACGGTTAGTAACACCTAAGAGAACCTTGCACACTTAACGCTTACCATGCGATTAACCTTCATTGTCTGATTCAACTGTAGTGCTGGGATATAGTTGGTACGCTGCAGATGCTGGACTAAAAGAAGTTCGCGATTCTGAACACCAGCAGTGGTCTGTAAAAACTTCTCCAAACACTCCTGTGAGAAATAACACATTTCAAAAATCGATTATGAATCTGCCTCTTCTCTGTTCAAAGAGACGATGAAGATTTTTATTTTCTTGTCCACACTTACTCGTTCAGGGCCTGTGAAAGGTAGGTTCAGTAAGTCTTCCATTAGTCCCACCTCCTGACAGACTTCAAACATGTGTTTTAACAGCTCTTCTAGGTTTAAATTAGTGTTATGTTGCTTCAACAGACCCCAAGCCTCCACCATGCACCTGCAATTAATTTTTTTGAGACGTAAAGGAATATTAATAGTATAGCCAAAAAGATGCCCCAAAGTTGTGGTATTCAAAGTTTAAAGGAAATTTAGGGCACCGTGATTTGTATTGTTTGTTCTCTACCTGTCACAATATTTGAGCGCCAAAACGGGGGGATATATTTCTTTACCTATTGGACAACAGCACAGTGAGGAAAAGCCGCGCTTCACTACTGCTTGACATTGAGGGCTTCATCATCTGTACGTATCTGAGGGCTCGCCTGTGCTCTCCTTGGCACATGAGGGACTGAAGAATTCTCATATGTTGCCATGACACAGTTTTGATTGTAGCTGGATGAAAGAGCAGGGCCAGCGAATTCTGTAGAAGTCAGAGATCACGTTTACTAAGATACATACATACACACACGCAGGCAACAAAAATATTCAAAAGTTTCTTAAGGAAGGGTGAACGGGTGTTAAATAAACTTAGGTGACTAACCAATGAAATACCTGATACGGGACATGTAGATAACAAGTATTTGCAGGAAAAAGCATTAGAGCATTCAGTTAGCCATACAGAACAAAGTGAGTGTTTTAAAAGGAGTAGGTCACACTTTTCTAGGTTCATCATATCTCTGTATACAAACATGGCTTTTTATAAATACACTACTAAATAATAAGTTCTTCTCCCAGACAAACCGATTCCATCAACGCTGTGACAGGCAAAGAACAACCTTCAGCATCAGAAAGAACATGGATTAGGTTGAAAAGTCACTTTTGCAGTCTTCTGTCTCAACTCCGGCTGCTATGATCTTAGCTTTAATATTTAAAGTACCTAAACCACTGTTTTGGAGAAAGTGCTCAACTGGTCTGCTGAAAACAGCCTAAACGGATGGCTTTGAAAAGTCAAATATCAAGCATTATTAAAGTGGACTTTGTCTTCCTTTTCACCAGCTGCCTGTCAAAGTCATTGAAACAAACATTTCAAAGCATAATTTATTGCTGAAGATGTCGTGGCAGTATTACAAAAAAGCTTCTGATGTTTTATCACCTGTTACTAGCTAAGCACCGATTTATTAAAATTGCTTTCTAGATCATCGCTTTGTACTGCAATGTATGTCTCGCTAAACTGTTACATACTTACTTCATAATCATTGTGATCTAGAAGCCAGAAACCTTGAACAAGCTTAACAAGACCCCAAGGGACAGCAAAGGCAGTTGGGAAGGAGTCGATTAAAGTTTCTGTTTTGTTCGGAAAGGAATGCATGACATCTAGCAGCAAGTAAATTGTCTGGTATCACGTATCTAATTAAGGCTAATAAATTTGTAAGACCAAAATTTATCACGTAACATTTAGAAAAACATCAGGAAGTAAGGATATGCAAGTGGTAGGAAGCAGAAAATACTAATGGCTTAGTCTTGCCGTTTTAAGCTATTCTAACCTGACGAGACTCGGGTCCTAACCACAAAACTGCATTCTGAATAAATAACCAGAAAGAAAGGCTCTTTGGTTTCTGTAAGGCATTCAAAAAGGTTAACTTCGGGTATTTAAATGCTTCAGTTAGAAACTCAGGCTCCCGCTTTAGTCAGTGGAGCTACCAGTTGGACATTCAAAACATTGGAACATCCCACGCTTAGTTATTAAAGCAAACAAATTCTACAGTTGTTTTTTTTCCTCATTTCCAGAGTATATGAACCAATGTAAGTTATGGTGTCCTTACAACACAACTCAGCTCGGAATGATTAAAATGGGATTTACACCACTATGTGGATCACTCACTGGCAGTGTCATCTTCGCTTTCTGACATCCATTTTTAGGGACGTACTCTAATAAGACAGCTCTGGGGTACAACAGTTTTTAAACCCCTTGCTCTCTAGGCTCTCCTCTCGGCTTAGGCAACAAACAACAAAAACAATTCTGGATATTTCCGCAGCTTAGAAATTAAGTTTCTGCCCAATGATTTTTCCCTCTGTTTACTATTCTGTGGGCATGCACTTTTAACAGAACAAAAGCTTTGCAACAAAACATTAAAAAAAAAAAAAAAAAAAAGAAATGCACAGTACAAAGAAATAAAACAATGCTTCTGTCTAGGACTTAATTCTAAACGAAATGTTTTCACTTGCATTGTGTTTAAAGGATAAATTAAAAAATGTTATGAAACACGTAGGTGACAAGCATTTAAGAACATTTACGTGCATATACTGAAGGTGTAATAAAAATAACTAGAAAGGATACAATTGCATGCTTGTAACTTTCTTCAATGCTTTCTAGCAAATAGAGATCCAGCAGTGCCTGAAATGAAAAGTTAAAAGTTTTTTAAAAACTCCTGTCTTTCATAAATCACTGCCTTTTGGGTGGGGTTTTTTTTTTGAGGGGGTGAGGGTTTGTTGTTGTTGCTGTTGTCATTCTTGTTTTCTGTGAACATAACACTCACATGTAAATTAGCAGGTGGATATTTCCCAGTTCCTCCTTCATCTCTCCGCCACAACTTCTCAACTTGGTCTCCTAACTGGGAAACCATTCCATCAATCATCAAGCAGTCAGAATCCCATTTTCCTCTGGAACAGAAGGTAGCAAGGATTCAGGCAGAGTAAACCACGAATTCCAGCCTCGCAGTGTAACAGATTTCCTCCAGTCAAAAGCAAACAAAAAAGCTCCCAGGAGTCAAAGAAAGTAACAGACATACAAAGGCACGATTAGGACTTGAAATGCACGTGAAAGACATTTCTGAGTCAGGTGAAAGATGTTCGTTAGATCATGTTCAGTTATTAACGGAGGTCAAAATAGAATTACAATTACGGACGGCTGAGCTTTTAACAATTACATTCGTCACAAGTCCATCACAGCCTTCTGCTGACTGCGACGCTACCCTTTAATTTCCCGACGACAGCAAGCGCCAAAAGCACACCAGAGCTTGTGTGCTTCTAAGGATCACATGAGCCTGTGTGCAAGTTACTTGAGAATTAAGCTCAGAAAGATGAACTTTACAGTCAATACCTCATACGCTGCAGCTTCCACCTTAACTCATCTTGCAGCCTCTTCTTCACAGTGCCATAGCCTAAGCTTGTTTAGGTCTTTCCTTAGTTTCCAGTACCATTTCCAAAGAAAAATCTATTATCGTCTAATCCAAGGCCTATCACCTATATGCTAGTAAGCTAGTCCAGGAAAGAGAGTTTACGTTAGGAAGGGACTTCTATGCACTAGCCAATAGAGTGCTAGGTGTGCCAACTACACGTAACTCTGACTGTCTTACGAAATTACACAAAGGTACTTGCGAGTAGGAGCTTTAGGCCAATACAATTATTACCATCTATTACTAGCCCATAAAAGAGATGATTTGTTTTCTTTTTAAACATGCTTTCTTCTGTGTCCAAAACAACTGTTCTGTGAACGCTGTGCTTTCCTGAACCAGACACGACTGATCCTAGCCTAGTCACGTGATCTTTTCCAGTAGTGACAAATTATACAGATGAGCCAATGAATTAAGTACCCTACAAAAAACGATGATACCAACAAGTGGTACTAAGCCGAGGGATATATCAGGATTTTACCATGGGCAAGTAACCCCTGGGCTCAAGAGAACACATGCATCACTGACGTCACGAGTATGGCCGGCAAATGCATTAAGCACAGCAAATACAACGGCTGAGATAAAAGCCGTTCCCTTCCACTTCTAAATTTGCAGTGGAAGTGTTCCAGAGTTTTCCAGTAAGGCTTACCTTGACAAACGCTCAAGTTTCTGTCGCTGACCAGCATAGTAGCTCTGAATCAGAGGATAGTTGTAGAAAGGTCGAGACAAATGCATATCATCATCTACAGGCAATAACGTAAAAGCAAGTTAAAGAAAAAATAGCACGTTTTTCGACTAAAATTTTTGACTAAAAAGACAGACACAAGGTAAGCATCAAGAAGCCTCCAACTCTGAAAGAAGCCAAGACCATTTCTGCCTTTGCCAGAAGGGATGTAAGAGACAAAACTCAATTCCTTCTTGTCTCAAGCGCCATTTCAAGCTTGCACTTGATGTAGCATTCAGAACATGTAGCGCTAGCTGAAGTTCACTATAAAAAACACCAGTTCTCAAAGGGAATGGCTTTTTAAACATGTCATGTGAGCATTTGTAAAGACAATTAGGGCTGACAATAGAACTTATAATCCATCCAAATAAAGAAGCATTTCCAAGGCATATTTTTTCCTCAAGCAATACATAAAAAGTTCAAAACATGCAGGTAGTGCTTTTACTGTACAAACAAGCATTCCAACAGGCGTTTGTTGCCTAATAGTAATTTGTCTAAAATCCCAAGTATTTCAAGCTGTGGACACAAGCAGCTCCTTGAATCAGAGCCTTATTGCTATTCTAAAAAACATCCAGGAAAGAAACTGCTTGCATTATTCTACGCTATGTATTTGAAAAACCTGTAAAATCTCAATTTCACCACCAGAGCTTCTCGGCATACGTTGTCACTGAACCAACACGACTTGCTGCTGACGAAACATTTACAAAAGCGTGGCTAAGCACGTGTTCCTAGGAATCACTTACTGGACAGTCTCCTTGGTACAAATGTCTTACGGTTTATGCTTACCTAAACCCTCTGGAAGGAGACTGGCTCGACAGAACCAGATGACCACTCGTGCATACAAAGAAATGAGGCTAGTTACCACCTTCTTGTTTGTCAAGTCTGCAAAACCTGAAAAAAGGCATAGGATGATTTTTGTTATGCAATTCCTTTCCTTTTTACAAAACTCCCTTCATCATACTACATAGAAAATACAAAAATGACCCGGTAGAAATCTCTCGTCTTTGCATTTTCTACTCTGTATCGCTTTCTTATTTGAAGAAAAAACCCACAATCACCACCAAAAGAGAAAGCAACCCCTCCAAAGAACCAGATTCACTAAAGGTTAACATAAAACAAAATTAAGCCTGAACTATTAAATACACGCAGGAAGACGACACCTGGTTTTCAAGTAGCAGAGATTTTTACTAGAGCAAAGGGACAGTCTTTCTTTTTCTCAATATGCCAAGAACAACTTATGATCTAAAAAGCTATAGAAACTCAAGTAACTTACTTTACAAGTCACTCATTTGCACTTCCTTTATCTTTTTTAGTAATTTGCAGTACAATATTTGCATGCAATTATAAATTGCTGGCTAAGAATTAAAAAGAAACATGTTGAGCACTACCACATTCAGGTGCTGCAATTTCAACCCAGTTGCTTACATAGCTTCTTGCTGAGCGTAGTCTCCCCTAGCCGCTTGCATGAACTCCACAAGAAACTGCTTCCCCGAACTCAACGCATATTGAGTGGTCGTCCCAGCTTCTCAGATTTAAGCCCCTTCGCCCAGCTAAATTTAACCGTCTTCCAATCACCAAACCCAACAAAAGCTCACGTTCCCACAATTACAACCCAAGCATAATTCCAAACCTTAAGAAAGCATAGCAAAGATTTAATAATACTATGACAAACCTTTTTCAGTCAGCTCTTGTGCTTCTGTTAGAGAACAGTTTAAGACTGTGCTAAGGTTGCTCAAAAGCAACTGGCAGTGCTGGAGAGACTGTAACGTCTGTGGGTCAATGAAGTTGCAAGAGCCATCAAAGAGCGGAACACCTTTTCAAGAACAAACATTAAAGCATTAGCCTACAGAGCAATTTCAGAGTTTCAAAGCACACTTAAAGAACCGCGTGCAATGCCATATACCAGCAGATTACTGGATAAGCTCAATTAGAAGGAATGATTTTATGTTTGTGGAATGACTACACTAGTACTCACATATTTGGTCCAATTCTTCTTTTGTAGAGATCACTTTGTTCCATGTCCACTCAAGAACAAGCCGTAAATTAGCAGCAGAACTTGGCTGCTCTTTAAAAAGAGACAACAAAAAAGAAACAAATCAACAACTTCAAACTAACCAATATATAACATAAAAACAATGTAAAGAAGTATTACCTTCAGATGCCCACTGTTTAATGCACCCAGTCAGAAGTTCTAAAGAACCTGTCCGGACAGCAGCTGACAATACCGCTTCTAACTGCTCCTTCTAAACATAACAGACAAAGTAAAATGAGAATCTTACATACTTTCAATAGCTGAACCATCAACAGCAAATGGTTGCTTCTACCGGTATACTCATGCAGACAGCACAAAGTCAAGTAGTACACCTGCAACTAATTCCACATTCTTCTTCTGAATTCTAGCCACAGGCTGGACTGCTGCTTGGTCTGAGGAACACATTAAACTTTTCCGCTGACATTTCAACTTACCGAAGGCTAATTCTAATCTTTATTTGCATGCCTCTGCATTACAGTCTCAATTTCCTGAGTTCCAGGTAACTACTTTCAGTAACATCCTCTGCTAATACCCATTACGCATTTTGTGCGCATGAGCTCGCCATCAGGAATGCATGAAGGGGACAGAACAAACACCCTCTCTGCGTGGGAACAGTGAAGCTCAGGTCAAGCAGCTTTCTAGACTATGAAGACATGAAGCAGTTCTGACACCAAAACATGAAGTTATACTTTCCTCAGATGACAGAAAAGAAGTGAACCATTTAAATTCTAATAGGTTTAAATTTTAGGCTGTTCAAATACTGTATTCTAACGTGCTGGTAATCCTTCAGAAGGATAATGCACAGGTACGCACAGGCATGCGATATTAAGGAGTAGTTTATTTCAGCTGGTGTTCTGATACTTCTTTCAGCTGAAATGATCCTTCATAAAATTTCACTGTTTTGTTTGGTTGGGTTTTGTTTGTTTCTTTGTTTGAAATGTAATTCAAAAGTCTCTTTCCCTTCTGGGTAAAATCATTGCATTCAAAGCGATTTCTACACATTAGAATACACATGGGATACTTCCTTCTGTTTCTGAAAGCTGCTTTCAGACAAGGAAACACATCAAATACTACGTAGGGTGGCAAACAAAACTCCAAACCAGGCTTCCTGACCCTAATTCTGAAGTTTGCCTTACTAACATTCAAAAGAAATCCCTGCTCAAATGCCTAACAAGTCTCTGAACGATACAGTCACAATGCAGCAAAGGTTATTAAAAAATGCCTTGATTTCCCAAGTTATTCCCAAACTGGAGCTGACAGCAGAACATCTAATTTGAATGTAAGAGTCTACATCAGGCTTGCAAAATAAGCAGTCTCTGGGCTAGGTCAGCTGGCCAAGAAATTTATTTTAGCTACCACACTGCGCAGAAGTGTTATTTGCCCTAAGACACTTCCACAAATCTGGCAAAGAATCCGGTAGACAGGAAGATGAGGGCAGTGGGAAGACCGCTCTCCCCTTCCTACTAATTGCTCCACTGTATGACGACTAGCCAGCTGATCATTTTGCTTAGATGCTGCCTGGCTGAGGATGGGCTGTTCATCACAAAGGCTCCATCTCTCATGAAACTCTTCAGATGAGAGAGCAGGGGTGGTGCACTGCAAATGGAAAACCTGGGAAAGAGGGGGCTGAAGTCACCGTGGTGGGATAAAGAGGATCGAAGGGAGAGGGCGTCATGAGATAAAGGCGGCCAAGGTGTTGCAGCAACAAGAGGGCTGTCTAAGCGGGGGAAATGGGGCTACTGGAGCGCAAGGCAAAGGCTACAGAGGTGAAGATCTGCTTTGAGAGGCCGCAGAAAAGAGGCCGACTGATGATGGGAAAATGAAGGGAAGCGGTGAGGAAATTGTCAGGTAGAGCTGACAACAGGAATCGTTTACCACGGCCCACTTCCTTGGAAGCAAATGATCGGGTATAGTGCAGCAAGCTGATATTTGCAACAGCTCACATCCTAGCGAGACACCCCCATCGTCAGCTACTGCACTGAACCTAATGCTTTGAGAAACTGACAGGGATAAAGGTTGTTCTGAGGGAAAGATGCTTCCTTGTGCATAGCTGTGGCACAGAATTAATAGATGGGTCTCTAAAGACAGATCTGTTAGGGCTGTTCCCAGTCAAACTCAGCAGCTTGGATCTAGGACTGCTATTACTTCTGCTCACTAAAGTCACCACCTGCATTTCAGTGCAACTTGCAAATAATAGGAAAATCAGATTATCGTGTCTTGTAGCCTCTGGAGCCCCGTCACACAAGATGGGTGTGTTTCCCCCTTGATTCCCTGATATGCGCTCACCTGACTCAAACTGGATGGCTGGACATCAACTACTCTTGGAGACAGCAAGCCAGCTGCAAGACGCCTATTGTAGCTATCGTGAATGGCTTCACTTGTCAAAGGACCAGATTTCTTCAAAAATTTCAAGGTCTGAAACATCAATCAAAAACTACAGATTAAGACAGCATTATTATTCAGTCACTAAGGTTCTGGATAACCACTACGAGAAATAACATAAATGTTCACTGAAACTGTCAGAAAGCTTGCATCAGTAATACCCTTTAGGTTAGCCATCTCAGTAAGCATTACTATGTAGAGTCTTAAAGACGGCAGCCAAACTAACAGTTACAGTTTATAAAAAAAGTCCTGTAAAAGAAAATATCAGCCCTTGCAATGCTTAATTAAGTATTTTCTAGCTTCTCTGTCAATACACAGGCCTTTCTTTTTCCCTGAACGCTGACGCAAAATGCATTCTATCGAAGCCAAAACTGACACACAACTTCAAATCACACTGTGGAAGACCCTTGCTATGCTTGTTTGTGCAGAAGCTGGTTGACGTTGGACATGTTTAGTGAGCTCAAACTTAATTCAAAATTATTTGTTACAATCTGTGCAGTGGCTCAGAAGTTATGATTTGGCCAAGTTTGGGAGAACAAAGAATTCATTGCTTCTTAAACAGTCAAATAATTTTTCATTTTCTCCATTCTGTCCTCCTTTTTCAGGTTAATCAGGGATCCAAACCCTAACTCAAGCCTAAGCAGGCAGTTGGACTGATGGGTAATACAGAAGTAACAGCTTTCGCCGCCTTCCACGACATTTTTGTTCTTGCTCCTACAGCAACGTTGTATTCCGTTCTAGACACTCAATCCCTGATCGTGCTTCAACAGGAGACAATGGTAGTTTTACAGTCCCAAGAGTGGACCGAAAACGTTACCATTGGCATAAAACTGGCAGGGTACAATTGCGATTCTGCGTGTGGATGGGCAGGATGAGCATAGAATGGTCTCTGACACTGAAAGCAGTGCAAGAGAAAACTTAGAAAAGCTACATCTCTTGACAGTCTCAATAAAGATACAGTAAAAGATCACCTCCTTCTGCAAGCCGGTGCAAGTCATATGAACGACTCCGGAGTTCAGCAAGCACGAACCATCTGCAGAAACAAGGAACGTTTGACAACATTCCATGCTCTCACAGTTATATTAGGACCACTTTACTTTTTTTAAACAGCAATATCTGGAAAGCTATAACTGAGTACCCATTTTCTTCGTCAGATCGCAGGCAAACCTTTTTTAAAAAATTATTACTGCGTGTAGAAATTTCATCTCTAGTGCTATCGAGGTGCTGTGCTTTGAGCTTCAGTTCAAAGTCATTTCATTTTGTAACCATCACCACTTCACCGGCTACGTGACAAAAGCACCAAACCCCAAAACTCAGCAGAATGTCAGATGCATTTCACAACATTACATACCTTGCTGGTACAATGTAATCAGAGCTGGGTTTGTGGGGGGTTGGGGTTTTTTGGTTTGGTTTGGTTGTTGAGTGAAAAACAACAAACAAGAGAACCAGTAAATGGCGTTGGACCTCAATTTACGCTTCTCGCTGTTAAAAGCGGTGAAATACCTACCAAAATTATAGGTGCTTGGATGAAAAAACTGCTCCGGTGGTGGATAAGAAGGAGGAAGTCCCCGACTTAGACTCCGCTCACGGACCAGAATATCCAAAATGAGGTTTGGCGAAGTCATACTTATTACAGTATCCAGTGACCACAGTGCAAAATAGGGGCAACCATGAAGGAACTCTTCTGGCCTTAAAGAAAACAAGCGCATAAGCTGAACGCTGACTTTCAAATGAATTATTTGCAGGGATGTTGAGAACAACTTAATGAAAATCTACCTTAGCGAATCTGGCATTTGAGCATGATACCAGCGATTAATGTCAAATACACCCAAATAAGTAGATGGTTTTCTCTGACTACATGTCGTCACTTGCCAACTGAAGATTGATACGCTGGTGTCAGGGGATATTACTGGAAAAGACAAGACATTGTTTCTTATTTGTAGAAAATATGATACAGCTGATATTTTTAAAACACCACTTTCTGCTTTGGCTTAATTCTGTTCTATCACTCCTGAAACACACCACTTGCTAAGAATAATAAAAAAAATGATGTACGGAGTAGCAAACATCCCTGTGGTAGGTTTCAGTCATACTGCCCCTTTTTCTCATTCAAACCGTATCAGTTCTAAGCCAAATCAAATACACGCTTACTAGCTAATTCGGTTTTCCATACATGAAGAGTTGACCAAGACATTTAGCTAGATGAACAGTTTAGCAAAAAAAGATGTGCTAGCAACACATACATTGCTACTTTTAGAAAGCAGACAAATACTTATTGTATACACTTGTATTGCTCAGCTGGCATTATTAATTTCCAGATTTGAGTCAATTACAAATTTTAAGAATAGCTCCTCCCCAGCATATTCAGAATGAAAGAACACAACTAGCACACAAAAATAAATACAAAAAGAACCCAAACCCAACAAACAGGAAAGCGGAATAAAGACTGTAACACAAAACATTCACAATGCTGCACTCCAGTTCTCTCAGTAAGTGGAATGGTCTTTCTTCTCTGGGGAGAATGCATTCTCCAGATGTAAGAAGCAAAGTATGTGGTCTATCGTTCACCCTAATGGGGCAAGGAACAAGACGACACTTTGTTTGGCAAAATGATTCTCTCTTGAATTCATCATGACCGTTTAGGGATCCTCACACACTTTACTAGGTTGCATTGTGAACTTCTGTGCCGTTTCAGTTTTGTTAGCCCCTGAAACTGCCTTTGAAGATAACAATTATTTTCATCATTCAGAAGACAGCTTCATTGCTAGCCTCAACCCACATCCAGCAGAAGCTCATGTGTGCCTAGAACTTAACTTGGACAGATTCTGAAAAAAAGCTCATTAGAAACCATCAGAAAAATTACAGGTATTTCTCCATGCCTCAAAGTTCATAAAAAGGAGACAGAAAGGTAACATTCCTAAGCAAGGGAGAGAATGATCTTACTGTTCCAAGACAACAGCTGGAGGAATAGAACACTGACATGACCCCACCATACATCGCTATGGCATGTCAGCAAGCATAAAATAAAGGCTATTTTTTCCTTTAAAGGAGTCCCACATAACTTAAGCACCCAATTTTTCTTTTTAAATAAGCCCAACAAGCTAGTCTATACAGATATTTAAGCCTTGCAGACTGTGGGTACAGAGCAGCATTCATCGCTTAGATTCCGAACCCATCTATTTTAGAATAGCCAAACGCGGACATCAGAACAAACCTTTGTTAATGCTATCCTCTCCATCAGCATGGTTGGGAAATTTTTCTACAGTCTGACAGCTGAGTAATTTGGTATTGCTGGCCTCCCCTCTCAGGGGAATGGCTCCATTTGTGAGATCTAAACTGCACTTTTCGTCACAGTATTCCAAACCCTGGGGAAAAAATGGAAGGAGAGAGAAAAGGTCATTTGGAGATGAAAACATACATTATACCTAAATACGAAAGAACATATATCTCTAATATAATATGCATATTCTAGTGTATGTTTCCCACGCGCTTATTTCTGATGGCAAATAGAAACTACAGCTGACATGCAAGAGAATTAAGTGCCAAATCGTAACGGGTAAGTTTGGCTGCAAAGGCTTTGCACGCTTTCAAAAGTTAGCATTTCCCTAACATTATTCATTTCTAAACATGTTCTGCAGAATGCCTTGCAACATCAAGGTTTCTTTACAAACCTAAATATATATCTACAAAGAGATATCCGAAATAATGCAACACGTCATATGCATGCAAAGCTCTTTGCTCCATGTCTTGAGAACAGAACTGAGGTAGGTAGAGAAGTCATGGCATTACAGCAGCTAAAGCTCTTTTGAGAGGTGTTCTCTATAAGCTCACCACTAGAGTGAAAACGCATCTCTCTCTCTAGTAGCTATGAGAACTTCTTACTGCTTAGCAATCTCCTTTCAAACCACGTAAGCTCTTACCAGCTCCTCCTCTAATCTGGTCAGAGACTAATGGGTGAAATATCCCTCAGTTCCTTCACCAAGCACACCCAACAGCAAAAGGGGAAAACAGAGAGGACGTGGGATGCACATGGGCAATGCGTTTAGGATCATGAATTCCTACGGAGTCAGCAAACTACGTTGGGATATACAGAAACTCCAGCAGGATTGTGTTGAACCTCTGATACCACCATTTTCTAAGCAAGCATTAACTGAAATACTGCCTCTCCAAATACAGCATTCCTTCAAACTGTCTACAATGCAACGCATGAATGTGTGTATTGTGGACAAATAGTTGCTCTACAATTAAGAAAAAACCCAAACAAACCACCAAACAAAAAACCAACAACAACAACAAAACCCCACCAAATTAAATTTTAATTTAAAATTAGGAAAAAAACCAATCAGGGTGCTCTGTTCCTCTAGAGCATCGTACGTTTGTGTCATAAAAAAAATGCACATAAAGATGAGGAGATGACATCCATATTTAGACCACGCTGAATGACTTGAAGATATTTATACCTTGTCACCAGGATAGGTAATGCATTTTAAAGAAACACCACCTTTTCCAAACGCCTAACCTTCATCTATTCAACAGCAACATTTACAGATGAGGAAGGAGCTTTCCCATATATAAGGAAAAAGGTCAACATTTAAACTTATTCAAAAAAATCAAAACGCCCCGTCCCTATTGAAACGGAGTACCACGATGCAAGAATCACCCCTATTTCATTGCATACCTATTGAGAACATGCAAGAGAAAGTATCAAAAGAGGAGGAAAGAATTGCTCGGAATTAAGATCGCTTCCCCCTCAAAAAGATTTTGGAAGAGTTTCAAGCATACTACCGAAGAGAATTATACATTATACAGATGCGTCTGCTATCTGTTACATCTCTGAGATATAATGATACCTCACCTCTATTTTAAACACAACATCATCATTGGAGCCAGTTCTAACAATTTACGTCTACTCTTTTGACCAAATCATACCACCGGTTCCTGTATTGACGTATTTTGCTGGCTTTAAGAGTAGATTTCATAGGTAACCCAGCCAAAAAGTAGAAGGAGATATCTTTAGAGCTCCTACATTTCAGGACCAACACTTAAGAGAGACACTGTAGACACGTTTCATTTGAAGTCCTGCTGACAGAGCTCAAAAGAGAAACAAGAATATATAACCCCAAAGATCAGAAAAGAATAAAGCTGCATGACCTTACTTTAAGAAAGGGAGACAGACAGAAGCTTGCAGTTTGGTTAAACAAAGCTATTCAAAGCCCTATCTTCTCTTCTGACATGCCATTAATCTGGTGTTTAAATGAAGAATAATTTTATTTGTAAAAGCTGCTTCCTCCTCAGCAACTGAATTTATACGGGCTCTCTGCAGATGAATCTAGTTGGAACACAGGACGCCGCAGTATGAAATGGTGTGAGTTGTTGTCAAAAAGTATGGACAAAGGCCATGCCCAAGAAGACGCAGCCAAAGATTATGGTTTTTTAGCCACCTCTGAATTTGGATGGTAAATATTACCCCTGCCAACTTAACTGATCCTCGCTTAGAGAAAACTACGATTTTCATCCTTTCACATACGTGCACGTCTTACCTCATACATGACCTGTCCTGATGCCAAGCGTTTTCGGTCACCAAATGCTAACTGCAACAGACGTAAACTCACAACATCACCTTCACTGAAAAAGGTGTACATTATGAAATTTGATTACAAAGCTGCTTTATAGTCCTCATTATCATTTTATTAGATCTAGACTGAAGTTTTCTTAATAGCGCTCTCTTGCTGAAGAGACAAACAGCACTTCCCAAGACATGATAATTGGTCACATTAGGCCGCTGAATCAGAAAGGAGGAAATTTTGACACTAACCGCTTCAGGGGCAAATGCTAACCATACCCTTTGAAAGCTTTACTGTGTTGTATGGGCTAAAAATTGTCGTAAATAGTTCTTCACAGGGAAGAGTTCTCAATCAAAACTGCTTTAAAGTCAACCTTAAAAAGATTACCACCCTATGAACACCTGAGCTGATTAAATAGCTTGCTGATGCTGAGAGAGAGAGAGAGAGAGAGAGAGAGAGAGATACCTTTCTCTCCTTCCCTCACCACCAGAGTTCCAGTCCCTCTCTTGCATATGCTGCACCCTTCCACATATCGATTTCATCCATTAGCCCAGCAGGAAGCCATTGACTTTTCTGCTGAACAGTGATCGTTCTCTGCCAGGTGAGCTGAACTGGCTCATGAAGGCTCCAGAGACTGCTAAAGTTGGCACAAGGTAATGGGCAGTACCGTCACCTCCCTCCTTTAGGGGCAGCAGGCTGTTATGTCGGCACGGTTAGTGTTCTAGGTCTGCAGCCTCAACTACTGTGTTAATACCATGGTGTGAATATCAGACAAAGCATGAAGCAGTCATCAAGCAACAAAGGAAATCACTTAAGAATGCAAGCACAAAAATACAGCCACTGTTGCTTTGCCTTCTTTCAGAAGAGAGGAACTCCTAGGTCCCTCCTTCACGTCCGTTGAATCCTGTCAAAATTGCATTGTAAGCTTAACAGCTTCCCTACCTGAGAGAATCTCCCGCACAGCTAAACAGACAAAACAAATATACAGGTATTAACTGTATGTGAACAAATATATCTATATATATAACAATTAATTCAGGGGCTAATAGTAAGTTTTTCTTCACCTTTCTTGTGTAGACTGAACAGCCCACAAGTAGCAACAATTGCGAGGATCATTCTCAGGCTCTTGAAAAGTAACAGCATAGACAGGAATCCTTCCTCCTTCAAGCTGAGAGTGGTGCCTACAGGTTAAATCACATTATTAACATACTTAAGACTTTCAACATATGCCCTAATTGCAGGAACTTCTTCTGAAAAATAATTTTTAAAATCTGTTTCGTCAAAATACACACATTTCCTGCTTTCACTGAATACTACTGATAGAACAAACCGTCTTATGGAAACCAGCTCTATCACATCCTAACTGCTTGGCATAACCCAAAGAAGCATGCTTTCCACAATTCCTCAATCCACAGGCACAATACGGAAAACAATCCTAGTCCATTGGGGAGAAGGCGGTCCCATTTAGTCCATGTATGACTTAACAATTATTTCAGAAGAGGATTTCTAAACCTTCCAAGACTATACTCAGAATTTCAGTCCCCGAAAAAGTTCTCTTTAAATTAACATACTTCCTTAAGCAAAACATTGAGAGCCCTGCACCTCCAGGCATGGTCAAGTGTAAAGGCCTACTTACTCCCTCTGCAAAGTTTTCATATTCCATAGTGACAGGTAGCCGTCTGAAAAACCCACAGCGAGCTGATTGCTTCTGCTTATGTAGCACAGGGTTGATACTGCTGTTCCTGAAGGATTTTGTAATTGCAAACAGAGATGTCTCCCTTCTCCGGCCACAGTTTCTCTTCTTTGTGCAACTTCAGCAGGAATTCCAGTGACAGCTTCCAGACCTAGACACCCAACACCACGCAATAAATGAATGCGTTATGCCACTGAGGTTGCATTTTAAACACTGACGTGACAAGGTGTATAACCTAATTCTACCGTCCCAGGCAAAATACCCCTTTATGCAACACTGGTTTTGCTATTTCCATTTTGTACGTTTTCAAAGAACGCAACAACTCTCTGATCGGAAACTTGCTCTCACTCGTCGTTCAAAACCAGGTAAAAGTGTAGCCTTCATAGACAAATTCTTCTTGGACTCTGTAATCAGGAGTTTGGGCCTCATGACGAAGCTATTTGAAGTGACATCAGCTCCTGAAGCCACTGTTGTAATAGCCAAAACAGTCTATGCAATCTGAATACACAAATCAGAGATTTCGTTCATCCAAACGCATGACTTTTGATAAGTCGGGTTGATTTTAAAAAACAAGCCTAAAATTTGCCCCAAGTCAATTAACAGAAGCAGAAGAACATTCCCAAGAAACAGGGCACCTCTGACACAACGTCCTATCAGGCAGCTGCACTGACTCAGATGGGAAAATTCCTACACCTCACTGGCAAGAATCATAGTGACATGGGGATCTTGGTGGGAGGGGGGCATTTATAACATTAGAAGGCGTATTAAGCCACTCCCATTTTTAATCACTTCAGCACTACATGATGTCAAACCGCCGCCTGTAACCAGTAGCCATGAATGTCTGCACACGAGTATCTTCAAAGCGGGATGCATATAGTTTCTTTAAAAGACACAAGATTTCTGACTTTTAAATTCAAGCTTAAAACCGGCAAGCTTACCCGATGCTTCTCTTTCATTCTGAGTGCAAGAACAATCATCCAAACAAAGGTCAACCAGAAGTAGATGACCAACATCTGTAGCCACGGCTGCCACTCCAAAGAACCATCGCAGACTCTGATGTAGGTGCCGAGTGCTCGTACTGGGTCCTCCGTGATTAATGACGGATTCTATGGCAGTTACCTGCAGGAAAGCGACAAGTTAATATTGAACTGAATTAACTTCAGCTGAAAAGGTCCATTCTATTATTACAGCTTACCAATTGCCACTCCCTACTTAGACATAATTAACTCTAAGAATTAAACACAGAAAACCAGGTATATGCAAGAAACTTCATCCTATTTAAGGGACTTAAGTTAGAAAGACAAAGCTACACCTAGTTCTCCCACTGCTCACAGCCCATCAGCACTGCGATACAGTCTACGCCTTCTTTGCCAAACAGGTATTCGGAGAGATCATGGCTGTAAGTCAGATGAGGCAGCGGTCAAGCTGCATGGTAGACACACCATTTTCCATGGGAATGAAACATTTTTGGAAAGTGTTGAAGGGAGATAGTAGCTTAGCAAAATTTACACGAGTCCTCATTTAGAATAAAAATAACCACCAGATAAAGTCAGAAAAGGTGTAAATGCACACCGGCACTTTTAGGAATGTTAACAGAAATGTTAAAAGCCAGCCTAAAACAATGGCAAAAAGAACAGCAACTTGTTAGAGAAAGAGCTAACTCCAGCTAAGGAAGAAGCGCACACTGCTCTTGAACATGTGGAGCAGTCTGCACGCAGCTTTATTACAAGGGGAAGACAGACCTTTCAGCACCTGCAACATATCCCAGGACTATACGGACTGCTCTAGCAGAGATACAAGCGCACAAAGACTCCGGCACTAAAGCTATACAACAAAAGAACAGAGGCTATGGTTTAGCCTTCTTACAAAAAGCAGCACGACAAAACCAGGAACCTTTACATCAACAGCACAGTTTGACAGGAAAGTAAAACAAAGAAGTGAGCATCACAAGGCAGTCCATTTTTTAATACATTTCCCCCGCCCCCCTCCACCCCCCAAGAGGTGGGGAAAAATAACCAAACCCCTAAGCCCCAAAGTTTTCTCCTCTCCCATATCAAGCACTTGCTGGGACTACACTGCCTGGAAATCTACCACAGAATTTACCTTTCATCTTGGTCACGAGAATTCTAATCTTAGAAGTACCTACAGTAATTTGGACAACTTGGGTTTCTGTCAGATTTATAGGAAAGCTAATGAAATTTCCAATCTTCAAAATACTGTACATATCTTGTTGCAGAATTAGCCAAAGGTCAAGTGTTCCTTCTAACCTCTTTTTCTTTTAAGATTTCTTTCGTTGTACAACTGGCCCCAAAGGAATCTCTTCCATTTTTGCATACGGTCTTCCAAAAATGTTGCCTGGTTTTAACACTTCAGTTTTCCACGTAGAAGCTCCTGAAACTGCATATTTTTCCACTGCGCTATGCACTGGCTTTTCATATTCTCCCAGACTACTGCCAACTCATTCTGGGAATGAAGAAAGGACGCTGTTCTCACCTCACTGAATCTGAATGCTACCCTTCTGCCTCATACAAACCAGCAAAATTTGAACCCTTCCATAGTTCTGAAACATACAACCATTAGAAACCAATTCAATATAATGAATGTTTTAAATTCAGATTTGCTTTTACTAGAATCCAGTTCAAATAATACTCCATTAACTCTTTCAGTTGTCTGCGGCATTTCACCCGTATATCCAGAGGGCAGTTAGAGAGCACAGAATCACAGAACCATTAAGGCTGGAAAAGACCTGTGAGATCATCAAGTCCAACCATCAACCCAACACCACCATGCCCACTAAACCATGTCCCAAAGTGCCACGTCTACATGTTTTTTGAACACCTCCAGTGATGGTCACTCCACCACCTCCCTGCATAGCCTCTTCCAATGTTTGACCACTCTCTCAGTAACAAAATTTTTCCTAATATCCAGTCTAAACCTCCCCTGGCGCAACTTGAGGCCATTTCCTCTCGTTCTATTGCTAGATACATGGGAGAAGAGACCAAGAAAAAAAAAAGGAAAAAAAAAGAAAAAAAAATTATGCCTAAATTCTTTCTCAGCTTGTGAGTTTGGGTTTTTTAACTCATTCTTTGCTCTCTGAATGACTACACATCTGCTCTTACACTAAAAGGCAGTCATACAGTCACTATAAATACCCCGTATTAATACACTAATGGCTTGACACCTTGGACCAGAGTTGCTCAAAGTTAGGGTTAACCTGTAGAACTTAGTTGTCCACTGAAGATATACCCACACGGAAAACAGTCCAGAAATTAAGGTGCTCATCAAAGCCTTAAAACAGTAACAACAAAAACTGCAGAACGTGATGTTAAGACTAGGTCTGCAGTTTAGTTTTAAAAATAATCATTACGGAAATCAGAGAAACGTTCAAGCAGATTAAAAACGCATGTTACATAATGTATAATTTGGAAGTATGAGTTACAGAATAAATTCAAAGCATAGGGACAGTGGCCAAGGGCAAGTTTTATCTACTTGTTCTTGCTAACCCTTACTCCCACTCACAACTTAGAAGTTAACAGTCCGACTAGCAATACCTGTGGCCTGTCTATGGTGATCTAACTAAGCTAATAGCAAAAAGATAGGAAGCAAAACGAAAGCAACAGGCCAAACATGCTTGTCATCAAGAGCGTTGAGGGCATAAGAGCAGAACTTCAGGTAAGCTTTGGCTTTATTCCAAAATCCATAACCTTTATCACACAACAGCCAACTTTTCCCCCCAAGGCTTCTTCGTATTTTCTCCTGAACCATTGCCTTGCGGTATAGAAGAACTCCCCAATACAACGGGCAGGTCTAACTACATTTTATTTCAAATCACTTTGGTAGACGCAGATTCGGTATGTGACGTGATCCTTCTTAACCTTTCCTTTTCCTATTCCCTGCTTACGTAGATCAAAGAAATAAAACTTAACAAAGCTATGACCTTTTTCACAAACATAGTTTACTTACTGATTATACGCTGATGTCAGCACACAGCTTGTCCTTCCACCTCAAACTCTAAGATTTATCAAGATGATAGGCAAACTAACACAGCGGAGCACCAACCCAACTCATATCTTCAGAAATTACCACAATACAAATGCTTACTGCTAGTAATCGTGCTGTAGCACTACAAACAAACAAAACTCCCTCCAGCTGTATTCTAGCAAGTTAAACCAAATCACATTATGGAAAGCTGAGTAACAGAAAAGTATTTATTTGTGGCAGATTCTAAGGTGAGAAAAATACAGGGAATCTGGGTTTTCTATTAACTGATGCTGATTCTTGTTTACATTAAGACAATGAGACTAGGGGACATTACGACACTTGAGTTTATGGGTTACAGAAGACTGAAAAAAATGAGTAACATCACACCAGTGCATCCCATCTACACAAACACAATATTCAATGAGCAGAGATTCAAGGACTTCAGACTGAAAGTCAATCTTTCAACAGTCTGTCAGATACCTCACTCAAGGCTCATTTTTCCTACTTAGGTCAACACAAAAATGTGTTCCGCTCTAAAGTCAGACCTGCTTGCTAGCCTGAGATTCATGGGAATGTGTCTCAGTCATTTACAGCACAACTGTGGAAGTTTGAGGTATTTTAAAGACATTATTTCTGACAGAAATTAACCGTTTAGGAAATGCATGCTATGGACGCTTGAAAGAGTGGGGTTTTTTCCTTTCTGACTCTGGCCAGGAAAAGGTATTTTGCAATGCCTTTTTGTGGAAGTGGAGAATTAGGTAACTATGTGCTCTACAATAAAAGCAGGAAATTTGGTTTACTCTCAGTAGACTCAGAAGATAATGGTACCATTAAGCCCAAGATTTTACATCAAGGCTCTCTCGACTGGATTCTCTGAAGTCACAGTACGTTAATGCAGTACAGAACAAAACACCTCCTACAAAGAGGCGCTCCAAAGCTTTTCCTGAAGCAGGATTATGCAGCACCTAACAACATAAAACTTCCTTTCGCCGCTTAAAAAGTACGTACCCTTCCTGGAAGAACAACTGCTTTAACCACTCTCGATATTCCAAGGTCGTACAGACAGAGAACACTTCCCGCTGCTTCTTCCAACCCAACCAGTAGTCCAGGTCTCTTCTGCCAGGAAAACTCCTTTACCACACGAACAGTGGGACGCCGTTTATTTACTCCACTGAAACGATATGCAGAGCGCCGCTCTCCTGTCACAGAGTTCACCACCTCCAGTTGAGGACCACACGCCAACCATGCTAGGCCATTCCTCCCTGTAAGAGAAAAGAAAGCCGACTAAAGCAACTTTCCAACACAAGACTCAAAACAACTGAAAAAAGTCACAGTCACTGCCCCTTTCCTTCAATAAAAGGCCCTAACGGAGGAAGACCGACTTCCCTAATTCTGGTCAGTTCTCTAAAATCACCCATTGAAATCCTCAAGCAACACATCTTAACATCAACCACCTTTTTATTTTGCATTTGTACTTGTCATTCCTGCACTGAAGAATTTTGATCGTTTGGGATAAAGATTACAATATATTGATCTATAGTCTTTATACCATAGTCGGCTTGGTTTTGCTAGAAATCATCTACATACAGACGGGAATACAAGTCTTGAAGCATACTTCAAACATAACAAATCTAAGCCAATTCATTTTTAGTTTATAAATTTCACTTGACGCGTGCCTACTTTGGGCAGGGATTTGGACTTCAGCAAGAGATTGTCTTAAAACGGGCACTGCCTTAGTAAATTTAAACTTTTACACGTGCCGATCACAGAAAGAATTTAAGACATTTGCTCCACTGAACTGCTTCAAACTCGAAGGAAGTATTAACTCCATTACTGCATTGACAGTTAGGCAGATAGATTCTACCTGGTCTTGACAGAAGCCTCGACATCCAGCTCGGCACCCAGCTCTGCTTTCAGATCACCTGGAAAGTCACCTACCTAATCTGCTTAGCCACTTCCAGCAGCTCTCGCTGCCTACTCATCGGCATCCTATTAAATACTTTGGAAATACAGCTGCAGTGCTTAACAGTGCTGCCCTCTTCTGTTTTTATTCAGACTAGAAAAGAAAAAGCAGGGGCTTTTGCCGCTGTAACAGTGTGGGAGAACTATTTCTGCGTGTGATGTTATGACGGTCATAGAGCTTGAGCTGGTGCAAATAAATACGGCCCAAACCAACACTATTACTTTTTGCAAAACTGCCTTGTATTTAAGCAGAAATTGAGGAGGGCTCACTGACTCAGCAGGTTTAAGTAAATTATTCTAATAGCACAGGATCGGTGCACGTGGTTGTAATTTCAAAGTTTAACTATACTAGTGTTTTAATATTAGCATTTTCAATCGTTACAACATCCTTTTTGTTCTCTCCAAACTTGATGCATCTTAACAGCGCCAACCTGACACAGTTGATACTATGACCCTATGCTTCAGGTAACCTCCAGGCCGTAACAGCTTTATACCACCACCAAATTTAAGGGAAAATGCTCACCTCTAGAAAGCTTCCCGCACAGCACAGAATCTAGGGGTATGCCATCTTCCCCAAGTGCCTGAAGAGTCACCTCTGGAAACTGCAGCAGACTGCTCGTTGCCCAAGCCGTTAGCTCTCCCATTCTTCACTCTAAATAAAGAAAACAATGCAAAAATAGACTCATGTCAGCCATAAATAGTTTTGAGCTTGACAGAAGTTTGCCATATTTTACTCCTGCAGAAAGAGGATTTTGTGAGTGAGTTAGCCGGTGATTTAGTGAGTATCACTGGGTCATTTCTTTCCCACTTAGGCAGAAAACCTCCCCCAAATGTTTTAGGCAAAACCCCTACATTTAATCCAAAACCAAAGTTTTAGTCTTAAAAGCCACTAGCACAACAGAGACTGTCTGTATCAGAATTCTGGAGTCAGGCTTACTTCACACAAGTGCACCCTACACATTGTCTTCCACAGGTTGTGCGGATGCTCCACAAGCTCTCCAAGAAGCACAGATCTACAGCAGAAGGTGAGAAGAAGAAAGAATTTTAGCTCTCTAGCCCAACAGCCCCCAACAGCTAAGATCCTGTGTCTGATGCAGACCATAGCCTTGATTTCCCTTTAAATGAGAAAACAAACAAAACCAACACAGATCGGAATTTGACACTAGAGCCAGTTTACCCAGCTACCTCCTATGGTTATTCTCTAACAAAACTATACTTCCATTCAAGAGTTGCAGTCCCTGCCTAACGTGGCTAAGCTAGCAAAAGTTCCTAAAGCCAGTTCTGAAATTGCGCTCTTTTTTACATTGCTTGTTCTACCTGGACAGATGGATGCAGGTGCCAAGTGTCTCAGTACAGAACACACACACAGCCTTCCAGCACAGGGAGACAGTAGTTAACAAGGCATTTCCAGCTACCACACCGCTTGCCCCTCTCAGCACAAGTTCCGGAATCACAGAATCACAACAAAGAGGATTCCAATCCCTGGAACCCACGTGGCCCAACCCCCCCGCTCAAGCAGGGTCACCTAGAGCAGGCTGCCCAGCACCGTGCCCACACGGCTTTTGAATAGCTCATTCTGAAACGTACTTTTACGAGCAGCAACCTGACAAGCTGAACTGCAAAAGCATTTGCAACACGTGCAACAGGCCCTGGTTTTTGGTGACTCTCTCCTACCAATTTAAGCATTCTCTCCACCACATAAGGAAAACACTACCACACCAGCAAAGCCTTGTCACCGTTATTTCTCTAAAACCGTACCTGACAGCTTACTAGGTAGAAGAAACAAAATTAATAGATGCCTGATTAAGTTCATTTCACTGTCCTAAAAAAGCAAACCCCAGGCAAATCAATGCAGGAAAACGAGTTGATGCAGTCAGTGAATGAGGAGCTGTCCTCAGCAGAACAGGATACAGTCCTGTGTGCCCAAACGCCTGTGGCAGCTGCCAGCCAAGACTGATACAACCGTCCAGACTAAGAAGGCACTTGAACTACCACGTTTAGCCATACACACCACGTGGGGTTCAGCATTCCCCACAGAATTAAGTCCCTAAATTTCCCATAAGTTTACCAAGCACGATCAGGAAGCAATTATTAGACCTGAAAGGCTGACACCACGCTTCTTTCCATTGGCAGAAGCTCCAGACCTGGAGTCACCTTCCTTCATTAAGGAAGAAGTCAAACACTTTTGTTTAAGGCAGCAACTTTGCTGCGTGATGCGTGCTTCGTGCAAAAATCAAGAGACCCCCACAAAACGCGCTGGATTCCTGTAAAGCTGTGCTCTCCCCATTAAACCCAGCCCTCTTGCCGCGATCGCCGCTCTACGCAGATAGCGAATTTCCTGACGCCTCCCTTTGGCAGTTACCCATGTTGAAGCAAAGAAACGGTTCGCGAAGAGCAGCTGGGAGGGGAGCAGCATATGGCCTTTCAGTGAAGGTGTGCCTTGAACGATTTATTAAGCAAGTCACCATCAGACCCCGTCTTTCCCAGAGCAGCCTGTCACGCACTCCTTGGCTCTTACACGCCACAGCCTCCTACTGAAATGCTTCTGTCTGGCTAAATAAGTCACGTTGAGATCGGTTGCTTTCAGAAACATGCCCCAAATTAAAAGCAGTATTAACCTTTTTTAAGAAAAAGAACAAAGAAGGCGTCTGCCCCACGTTCTAGGGTGTTTATCTCATGACTGGTTTTACAGGGAATATCTTTGGTTCTCCCTGTCAAGGACTTTGAAACGACACAAGCCTGAGCTGCTTCGACATGGCTCGGTGCATTCACTGGCATCTCTTATTTCCGTAATAATTTCTTATAACTACAAAATGAAGACAAGAAACTATAATGTAGTTAGAAGTAGACAGCATATTCTGTCAGCTGAACTCATGAGAGATTTGATATTACATTGTGGACCCCTAACCAAGGGCTACGTTATTGCCAGTTTACCCAGGCTTAAAAGCCCCTGGAAGGTCTTGTCGGGGCATTGCTGGCAGAGAGGTGTGTGAGTAACAAATCTGAAAGATGACAAGAAGGGGAAAACATCAGACCACAGGTTAAGGTATCTGGCCGCGATGCCTCTTACTGGGAAACTCGCCTGAGCCACGGCGGCATACTGGTGCTCCCACTCCTTCCGGGCTTCCTCCAGCCGGGACTCCCTCGTTGCCTGTGTGCTCCGGATCTGCCGCTCATGCTCAGCCAGCAAAAACCACACCTCTTCTGAACAGCTTTAACCAGGGTATCTACGTGTAAGATAGCAAACCCCGTGAGGGACGAGGACCAGCACCGTGGCAGCCACGCAGCGTGTTCACAGTTGTTCAAAATGTTCTCTGCCACCCACTTTGTAAGAAATCCACCGGTGGACCTACCTCAGCTGCATTCCCACCACACTTCCTCGATCTTACAGATTACCAAAGATGCCTCCTGATAACGCTTGGGGAAGTCAAAATCTACTTGCTATTTATGCTGAAATACGTACGTGTTTCGTCGGCTGTTGGTGGCCCTGTGCTCCCGAGCCCAGCCAGACTGGACAACACTTTGTTATTTTCAGCCTTCAGGTCTCTTATAAGCTTCTCACCGGGACTTGCATTTACCACTGCTTTGTGGTAATATGAAAATCCATAAAAGACAAAACAGAAGCCGGTACCCAGATAATCCCAGCAAACAGCAAGATTTCCTGTCAAAAATTACTCGTCTTCCCCCCTGCCCCCCCCTTCTTTTGCTCTTTTCCCTGTTCAGAAATATCCCATGTAGCTCTGGAACTTCACAAGCGAAAAGGTCTCATGGCCACTTTGCTCCTCGGGTGGAAGCATCTGATGCCCTCTCCTGTACTGTTACCAGCAATCACAGCCTGGTTTGGTTTTGCCCCTGCCAGCCCAGGAAAAACCTTCTCTTCTCCAGCCAACCCTAACCGGCAGCAACGTAGCCATAGCTGCTGTGCCTCCAGTATGCGGGGCAATGTGGGATGGGATACCTGAAAACCAGCCCTCATCCACTGTAACTGTGGGTACGCCAGGTAGGCAGACAAATCCCCTGCAGAGACAAGTCCACCTGCCCCGGCATGGAGCTGGCTCAGGCGTGGGGAGTTTGTTGGTCTGCGTTCATCGGCACGTGAAAGCAATTCAGCTCTTTGCAGCACTGAACTGGTGCTGGAAACATTAAAACTTCTGCTCCTGATATCTCCTAACAGCCAGGCTGCTGCGGCTACGAGCTTGCAGAGCCACGATCCATCCGCTTTGGGATAAGAGACGTGTAAGTGCCTGATCTCTTTTTATGGGAGCTGGAATAAGAAGGAATTAGTGCTGGAGTCCCAGAGAAAGCCTGACTGAAAGGACTGCAAAGAGAGCGGTTTTCAGTGCTGAGCCCCAGAAAGGGCAGGAGCAGAGCAAAGGGGAGGAGAGAGGCAACCCTCTCCTCCAGAAGGAGCCGACGGACTGGGAAAGTGGCCGGGGAGCAAGCGGCTCCTGGGCAGGAAGGAATAGCTCTGCGTGGCACTGTCGCTGGGATCTGGGATTGGGAAACAGAGACGACAAATGCCTGGCAGCAGGGATCATCTGTATGTTCTATGTTTCAGCCATGTTTGGTCTGTGGGACCCCAAACTACAGCTTAGTTTTAGAGGTGCTGGGAGAGAAAGGGAAGGAAAGATGCTGAATTAAGTCACACCTGTGAGAGAGACCCAGAATTCTCAGGAAAAAGAGTTACCGCTGTCATACAACGTAGTTGTGAAAATATATGCCGTTCGTTAATAAGAATACAGAATAAGCTCTTCATATGCTGCCCTTGCTTACTGACAGATTCACTCTTTCTTCATCCTGAGCTGTCAATCACTTTGAACTGGTATCTTTTGTCGTTTTGCCCAGCACCTGGCTGCAATTTGCACCAAGACCAGAGAGGGAAAAATTATGGAAGTGTACCTTTCAGCATATCGTAAAGTTGACAGAGTTTCTTCGTAACAGACGTCTGCTGGACTCACGTCCGCAATCTGTAAGCATATGAAAAGTATGAACTGACATTACATTTTGAAGGAGGCGTTTTGAAAGAGCTGTCAACACTACCAAAAATCAGATAAGCATTAACATGGAAAAATCAACCATTAAGGTCTTTAAACATAAAAGGAGAACCCTAGCATCTTCGCAATCTGGCTATAACTTAACTCTTTTTAACACTTTCACAAGAAATGAGACAGACAGACAGACAGACCGTCAGACCAACAGACAGAAAGATGAGAGGATACAGGTGGCTTTTGCAAAAATTAATACTGGAGGCACTTGAATCCTGGTAACTCTGGCTTACGCTAGCATCAACGCAAAAAACCAACCTCGCAAAACCACTTTGATGGTATTTGTACAAGTAACAGTTGAAGAATCTGTCCTTAAATTTGTTCAAAACATCTTCGGTGAATTACGGGAGTTAGCATTTGAAGAAGCTCAAGTAAACTGTTTTAGGACTACCAGCATTTACAGGCAACGTTTTCACATGGGCACATTTTCTATTTGTATCCTTCCATCTTTCACTTGATAGTACTTTCTTTAACAAAAATACCTCTTCAAAGATGCTGGAGGATACAGTTAATCCACCTGAGACAAAGAAGAACCTATGGGAGCTGCATCTTATTTAGGAATGCAATATCTGGTGCACAGCACAAACAATAATCTCAGCATTCAGGAAACAAAGTAGCTGTTTCGTAATACTGCCTAGTTTTATGTAAAGAACATGGCTTTTCTATAAAACATGTGCTTATGAGTTATCTAGCTAGATTTATCTGCATTTAGATACATTTTTACAAATATGCCAAAAACTCTTTCAGCAGAAATGGGGTTTGTATCTCTAATGGAGAGAGCGAGCGAGCGAGCGAGCGAGATTTTGTGCCAGCCACACTTCTGCTCTGAAAACAGAAGTGCTCTCCATTTGAGTAGTGCGTTTAATAGTGGCAAGAAACTTTTGACCAGCAGAAGGGTTCTCACCTTTATGTTGCATAGAAAGCAAACAGTTAAGTTTGAAGCTACACCCACTTTCACCAACGTTCGAGCCATGCAATTCTATTTCAACGGGTAAACTGGGATATAAATTCAAGAATCAGTTTACCATGATGGGCCCTGCTGTTTCCTCAGGACCGAGTCCCTGCATGGGATATGCAGCACCTTCTTTTCCGTAGCAACCTCGGCCAGAGCACTAAGGGAAAATAAAGTGAAAAGATGTGAACAATATAAGCGTAACTATCAAAATCAAATTGGGGGGCGCGGGGGGTGTGTGGGGGGGCACGGAGGGGGAAAGCTACCAGATTAGAAACTTCAGTATATTCACGCTTATGTACATGCTTCACTATATTTGTTCTTATGTACATCTCAGGCTTTATTCATTGATTAACCATGCAGCAAAGAATCCTGAATGGAGGGAAGATTTTTTTCATATCTAGAAATTTATTTTTTACTTCACAGGAAAGGATTAAAAAAAAAAAAAAACAAAAAAACCTGATGACAGTTCTTAATGTGGTTAGACTTAGATTTACACGTGTTCCTTCCTTCAATCTGTCTCTTCCCAGTCCTGAGGATTTTTGCCTTTTGCTTCCTGCCAAGCCCACCAGATTTATAACTGACCGTTTGGTGATTGCTTCAGTCGAGAAAAATCTGTTAAAATATGGTATCAACAGCAGGAACAATTACCAAATCAATTGATCGGACATTATTAAGTAAGATACAGAAAACGATACTCTGCAGAAACTCAGAGGAAATATCTTGGGATAGTTACCGGTATTGGAACACCTTCTATGTGCAGAATTGCTTTAAAGATGAGAACTGCAAAGGTGTGCCTGAAAAGAAATGACCTCCCGTCTCTCGGGATTAAGCAACAGGCAATACCGCTCATCCCCTGCACCCGCAGAAAGGGAGTATGGAAACACCCCTGGCTCCCAACCTCCCCTGGCTGCAAAGAAGATGTCTCCCTCCTCTTCCCCTTCCAGATGAGCCCAGGACTGGCCCTGCCTGCCAGGGCTGAGCAGCTTTTGGAGCTGCCTGCGCGAGCAGCCGTGGGGTGCTGAGCTCGCTCGTGCTGCCGAGATGGGTCGTGCACGTCCGGGCCAGCCGGACCCCCCTCCTCCTCAGCCGGCCCCAGCCCAGGGTTGTCCTGTGTAAGCTGCCCTGCAGACACCTCTCTGCCTCTGTCGACAGGGGACTTCAACAAAGCCTGTAGTTCTGGTATCTGTCTACCAAGGGGAAAAACTGGGGGAGCGATGGCAGGAGCAAGGCCCCTTTTCCAGAGCGGAGCCGTGAGCAGTCGTCTCCCCCGACACGGCTGCTCTGAGATGGTTCGGCCATGCGTCAGCAGCAGCACCACGGTCACCCAGCAGCCCTCCGCCTGGCCCCGGGCACACACAGCGAGGACAGCACGATTCGGGCCTTGTGACCCTCTGGGGTCATGTCTTTGCAGCTGCCCCACTGCGGCATTCCCTTAGGCGGGCTCGGGGAGGTGCCACAGACTGCCCCACACTTGTGCCGCGCTGTATGAGCTTGCTCGCTATAGGGCCGCTTGTTGTACTGAGGCCAGGAGTTCTGCGTTTCGCTAACGGGCAAGCAGCAGCTACCACAGATAAACGGTGACCGTAGGTTATTTCGGGACACCAGTGAGATATTTTCCAAGACCACTTGTCATATTTGGGACATAGAGGATCTTAAAGACGGAGTCCATCTGCAAACAGGCAGTGGTTTAGGACGTCTCTGCCTTTGGTGATCCTCACTCCGAGAGCAGCAGTGGTGGACAGGGTGTGAGCGCCAAAAAGGTGGGCTGGCGAGGCTGACCCTGCAGCCCAGGGTGAGGAAACCCAACATGCTCTCATCTGCTCGCTGTCCTGGAGGTGGCAGTAAACTATGGTGGGTCTAGGTAAAACAGAGCCACCCTGGCTTTTGTGGCTGCATAAACTTCCACGAGTTCATTTTATGGTGCATCTAACAGGACTAAATTCATTAAGAGTGCTAAAGAGCTACACTGAACAGAGGAAACAGTGCCCGCACACTACACCTGTTTGAATCGCATGGTGACGACCACGTGAGACCGACTGCTGGTGGCATTCATGGCAGTCGTAGCCGTTGTTCTCACCTTACTCCCTTGTTCCTCTCGATCTGCGCGTAATTACGACAAGGCACCACCTTCAAACTGTCCACATAACAACCTTGCTGCTGGTCTTCTCTAATCTTGCGCCCACCAGGTTCCTGGTTTTAGACAGCAAGTCCATTACCTGGGGAGAGATATTTATGGTCAAAATTTCTCACTAAAATAAGAAAAAATATTGTTAGACTTCGTAAGGATAGAACAAAAATTAAGAGAGAGTACGGCTGAGCACGGGGTAGTTATTCTGGCTTTACCATGTTTAGAAACTCATTCCCAGAGTGTTCCACTTTCCAGGCGAATTCCACTTACGTTGAAAGCTTACATCTGCAGACTTAAGGTGCTTGCAAAATTCAGGATAAAGGCGGAATTTCCCTCTGCTTCTCCTATCGTCATTAGATGAGGAGTTTAAACAAGCTGATTCCATGAGCTGCGAAAACTAATGAAGTTTGTTTTCCTGAGCATTCATGTTTTTCCGATCTCTGCTGCCCGCTGCATCAAATTGGTCTGAAATTGGCCACATGGCTCAAAACCAATGAGGAGGAAGGTACAGGGCAAAGTAGTTCACAAACAAGTGGCAAATTGTATAAACCTGAGAAGAGAAGCTAAACGTTCAACCCTCTGAGACATATACCATCTCCCAAATCCCCTCCCGGCTTAAGAGAAACAGATTACCCATTTTCAGTTAGGAATGAGTCCTGTGTCTGCCAACATAAGAGGCAAACAAGAAGAGGAGCATGGGGAAAGAAAGTAAATAAAAATGCTGACTTTCTTCTTAACCCTTTTTTTCTTCAAAAAGGAGCAAAATACAGAAGGGAGAAAAATAATAAAAAATAAAGAAGCGCCAGGTGCATGGGGGATTTCTCCTCAAAACTTGCACACCAGGTTAAAATCATGACAGGTATTCAAAACAGTTAACAAAGTTAGTTACACCTCCTGGTGCTACCCCTTAATTAACTATTGGTTAATAGTTTTCTTCATCTTGAAGTTACAGTTCTCTTTTAATTCACCACATAGGCTCAGAGAGTAGGGGGCTTAATTGGGTTGGGGCTTTTCTAGCTGGGAGGTGTGTTCCTTAGCATTAGAATGAGATTATAATGAGACAGGTTAACTCTAGGGCACTATTTTGGCAGTCCATTCTATTTTTCTAAGATAGGTCCTTGTGCTAATCGTTATTGCTAGTTAGCAGAGAGTCAGTGAAGACAGTCTTTATCTCTAATACGTCTAAGTGCCAGGCGCAGTTGTTACGAAGCATCTTCTTTACATTCTTCTAAATCTTCTTACTTGCTTTTAATACTTATTTTTCAAGAAGTCCTGTAACATTCTCCCCTTTTCTGTCCCCTAAGCAAATTCTTTGGCTTTTAAAAGTGGTTTGTTATGTTTCATCACTATTTTTAGTGTCCACACTTGTCCAGTAAGTTCCTTGAGTTTACACCAAAGGATAAGATTTACTATTGTTAATGTTGTCATAGCTATTAGTAACACCGATTTCGGGTGGGTCATTATGTTTAAGATTTTGGTAGCTGATGGGGAATAACCCCTAAACACATCCCATCTGCATCATGATGGACAGTAATTAAAGTCTTTCTTCCACTTTCTTCAACTTGTTTTAACAACCTATTCAAATTTTCATGATGCAATAGTTTTCTTATTAGAGTGAGATTCATTCCAATAGGGGTGGGCTGTATATCCTGAACCAATGTATAATTAAACTGTAGCAATTGATAGGTAGTAACAGGAGCCGTGTAGGTAAAATCACATCCTTTAAGACTAACAAAGTTGCAAATGCAAATATTTGAATGGTTGCTCGTGTCCACCATTTGATCATCTACTTGTACAAAATCCCATTGACTTCTCCGACAAACACATCCCATACCCCTGTAAATTATGATGGTTCTTAGGGTCTCGTTGGGATGCACCTCAAAGTGACAAACATTTTGTTCAGTGTCAAGACAAATATCTTGCCCTTTGATGGTGTTTCCTTCACAAATAAATCCTTGCTGGTCTCGTACGATACAGGCCTCGACATCAATAGTTTGCCACTTATTCCTGGTTTCCATAGCCCATACCCTATGTTCTAGGGGATGAAGTAGAGTTCTGTGGTAATTTAATCCTAGCACAACAATCGGGTATATGTTATATACTAAAGCTTTAGATATTGTTCGTACAAAAGCTGTAGCTGTGTTGTTAGTAGGGTCAAAGGTAAAATTAACCAAATGCCACCACGATGGGAATCTCCTTTCAAATTCCGTTGTGTTATTCCAAATCACCTTTCGGATTTCTTTTGGTAGGATTCCGTCTCCACCTTCCCTAATAATTGCAGCTGCTATTGTCTGTATCCATAATTGAGCTTGGATACAACTGAGTGCTGTAGAAACATTCGTCTGAGCCACGTCTAATGCATTTATAATCAGTTCATTGTCCTTTTCATTAAGCTTATCCCACTGTGGTAACACATTTGCTGTAAGCCATTGGCCGGTTCCTAAGTTAGGAGGGAAGATCTTAAAGGGTTCTGTATTTTGTTTAGATCACTGGTCACCGTGGCGAGTTTGTTCCTTATTATCGCAGTATCTATACTATTTAAAACTCCCAGTCCTGTTCCTACTGCACCAATCGCATGTCTCCTTTTCCTCATTCGGGAAGGAAGGGTCCTCTTATGTAACCATGACGTCCACCCCGTGTGTAAGGGTCTTATAAATGACGAACAAGCTGGTTGAACAGTGGAAATATCGTTCTGTATTAATAATTCCACTCGTTTAAGAGATCATATTGGATTAGACATTACCTGTTGCTGACCGACATATTGAATTACGTATGGTCCTGTTGGATACACTTATGGTCCCATTTGCTCAGGCTCTGTGGGACTTGATTTAGTAGCCTGAGTCGGGGTGGTGTAGGCAGGGGGAGTGGTGGTTTCCTCTGGTGTCTGCAACCAAAATCTAAAAGTTAGAGCTTGGGCCCCCTCTTGAGTTGCCCCCAGACATACTATGGTCACCGTTTGAGTTATATTGAAGGGATACCAACAAGCCTCCTTGCTTTCACATATCGTGCTGCCTGTTCTATTGGCAGAGTCCCAGACAGCACCGTTCTTGGCAGTAATTTGGGTCTGGAGAGGAGGCGGGTTACTTACATTAAGGAGTCTACAACCTATCTGGACCTCCTTTCCTTTCTCAAACATCCAGGTACAGACCAATTCTATTCTTTCCCATTCAGTTGGTCACAGTGTCATGTTATTATTATATATTACCACAGTTGCCAAATTCAACCCGTTTAAATCCTTTCCTGAGCTTCCCATACACCCAAAATAAGTGTCTGTCCAAGGCCACTCCCAACAGTGGTTACAGTTCAGCAGAGTCATAAGAATCCATATCATCGCTTTTGAATGCGAAGCTTCAATGGTCCCATAGGGGTCGATTCCCATCGTGGCTTAGGGGCTTTCTTCACTCTGGTGTGATGCACCCATGAGGTCTGCTCTTTAATCTTGATCGCTGTATGGGATGTCAGCAGCACCTGGAAGGGGCCTTCCCATTTCGGTTTCAGAGGTGAATCTGTAAAGGACTTCACATACACATAAATACCAGGCTTAACATTATGCACCAGCCCATCAAGACCTCGGGCTCTGGTTCCTAAGACAAGTTTCTCTATCTCCCACTTACCTTTCTCTATTTCTCAACCTACGTCTTCAACTAATTTCTGATCTTCTTTGGAATACCTGGGTCCACAATCAATTTGTATTTTACCATCTGGGACCAATGACTGCACCTCTAATTCACCTTTCTCAGCTGCTCTTTTGGCTTCTCGGTCTGCCATAGCATTGCCCAATTCTTGAGCGGTATCTCCTTTCTGATGAGCCTTGCAATGCATGATAGCCACTTTTTCAGGTTGCTGCACTGCTTCCAGGAGCCTAAGAATTTCTTCAGCGTGTTTTATATGTTTCCCTTGGGTGGATAGGAGTCCCCTTTCTTTCCATATAGCTCCATGGGCATGGACTACCCCAAAAGCGTATTTGGAGTCTGTCCAGATATTAATCTTTTTGTCTTTGGTTAGTTCCAACGCTCGGGTTAAAGCGATTATTTCTGCTTTTTGTGCCGAAGTATTTGGGGCAAGGGCTGCGGATTCCATTACCTGATTCACGGTGGTTATTGCATGCCCTGCTCTGCGGACGCCTTGTCGAACAAAGCTACTTCCATCTGTGTACCAGGAATCCTCAGCGTCTTCCAGTGGCTCCTCCTTTAGATCTGGTCAGCTGGAATAGACCGCTTCAATCGTTTCCAGGCAGTCATGTGATACTGGTTCTCCCATGGTTCCACCGAGGAAAGTTGCTGGTTTGACAACGTTAGTAACAATTATTTCCACATCATCCTGTTCCACCAGAACAGCTTGATATTTAAGGAATCTCTGTGGTGAGAGCCAATGCCTCCCTTTTACCTCTAATACTGTGGATACAGTATGAGATGTCAGCACTGTAATCTTTTGGCCCAATGTAAATTTACGTGCTTCCTGAATATTTAGCACCAATGCTGCTACCGCCCCGAAGCAGCTAGGCCAACCTTTACTTACTTCATCAAGTTGTCTGGAGAAATACGCCACTGCTCTTCTATATGGTCCCAAGTTTTGGGCTAGGATTCCCAGGGCTATTCCCTGTTTCTCATGGGTGAACAACCAGAATGTCTTAGTAATATCTGGTAACCCCAAAGCAGGAGCTTCCATTAATTTCCTTTTCAGTTGCTGGAATGCTCTTACTGCTTCCCCATTCCAGGTGAGGTCTTTTGGATTACATTTCAACAGTTTATAGAGTGGCCTTACCAAGAGTCCGTAGTTATAGAGCCATGGATGACACCATTCCGTCTTCCCTAAAAACGTACAGAGTTCTTTAGCCGTCTGTGGTCGAGGAGTTTGGCAGGCGGCCTCCATTCTTGCTGTTCCTAGGGTCCTTTGGCCTTCAGCCACTAACAACTCACATGGTCTTTTTATTTAGGGCTTAGCCGCAATTTTACTCCCTTGAAGCATGACTGACTTCACTGAAGTCAGACGTACCCTGGGGAAAAACAGATTCCAAGCAAGAGAATTATAGAAACCAACTCCACACCAGGAAGACTCGCCAACCTTGACAGAGGGGTTTGTACCTGCATCCCGATTCACTGGGTTGTCCACAATCCCGGTGGATCATGGAGCAGCAGAGAGGCAGAGGTTGTGCCAAGGCAGCACTCATAAGCCTTCCACAGCTAAACCACAGATATTCTGCATGCAAGCAACTGCAAGCCTAATGCAGCTGGCTTTACAGAACCATTTCCCAGAGCCTGCCTCTTTGCTAAGGGGTTTTCAAGGTGCTGTGCACCTCCTGACTGCGCCACTCATGCATTTCTAGCTGAGCTACAGCACTCAGGTACTTCTCTGACTCACGCTCCACCAAGGACGAGACAAAACGTTCCATTTGTACAAAATGCTGATTCTGCTGTATAAACCCCCACATGCTCCTCACCGAGCCGCATGCACCCCTCTCCCAATGCCCTGCACAACCCCTGCAAGGGGCACAAAACCCAGTTCAGCAGAAACGCACCAGAGTGTCGCCGAAGCTGTGCGGAGGACCTCTTGCTGGCAGAGCTCCCTACTCCAGACACTCGCCTGTTCAAGGGCAAGACAAGGGACAAAGTATTGGACATCAGTGCTCTTGGGGGTTATGCCACCCTACTTCTACTTGTGGTGATGTTCATGTGTTGCTCTGCTGCCTCTTGAAACTTGAAGAGCAGCACTTTGCTGCCCTTCATGGGCGCCCGTTTACCTCTTCCACCCCAAAAATGAACACTAATTTGTAAGAATAAATCACATTTTAAAGGCACCAGTGTACGTTGCAAAGCCTACCTCAGTGACATTAAGCTCTTGTGTCACTTGGGTAGCATGGAGAACTGCCCTAGGCCAACCTAATTTTTACCCTAAATATGGTTCATGTGAAGTAATTTCTCAGTCCCTCCAAAGGAACAGATTATTTCACAAGCATGGGGAGCCAGGCACCACAGAGCATTTCCTCTTTAGTTTTCTATAACCATACTGTTTGAGGACAGGACAAAGTGTTAAACTGAATCTAAGCTGCAAATGGAAGATGAGAAAACAGCTCTGCCCAAAGAGATCTTGCACCTCTGGCCTGGTGCAGAAACACCAGCTGGCTCAGAGCTATCCCCTAACCTGGCCTCTCCAACCAAGTAATGCGAAAAACAGTGCTCAGAGGTGGCAGGATGCTGATGGAAGGAGTCAGCCTGCCTGTCTTTGTCTGCCTGCAATGCTTCCTCCCTTCCGTGCCATGGACTAAATCCTCTGTATTAACAAGCCTCCCGGTAACAGCACTGACCCTTCACATCACTGCACTGAGAATCAGACTTGCCAGGGCCACAGCACTGATGTTCAAACCTCCAAGCAAATGCATGTGTGGCACGGAATAGGTGCCAGTGGACAGAGCAACCACAATAACAAGCATGAAGACACAGCCACACCAGTACTACTGCCCAGTACCACTGCCAGTACTACAGGCTCTGGAGTAAGGTGTCTGCCTGCAGACTGTACCTGCCCCTTTATTCCTAGACATGCTCTGCCAGGCAGATGTCTCACTGTCGTCTGCAGCACACCACCCTCCCGCTCAGTTAAGGACATCTAGAGGTCAGTGGCTCTGCACCAGCCTGGCTCTCTGCCATGGGCACAGCGCTCCCTCTCCCCTAGACTCGCAGCTGGATCGCAGGCAGGCAAGTATCCTCAGGGACAGCACGGCTGCAAGGCTTGGAAACACAGGGGATGAAAAAGCATCATCTTTGCTCCAGTCCAGAGCCAGGCAGGGAAGTGGCTGCCAGGTGGGAAAGAGAAAAGCTCTCTGGATCTACTTGTGCCTCTAGGATTTTCCATAAGAATTAAACTCCTACCACTGAGATGGCTAAACATCTTATCAACACCCCTCCCTGACACTTTCCTACTCTTCCACCTGCACCTTCCCTCACGAACACTCAAGAAAGCGCAGGGAGGGAAAGCACAGCCTGCGAGTCCCTGCTGCAGTGCCTAGCAGCACCATGCAATGCCAAGATGTGACCAGCTGCAGACTGCCTGACCATAGCCTGGAGCAGACCTCACAGCAGGGGGTGGACTAGAACCAAAGTGCAAAAAAAGTGATTACTTTAGACACCACGTTCAGCTCTGTCACTACTGCGTCCAACATGATATACATTAAGGTGACAGCAGTTTTCAAAGGTGGTGGTCCTCACTCTGATCAGGCTCACTTCGGGTCCTCCAAATAACAGGTCACTTTTAAACAGACCTTTGTATCTAGAATTAGTGGAGCAAACCCATAATTATGCAGCAACGGACAAATACTAGAAACCGACACCTTGAGAGGCTGCCCCACCACAGACAGTAGACTCTGTTAGCCCTGAAGCCAATAGACATTACGTCAAATATGCCAGCGCTGAAGGATAAAAACAGTCTGAAACACGTAAGAGCCTCCAGCCTATGAGAGCATAATCTTCACCATGGGGAAAGAGTTTCCCCCAGTTCCAGATCCAGTGCAACCCCACCAAAACCAGGATGGGTCCTCAAAACCCACACCAGATGCCCTGGTCTGAATCCAGCCCTGCAGGTGCAGCTTCCCCTGAAGGCACCAACCTCTTGGCACCTCCAGTCTCACCTTGTTCTCCTCAGGGGTGAAAAGGATGCGGAAAGTGGAACACATGCCAGGTGCTACCTTACGGTACACAACCTTGGGGCCAATCAACTTGAAATAAGGTGAGCTCTCCAAGATGACCTTCACCAGCTGAGGAACCTGCAGGAAAGACATGAAACTATGACTTTGCCAGTTGTGGAAACACGAGGAGAAGAGACCTGGCCATGCCCTGGTGACATCCTTCCTCAACCACCTTTCCAAAGCACTTTTACCTCTTGAGGTACATACACATAATACACAAGGGTGGACCTGAATCCCTTCAGCCGGGGAAATTAGCTCCAGGCCAGAGGCAGTAGGGCAATGCCCTGCTGTGAAGGAAGTGCCAAGCACATAAGACACCAGCAGCATGGCGATATGATACCCGAATCAAGTCATCCGCATAGTCAACAAGCCCATAGAACCTGCTTGCTTCTGCCTGTGCACATCCATGCCGTCACACCTCTAGAGGGGGAATGTATTATCTGAAGGCAAAACAGGATGTGTTATACTGGGGCAAGGAAGACATTCACTTCTAACCTACCGGGTTTGAGCGGGGCAGTCAAGCTGCGATGCTACAAAGTTGTGCAGGCAGACCAACAAGAGAAGGAGACCACAGACATTGTGGCCTTACTGGGAATAAAAGCAAGCTGAGGAGCAAAAGGAGGAACATAGGAAAACAAAGGGACAACCCCACAAACAAGGAGATGGCTAAGAGAATTTAAAGGGGGCTGTAGAGAAGCAAGGAAGAAGCACGATACTCTACAAGGAAAGGCTGATGCACAAGATCAGAGCAGTCAACTTACCCAATTAATGGCAAGCCAGACGACCCCAGCCTATGCCTATCAATTATGGGCTTCAAAGGCATTTTCTGCCCTGAGATACATGACCAGCACTGACTCACACTGTGGTTTCATTACTAAAAGCCAATCTCACCTCTCCGGAGGCTCTCACTGCCTGCTGATTGTAGCCAGGCAGCTGCCAGTACAGGCAAGGCAGATTTCTGGGCATTCCTCCCCACACCCGGGAGTCCCTGCAGGCACCCTGCTGCAAGTTTCTGCCCTCTGGGATGCCACAAGCACAGAGACAGCACACAGGCATTTTCTAGCACACGGATATCAACCCCTGAGCACCAAATGTCATCTCAGAAAGTCTAAAACAGGTGATTTTGACTGACAGGCAGCTTCACTGAGAAACAACAAACCCACACGAAGCTTGGCAAAAGTGGAGATTCATTCTGCACCACCCACCCGAGCCTGATAACCCACGGCCGAGGCAGTCCTGAACTCTCCAAACGCCCTTTGCTCACAGCAATCCCCTGGGGCAGGGAGTTCCCAGAGACAATTTCACACTGCAGACAAACATTTTGGTCACCAAGTCCCTTGGCAGATGAGTTAAGACCTTCAGCAAAAGCCACCCAGAAGATGTGAGGGTGGTGAGGAGCAGCCTGAAGACAGAAAAGCAATTGTACAACACACAGGTACAAGCAGGAAGTATATAGCAAAGCGCTTCTGTATTTGAATGATTACAGAGCCTCTCTCTGGAATACACTTTGCTGTCAGCTGGATTTTTATGGAGCAGACAGCACCAGGCTACCATGCAGTATAAGTCAGTATGATTCAGAGGAATCTGGGAAACTGGTGAGAAAACTGAGACAGAGCACCATGTTGCTTTTCTCTAGGACATTCCCAAAAGCCAACAAAATTAAAATAGAATAAACTCTCTTGGGACTATCATCTCTAACTTTGTGTACTTAAATATGCCAAGGATTTTCCTTAGAGTCGATCTTACTTTCACACCAGCGCTGTCCAATGGTTGAGGTCTTACTAGCTTCAAAACTAATTCATTTTGGGGAAAAATCAACAGTTCACCCATTGCCTCCTCTTTACAGGGCATACAAATCCCAAGGTGCAGCTGTACAAGTTTATGATTTTTTACTGGGAATGGCAAAAGTGTTGATGCAGATGCTCCTTTCCACTTGAGGAAGCAGGAATAGAGCAAATTAACTGTTTGCCTGTTGGCTGCTACTTGGCAAAGACAAACATTTTGAAGTGCCACATGGATAACGGAGCAGCTGAAGCCAAACGACTTAGTGGGAATGAAGCAGAGCCATAGGGAAAGAGAAACTGAGGCACACTTTAATCAGGAAAGAGGATACCTACAGCAAAGAGTGCCCAGAATCACTGTGGACCACACAAATGGTATCCCTGGGGCATGGGCATCCACACTGCATCTTTCCAATATCCCCGAGCTGAACGCCAGACCAGGGATGGCGCAGCACTCTCCAGGAATAACTGAGGGACCACGCCTGCATCCTCCCTTGCCAAAGGGGCTTCTTTTCAACCGTGGCCCTGTCAAAACCTGTCATCTCCGAATATACTTTCACTTCTCTTGCTGTTCCTCCACCTGCCATATGCCCCGACAGCGTTTTTTGGCCACCTGTTTGTTTCCCCCAACAGGTAGATTTGGAGAGAGGGTTAATTCACCCGCTCTTGTGCACACTTCCACCTTCCCATCCTGCCGCACTCCTCTCATGGATATGTCTTACTCTTCAGTACAGAAGACCGTCTTCACACCTTTCTTTTTCTGACCCTTCTCTGCTGCCAGCACACTTACTGTTACGTGTCAAGAGAAACCCTTGCCTGTACAAAGTTCTCTCCCAGAGCACCTTCTAACTCAGCTCCTTTCCTCGCTCCTGTCTTTTCCCACCAGCTTGCTCTTGGCACATGCCTCACTCCAGCAAATGTTTCCCCTGCTGAAATTCAGAAGGTCTCAATTCTCCTCTTTACAGTGGAAGAAAATTGCTGACGTTTTTCAACTTTTCGCTTCTCAACTTCCTTGGGAAATCTCAAAACGATCACAATTTTTTCAAGTAAAGGTGGAGACCTTCAAGAGCATGTTACTGTGGATGGGCTGTGGTTCTCCAAAGGGAAAGCAGAGAGCCACGTTGCCTTAGAAAAACCTGGGCAGAACTGAATTAAACTTACCAGGAGACTAAAGTGGCCCCTAAAGGCCTCCCACTGCTCTGCTAAATCAGTCCGTTTCCACTGCTGCTTCAAAACACCCTTCCTGGAGTGCTAACACCACTAATTCTAACTTATTCCAGCATAAAGCGGAGAAGACACAACCCCTGTGCTCTGACACTGAGCTGCACAGAGGCAGCTAAACAGGTTGTGAGAGGCAGAGATGCCCTGCCAGAAACCAAGGTTAACCAAGGAGCCACCAGAACGTGATACATGCTCGAGGTCAAGCATGCGGCAGGCAAGAACTGTACAGCCCTCAACATTCCCCTCAGTCCGGGGCTCTCGAGGGGAAGGATGCTGACTAGAAAAGCTCCTTGCTGCTAGATACCACCAACACATGGCCAAAATCAGGGGGAGAAGCCCCAGCATGGGAAGATTTCCACCATCTTGCAAAATAAAGGTGTTGAGGCTTTTTATTCTGACATGCTGTGCTGCGGCAGATACCTTGCTATGCTGTATACCACGTGAACTACACTGCTCTCCTCTTCCAGCACAGTGTTAAAACTCCACCTCCCAGCACTTACCTTGTCGGTGTTCCTCAGAATCAGGGGCACTTCATAGACCTCGCGGGGGACATAGCTCTGAAATACCACCTCGGATGGGAAAGGCTGAATCAAGCTCTGTTCCAGGTCAACTGAGGAGACCTGGAGATGCAAGAGAGGGCAGTGAGAGGTTCAGCTGCTGGGAGAAAGATTCATGAATGAGACTCCTATATTGATCTCCAGAGAAATACAGTCTCTTGGTGAGTACGTCTGCCCAGCTCACACTAGGGAAGCAGGAGCTCACCCACCTGTGTTCTGAGCTCAGCACCATGCTCAGCAGGCTCAAGCTAAGAAGCTCTTTTAGGAGGTGTTGCTCCAGGTTTCCTTCTCCAAAATGCAAGGCAGCGCTTACCTCCAGCAGAGCCCTGTGCTAATGGGGTCACACAGCGCCGGAGCATTTACTGAAAGAGCCACGAGCGCTCACGGAGAAAGCGAAACCCAAGAATTTACGTGAGACTCCACGGGAAACCATTTTGGGATGATCTTTACTCTGAGACAGAGAGACTGAGCCCCACACATCCCCAAATATATTTTTTGATATAGAGCCTAGAAACCAGTAAGAAGAGAACAGTACCAGAGGGGGTAAGGCCAACAAGAAAGTAACACACTAGTTAGGAAAAAGACAAGTGAGGTGAACGGTGGATGGTGATAAAGTTTAGCTCTTTTCTCAGCATTACTGGGCAACTTGAACAAGACTGGACTTGGCATCTCCTTTTTCCATGGGCTTTAATGGGATGCTTTTTTGTATTCTGGTTTTGCTGTTGTATTTCATACCACTGCAGAAGCATGGCTGAAAACATACACAAACAGCAAATGCTGACAGAGCAGAGGCATTACTTTGAGGAAATTCCTCCCTGCTTTGCCTCCCCTGTTCCAGCTGAACTTTTCCCACTCAAAAGACACGGGCAGGTCTCCTGCTTCTCCACAGAAGTCAGAGTCGCGCTAAAGCTAGTAGCTGCACCACACTGCCAGTTATTTGTGCACTCGTCTGACACATTCCCAACCTCCCGTGCTGTCTAGGGCAATCCTTAACCAATTTGTTACAGGTCTCTGGCTGGCAATTTCCCACTCAACAGCCTACCTCAGTAATCTACGCATTTGGACTGCGCGTTGTACTGAGCAGTCCTGTAAGAAAAGCAGCTTTAAACATACATCTGAGTAAACACTGAGCCAGATAGAGCACATCCACGCCCCTCTGCCCAGGGTCATTCCCCTGTATATCTGGCAGCCTGCAAATTCTAACACCCTGCAAGGGTCCCACACATTGTTCCAACCCAAAGCATTAATGCAGTTCGTTTCGTTAAATCTTTAATACTTGCCATAGGCCTTCAGCCTTCGAAGGCCAATGCTGCCACCGCTGAGGGAGTCCTATGACCCCAAGCATTTGACAGAGGCTACACCAAAGCGAGATGTGGCTATTTCAGCAGGAGGATGGAAAATGGCAAGCTCGCACCCTGGTGTCCTGCCCCAGCCTTCCCCCAGTATCGGGCTTTAGCACTGGTAGCTAAATTCCAGCAAAACCCACCAAGTTCACCAGAGGTTATTTGTATTGGCTACTAAGCATATCAGGACTTCAATGTCTCACCGGGGAAAAATGTTTTACCTTTCCCCCAGCAGAAGGCAGAAGGAACTTCACCACCACCAGCAGTTTGAAAGGACAACAGGACCTAGTCACTGAGGCATTCAGATAAGCTGGAGGCGAGCCTGTCACAAACACGCACCCTCTTCAAATGCCACATCAAACAGCAAGGAAAAGGCTACCTTTTGATGGGAGCTTTCACTCATGTCTAGAAGCTGGACAATCCAGGGCCGCCTCATCTCCCCGGTGCTGGCCAGCCTCTGCTCCGTGGTGAGAGACATCTCCTTCAGGAAGGCCGAGGCAGTCAGCTGAAATGCAAAACACCAGCAAGAGCTACACAAATGCCTTTCTTCAGAAAGGCTTTTCTTGGTCAAGTGCCACTGATGAATAATTTGTGATCACAGCCACCTGGATAGTCCTGGAAGTCCCCAAGTTTCTGCTGAAATATTTAACATCAGGAAATTAATGATATAGAGCGGAATACACACGCTCTAACCAAGTGGCTCTGCCCCATTAGCTTCTCCTTCATGATTCGATGTGACATGTTTTGGGGATTACTTCTCTTCGGGCATTTGTTTTCTCTTTAGTTTTGCTGGATTGAGCCAGATTGAGCCTTTGAAGAGAGTGGGGAGGAGTTATCAGAAATCCCTGAACTCCATCCTTGCACAACGCTCACAACCAACACGTGTGTGGAGATGTCACACAGTCATGCCAGGACCTGGAAAATTCAGAAGGCTCAGCAGCACAAATACAGGCACAGCGGGGCCCTTCAGGGCCCGTGAGCTTGGCAAAAGCTGCACTCAGGAAAAAGTTAAGGTGAGCACTTTGCTATGGCCCTTAAGCATCCAGATCCCTTTGTGCATGTGTCCAACAGCTTCCCTCATCACAATAAAAATAAACTGCTCTCTGATGACGCTGTGCTGAAAAAGACAGGAAATTAAGAATAAACAGCCAATTTCTTGATGGATGTTAAGAAAAAAAACAGGAAGTTTCACCTAAAGGCACACCTTCATGTCTATGCAGATCCTGTGGCTGGCACTATGCCACGTACCAGTGCTCTTATTTCAAGGGACCCCACATCACTTGTGCTGAAGCAGCAGCACCAACCTCTGAGCTGGTCCGACACCAACCCATCGCCCTCCAAACTTAAAGGCTGGGGATACTCTGCAGATACTCTGCACTACAACACACCATACCCAGCTTTTCTTGTAGCAGCAGAGACTAGTGGCTCAGTCTTGCTTCCGTATACACAATAAATCCTCTTTCTTCTTCCTTCTGCAAAGATAAACCATCTCTCTCTGGACTAATTGGTTAGTTTGCCTTCCTATTACACTTTGCTGGAAGAGTCAGACAGGAGATCTGTTCAAAGTGAGAATCAGGATGCTATTGAACAATTTTGTTCAGCTAAATCTTCTTGCCCTGTTCAGGCTTAAGTAGCAAGATCATATTTTGGGACTAGAAATCACCTGCTTAGCTATCATTACCATAGAAACAGCATCTCAAGGAAGCCAGGAAAGGAGAAGCACAATTTCCAGGACTAAGCTCTTGTCCCTCCAGCCCACTGCTAAGTGGCTGAGTGCTTTCTAAATCCAGTCTTGCTACCCAGGAAGCCTCACCCACCACCTTTATAGTCCACTCCCTGAGTATTTTATCACTTCGGTACTGTCATCCTGCCATTTATTACAAAAGCTCTACCACAGCCGAGATAGTTAATAGGAGCCTAGTGTTATACCTTCCTGTTCTTTCTTTTAATAAACTTTCAACCCTCAGCTGTCAGTGAGGTGGACCAAGCTCCCTTCCAAGGGTCTGCTGGAGATTCCACAGCTCCACATGCTATAATTCACAACTGTGGCTCCTGCCTTAAGTAGTTACAGTACTGTTTTCCCTTTCCCAACTGCCTCTCCCAGCACCTGATCTCTGCTATCCTGGCTTTGCTACTTGCATCAGCTCTCCCTTTTTATTTCCTCTTTTCCTGGCAGCTCGACCACATTTCATTCTGGTTCGCAATGCATCGCAGCTTCCATGCAGGCAGCAACTTTGGAGTGGAAAAGCAGAAACCAAAGGACTACGAATTGGTCTGCAGGTCAGGAGCAAGCGGCCATAGACAGGGTCAGAGCTGATGATGCTCACATCCTGACCAGCTGCCTTCACCAGCCAGGACCCTGAGAGGTCAGGCATCAGCCGAGTTCTCTGACAAGCTCCTGTGAACCTCAAGCCAAGCCAAGCTCTTTTAATCTCAATTTTCAAAACCTTCCGAGTGAAATATTTATGCGTATTCATGCCCAGATCTCAAAGGAGTTTCAAGCTCTGGAAAAACATCAACATTAATTGAATTCAAAGGTGCTAAACAGCAGACAGGTAAGCAGAGGCAGGACTACCACCCCACGGCCTCACTTTGGCAGGCTCCAGCCTCGTACCCAATGGTCCAGCACACATACGTTACTGGCCGCCAGAATAGCAAATATTCCCTATTGACTGGATTACTCCTGTAACACTACAGCACTGGCTGTAACCCCGAGGTGCTACAGAGCAGACTTTGGCTTCACCGAGTTATTTCCCACCCTTCAGTCAGGGGGCAAGGCTGCACAACCTGTTAGGAGCAAGCTGCACCCTCCTGGAGTAGTCTAGCCTTTGGATTTTCCCTCGACGTAGGCAGGAATTGCTTCTCAGGAAATCACCTATGGATTTAGAAGGCAAGGAAAGGATAGTTAGGGTGAGTTGGCTGTGCAGTCGCTTCGAGCTAGGCCATTTGTTGCGTTTTGCATCACAAGCCTTCACGGCATTTTATAGACAGAGCAAGAATAAATCGTCTTGTGCCTCATTTACAGACTGGGCCACACAAAGATTTAAGGCCAAAACATCCGAAAGCCCACGTGCGAGACGAGGCGGGCAAGACCAGCAGCGGCGAGGCAGGCAGCCTCCATCCCCCTCCACATTTAACCCGCAGCCCCGGTGCAGTCACATCTGCATCCCATGGGGAAAAGCAAGCAAGCGAGCACGCAGCACTGATCATGAAAAGAGCCACACGTCACCTGGACACAGCCCGTGTGCCAACAGAGCCTAAAAATCAACTCACACACGCCCCATAGAGGTGCCAGCACTGCCCTCAAAAGGGACTATCTGCTCCTCTCCTGCTCACGCGGTGATAACTCGCACCCCAGTCCAACCGGCTCACCTGCTCGGCTGCCACCTCGCACCTCCCAGTCTGCCTGTGGCGGGGCGCTCGGCACAGGTGACACCGATGCACAAACCGGCACAGCCAACCTTGTCATTTCTCAGGGAAGCGCTGTAATAAGTACACCCCGACAAGCACAGCCCAACAGACACAGCTCTACACTCTTCGCTGAAGCCAGGCTCCCCCTCACTCCCTCACTGAGGAGCTCCAGATGGGCTCTGAGCTCCATCACGGGGCACACTGCTGGTCCACTCAAACGGATGCATTTCACCCGAGTGCCTCTGCCCAGCACTCTTGTGCAGGGTCTGACACAGGGCTAAAGGGAGCTCAGGGCTTGCAGAGTTCTCCTCAAATCCCTCATGCCCATTTCAAGGCCAGAGATGCTTCTGCGACTAGGAAAACAGAACCGGATGCTTCCATCATGGTGGAAAACTCAAGTTGCCTACGATGGCAAACAAGAGCACTTCCAAAGCAGATATCTGGAGGTTAATTCCTGCTTCACAGTCAGCATCACTGGTATTTCATTAAGAAGCCATCCAGGACACTTCAAACTCTGAGCCTTGGGCAAATGCCACAGGACTGCAAAGTGTGAAATCATTATCTAAAAGAACAGGTCACCTGTTCCTCTTCCCCACAATTCCTCTCCAACAAAAAGGCTCCTGCCTAAACAACTAGACCTGAGAAGTCCCACAGCCGTTAACGCACTTCACCTGGGGGCACGTGCATTCTGCTCCTGGGGAACAGCAAGCCTTCAGGCAGGGCTCACCCAGTGCCACAGGACAGGCACGTAGCGCAACGTCTGCTTCTCAGCGTACAGTCTCTTCCAAGGACTGAGCGACAAAATACAAATGCACGCAATAAAGTGTCACCCCTGGTATGCAGCACATCACCCTCCGGTGCCTTCAGCATGAGCACAACCTGGGCTCATCCTCCTCCCACCATGCGTCAACTCATTTTTGCCTTATGTTCCCTACACTGCCACAGAGACGAGCCGGTCATTAACTGACAGAGGGAAACGCAGGGCCCCGAGGTCAGGTAACCGGGGCAAGATGTGACCTGCAGTTCTTCCCAGCCACTGCTGTCCTTCCATCCGCCTCACAGAGCAGAGGCCAGCTTATTCACCCCCACTCTACCAGGTGGACATTGGGATATGGATCCCATAGCCTGGCTATTTCATTGTACTTTCTCATCTAGATGAAGACCATCGAGATCTTACAGATGTTGCACAAAGTTTAGGCGGGTTTTTTTCCCTAGACAGGTTCAATCCAAAGTAAAGCAGAACTCACAGTACAAGAGAAGCCTGGGACAGGGGAGCTCAAACATGCCGGACAGGGAGAAACATATGCTGACATTTTTTTATGCGCATGCCTTGACTCCAAAGCCTTTTTCTCCTTGGCTCCTCTTCCCACATCCCAACTCTCATACATTAACTCCCTTATTTCAACTCCCAGCAAATCTCCATCCGCTCTTGCCAGACCCTGGGCTGGACAGACCCAAGCCCATCACCTGGAGGGCAACTACACCAGCACACACAGCAACACGGTTTATCACTGTGGAAATTCCAAATGACAGCCCTGAAGAGGTCACCACTTGGGAAGACCACACCAAGACACTCTGCAGGAGCTAATTTCAGCCACCCAGGCTACAGAAGCGCAGCACCCAGAGGGCCCCAGCTCTATCCCTGCGCTCAGCCAGGCTCTTCAGCCTCCCTGCAGCACCCATCACTACAGGGAGAGCCTGGGTAACCCTTGCAAAACCTGCTCCCAGCCCCGAGGGAGGTCAACTCCCTTTGCCAGGGCCTTAAACATCCAGACAAAATCCTGGCAGGCAGCACAGAATAGCTGATGCAGCCCCATGAAAGGGGAGCCACGGAGACCCTGGTGAGCAAGCTGAAGGGGACCGCTGCTCTCTGCAAAAAGCAGCTTTCTTGGATTCTCTCGGCTTTTGCACACAAAGCCCTCAGTGGACTCCGGCGTTTTGCAAAACACACACGTTCTGCCAAAGCTACTTCATTTCTGATGGCACAGAAGGTGAACACTGCAGATTATTACTTTTTCGAGCTAACGGGGACTTTGAGGGGTAGGAATACACTGCATTCCCAGAGAGCACAGTGGGGAGGTGTCGCTGCAGGTGTACGCTACCAGCCAGAGTGCTGGCAGCTGAGCAGGGGGAGGCCACAGCCAGCTTGTCCAGTAGCTTCTTCACCATAACCATGGCTCTTGGTGGATACAGACACCAGGCAGCCCTGCCCAGCTGCCATTTTTAAACAGCAACAGACCTGAAATTAAAATCAACATTGGGGTACGTACTTTGCAAACCTACACACACGGTTCAGGACGCCCTGCAGGATGTAGAAGACTGCAGCCACCGCTTTCTGACCCAGTCCTGGGCTTCACCATGCTTGCAGGTGGAAAGTCATAAGACAGACCATCCCTCTCACAGAGCTTGCTGCCAGATGCACAGGTGTAGCTGAGACAGGGAAGACCACGTCTCTTCCAGGCTTCTTCCTCAGGACAGGGCTTATCAGTTCCAAGAACACTTGCAAGCTAGCCACAAAATGAAGCATCAGCCATCTTCCCCAGGGGAGACCCACGCTTTCAAAAAGAGAGCCCAGAAGCTGAAATTCACACCACCACGGTAGCTCAGGACCATGAACTCAGAGGAGCTACAGGGTTTACATCGCTGCTCCTTCTCCATTCCTGGGGCTGTACATACAACCCCACAGGGACCAACAAGGCCCTCTTCCCTTGCCAACACCCTCTCTGCCCCATGACCTCGCCTCTGTTTTCCTTCACAATATCCAACTCTCACCATTAGGGTCAGCTTGGAGCCACCATTCCCGATTCACACGTGGCTCTCAGTTGGCTGCCTGCGTTTCTGGCTCAAAGGACACGTTTCAAGCAGCACAGACTGCAGCTAGTCCCAAGGAAACAGAGAGGGGAGGATCACACTTGCACACAGCCCAGCGCAGAAGCAAGCCACCCACCTCAGCACTTCAGACAAGCCACCCTTCTCCACCCTAGCAGGGTCTGACCAAAGCAGGCTCTTGGCCCTGGTCTCCTTAGAGGCACAGGTAACAGTTAAGCCATGCAGGGAGCTGCTCTACAGGGCTCCAAATCCTTCCCCCCATCCCCTGAGAAGTGTTGTTTACATAGCTCTTACCCTCCTGCAGAAACAAATGAGCATACAGCCAAGGGCAACAGGCAGCCATGTTGCATTAGTAACCTCTCCTTTGCTGCAGTGCTAGAGGGACACAGAGCACTATCAGCCAGCATCCCCAAAAGCCCTGCTGCAGGCTCTGAGATGAGACCTGACAGCACAGGCACTGTCTAGCTTCTGAACACCAACACCAGAGCCCCTGGGTGGGGGTTGAAACAGGCACATCAGAAACATAGCTTTCCTGTCACCAGTGCTGCACTCACCAGACCAAACCCACAGAATAACTGGACACGTCTGGCGTCTTGCAGAGGACAGAGCCACAGCAAAGGCAACGACCAGAGCTGCAATGAGGATCCAGGGAGAGCAGGAAAGTGCTGGCGCAGACAGCTTACACCACCACAGGGATGCAGATGGGAGCATCTACTACCCCCACTTCAACCCATAAAGGAAAAACTCCAGCACTCGGTTAAAGAAAGGAATACGACTGCAACACTCATTCATTTTAGATGCTATCAAAACTTTTCCTCCTCAATAACTGCAGTGAGATCACTTACCTAACCGCAACCTCATGAAGTGCCAATCATGAAGTCCCAAACAGGCAGCCCATAATCCTCTTTGTCCAAGCAGCGTTCATACTTGTTTTCTTCTGAAAAAAGAAGGACAATAAAGTTGGCCCCTTTCAGCCATGTTTCCCCCTGACTTCCTCTGAGCAATGCAATCCCACATTGCAGGGGAGAACATTGATCCTTCTGCTAGCACAGACCTCAAGGCACAGCCCTGGGTTTCCTTTCTCCCTTTTTATCCCCATGCTGGGAATCTGTTTTGTTTCCTCACTTTTTGCTTAGTTTACATCTCACTTCCAAACCCTAAACTGCTTCTCTACTCCTGCTCTGAATCAAGACAAGATTTCAAATGCCTACATTTTGGAGACCCTGACATTAGCCGTACAGCCATGAAACCCACAAAGAGTAAATGGTTTTTTCCCCACTGCTTTTTAAAACAAAGTCCTTGGCCCCAACAAGTGTAATGCTTCCTAGGTTTTCCTTTTCCTTAATACTATGAAACCATTTAATCCAGGCAGCTCTCTTTCTGTAAATGCAGAAGAAAATTTACAAGCCTCAAGAAGGTAATCCCATTTCAAGGGGAATGTCTGACATAGAGGTTAGCAGGGCAGTAACTGAGGCTGGGATTGCCTGGAGACAATGCACAAGAAGATGGGCAGGCTCTGGATGAAGTTCAGGCAGCAAGGTACTGCCACAGTGTTACAGAACATCTCAAAACACAAGGTCACAAACAAGTGAAAAAGAATGGAAAGAATGGAAAGAAGATACTTCATAACAAATGCACCTGGCACTTAGACATATTAAAGATAAAAACTGTCTCCACTAACTCTCCACTAACTAGCAATAACGATTAATGCAAGGACGAATCTTAGAAAAATAGAACAGAGTGCCAAAATAGTGCCCTAAAGTTAACCTGCCTCATTATAATCTCATTGTAATGTGAAAACCACACCTCCTAGCTAGAAAACACCCCCAACCCAAATAAGCCCCCTACTCTCAGCATGCGTATTGAATTAAAAGAGAACTGTATCTTTAAGATGAAGTAAGAAAGGTACTAACCAATAGTTAATTTAGGGGTAGCACCAGTAGGCGTAACTAACTTTGTTAACTGTTTTAAATACCTGCCATGGTTTTAAGCCGCTGTGCATGTTAGGCACTGCAATAAACCAAGGTCGGCTTTCTAAACTATCATTTGGTTTGGAGAGTTTTCTTCGCTACGATTTTCCAGCACGCACCGGAGTATTTTTGGGGAGGCCCTCCGATTCCCTGGTCGGGTGAGTTTCTGCGACAGCTCTCTGGGGAGGCACGTAAACCAATGCACGGCCAACATAGGCTGGAGAAGAGTCTCTGGGAGACTAACGACATCATTGGTATTGGCATTAGTATTGGGATTGGTATTGATATTGGATTGGTATTGATATTGGTTGCCTGCAAGGAAGTCATATCTGAATTAAGTACGCGTTGTTGAGCTATTGGTATTGGCAGTGCACGACTGTGTAATCCGTACACTACTACGGGGACGCCCAGAGTCTGGATTTTGGTTTGGCTTGGGCACACGTACGTGGTAATTTTATACAGTGGGAGATGGACAGTCTACTGAAGGGGGAATTCTTAAGCGCTCTCCTCTAGGGTGTATACTAAACCACTGGAGCAAGTTGGGGGGTGATCCCTTGCTCGGAAAAAGCTGGTAGAATATTGCAGTCATTGGTGGCCCTTGTATACTCTGGATGATCAGGAGAAATGGCCTAAGAATGGAAGTATAAGCTACAATACTGTGTTGCAATTAATGCTGTTCTGTAGATGCGAAGGAAAATGGCATGAGATACCATATGTGAATTTGTTCTTTGCGTTGCGGGATAATTATGATATACATAGGGAGCGTGGCTTGATGGAAGGTGAAAGTGCTGGATTGGCGCTAGAGGCAGAAAATAAGAAAACACCTAAGCGTTGTTGTTCAGCATGTAGCATCGGCAGGCGATGCAAGAAATATAAAGAGAAATGGGAAGAAGAGCAACAGGAGGAGGAATTTGAGATAAGGATAGTAATTGGGAGAGGCAATGGGCAAAGCATGGACTGGACAATGTTAGAGAGTGGGATGAATGTGGATTTCTGTTGTTGTAATTGTGGGTTTGATTTTGGCGTGGGGAATTCCTTTTGTTGCTGTGAGTGAAGTTTGTAAAGATTGTGTGATGAATGTGGATTTTAATGATAATTCTTAAATACGTGATAACAGATTTAAGAAGGGGAGGAGATTTCCCTGTAAAGCACAAAGGGCCGGAATATCCTTGGAGAAAGATCAGTGTGCTTTCTGTAAGCAGAAAGGACACTGGAAAAGGGAGCGTCCACAGTTAAGAGGACAAGGCCTGGAGGAAATGCCAAGTCAGGCTGTTAACATGATGACATTAGAGTCAGACTGAGGGAGATCGGGGGAAGATTCAGAAACCCTCCCCAACAGAACCCCTGGTTATAGTAAAGTTGAGGAATGAAAAAGTAAAATTTTTAGTAGATATGGGGGCCACTTACTCAGTATTGAATACAGGCAAGGCTAATTTGAGTAATCAAAGCACATCAATTATTGGTGCCACAGGGCGGAAAGAAAATAGGCCATTTTTCCGGCCTTTGAAGTTTGGAATTGGCAAAAGGGTGTTAACCCATCAATTTCTTTATATTCCTAATTGCCCTGTGCCGCTATTAGGATGAGACATATTAAGTAAATTGAATGCACAACTTACTTTTTCAAAAGGAAAAATCCAAATCCATATTCCTGAAAATAAAGCTTTGGACCCTCAACTTTTTATGTTACAGAAGGAAGCCGAGTTACAGGAAATACCAGAAGAAGTTGAAAATGCTGTAACCCCTCTAGTATGGCCTTCAGGAACACCAGGACGATCCCGAGCGGCAGAACCAGTAATCGTTCAGTTGAAACCAGGCGCCAGACCGGTAAGACAAAAACAGTATCCAATTAAATTAGAAGCAAGAAAAGGCTTAGAACCATTAATAGAACAATTTGTAAATTTTGGATTACTAACAGAATGTCAGTCAGAACACAACACCCCTGCCGTTAGCATCTGAGAGTCAGGAACCGTTTGCTTTTGAGTAGGAAAGCCCTAAGACTGGTAGAAAAACTCACTTGTGCTGGACAGTATTACCACAAGGATTTAAGAATAGTCCTATGATCCTTGGAAATCAATTAGCCAAAGAATTAGAAGACTGGCAAAAGATGCATAAAAAGATCACCTTACTGCAATATGGAGATGACATACTGCTAGCAGCAAGCAACAAGGAAGATTCCATACAAATTACCATAGATCTCCTAAACTTTTTAGGGTTGGCAGGGTACAAAGTATCCCGGAAAAAGGCACAGAACGCCCAACAGGAGGTAATATATTTGGGGTACACAATTTCCCAGGGCCAGCGTAGTCTTGGAATTGAAAGAAAAGAGGCCGTTTGCCAGATTCCCGAACCCAGATCGAAACAAGAGCTCAGAGCATTTCCCGGAATGGACGCATGGTGTCGCCTGCGGATAATAAATTTTGGACTCACTGCCAAACCCCTATAGGAAGCTGTACTCGGGGAGGAAATCTCCTTGTCTGGACTCAGGAGTGCAGAGAAGCATTCACAAAATTGAAACAGGCCTTAATGAATGCTCCAGCCCTAGGCCTTCCGAATTTGGAAAAACCATTTGAATTATCTGTGCATGAAAGACTGCATATTGCCTCAGGGGTATTGGCCCAGAAGCTGGGATCATGGAGAAGACCCGTGGGAGATTTTTCAAAACAACTAGACAATGTTAGCAAAGGATGGCCAGCATGTCTCCGAGCAGTGGCGGCTACAGTATTACTGATCCAAGAGGCCTGAAAATTGACGCTCGGGCAAAAATTAACTGTATTGGTACCCCATGCAGTTACAGCAGTGCTGGAACAAAAAGGAGGACACTGGTTGTCACCAAGCTGGATGTTGAAATATCAAGCCGTTCTTCTGGAACAAGACGATGTGGAGCTGAAAGTAACCAGGATCCTGAATCCAGCGACCTTCCTAACTACTGATGGTGGTGGAGAAGAATTAGCACACGACTGTCTGCAAACGGTAGAACAGACGTAGTCCAGCAGACCAGACCTGAAAGACCTACCAATAGAAAATGCGGACTGGGACCCGTTCGTAGATGGTAGCAGCTTTATGCGGAATGGAACACGAAAATCAGGTTATGCAGTAATAAGTGGTAAGGAAGTCATTGAGGCCAAAGCTCTGCCATCTAACACTTCAGCCCAGAAAGCAGAACTCATAGCCTTACTGAGAGCATTAGAACTGTCAAAAGGTAAAACTGTTAATATATGGACAGATTCAAAATTTGCCTTCGGAGCGGTCCACGCTCACGGAGCCATTTGGAAAGAAAGGGGACTCCTAACATCGCAGGGATCCCCAGTCAAATACAGGCCAAGGATCCAACAACTATTACAAGCAATTCATCTACCCCGATTAGTGGCAATTATGCATTGCAAGGCACATCAAACTGGAAATAGCCCAACGCATGTAGGGGACTGCAAGGCAGACAGAGCTGTGAGAGAAGCAGCTGAAGGTCAAATATTGCTAGTTTGGCCAGAAAAGGTTCAGAGGTTGGGACCTAAGAGTCCGCAATATACACCAGAAGACAATCAATTGGCTAACCTACTGAAAGCAAACAAAAATCAAGGATGGTGGGTGAACCCTTCGCACCAAGTAATAGTTACACAAGAAATCGTGCGTGAAATAGCCAATAGACAACACCAAGAAACTCACTGGGGAATAGAAACCATGGTGGAAGCACTAAAAACACAAGTGCTAAGTGTTCGAATGACTGCAATAATTAAGAGCATAGTGAAGAAATGTGAGTTATGCCTGAAGAATAATCCTCACCTACCCTGAAGACATTTACCAAGGGTGACAAAGAAAGGAAACAGTCCAGGAGACTATTGGCAAATAGATTTTTCCGAATTACTGCGGCAAAATGGGTACCGGTATCTTTTAGTAATGTTAGACACTTTCTCAGGTTGGCCAGAAGCTTTCCCTTGTTGCACCAACAAGGCAAAAGAAGTAGCAAAAGTGCTACTGAAGGAAAGAATACCAAGATTTCGGGTACCCATAGGACGATCTTCAGATAGGGGCCCACACTTCATAGCAGAAGCTGTTCAAAGTTTGACTAAAGCATTAGGGGTAAAATGGGCTCTCCGTACCCCATGGAGACCTCAAGCAAGTGGAAAAGTAGAAAGAATGAATCAAAACCTAAAAAGACAGAGAAGTAATATTTGCCAGGAGGCTCAGATGAAATGGCTGGATGCTTTCCCCTTAGCTTTGCTACGGATACGCATCCAGCCTAGAACCAAAGAAAAGGTTAGTCCTTTTGAGATCACATACGGTAAACCTTATCAGATGACTGAAACAGGAGTTAATCCTGAAATTGCAGGAAGACATTACCTAAAAGAATATGTTATCCCTCTGGGAAAGGTTCTGTCCTCTCTCCACAGGTGCATCACTGTGAGCGCGCCACTATCTTTGGACGTGCCTGTGCATCACTACCAACCAGGGGACGGGGTGTATCTGAGGACATGGTCAGACGAGCCGTTGAAAGAGAAGTGGAAAGGACCTCTTCAAGTTTTACTCACCACCCATACTGCTGTCAAGCTTGAGGGAGTCGCTCCGTGGACACAGCACAGCAGGATCAAGCCAGTCGCGTCACCACAGTAGTCTGTCAAACAAGAGAGACCTTTACATTTACAATTAACGCAGGAATCATGAAGTTCTGGATTATATCTCTTGCAACGATGTCAGGAAGTGCGGAAGTCAATACAGATGGAGAGGTCAATACAGATTTGGATGAAAACCTAATGCTAACTTTGATACAAGGGTTTGGTAAAATGCATAATCTTACCAGTGTTACAGCATGCATCCCAATCCCTCACTTGACCAGTCAGCCCATCCCATGGGGCACTATACCGGTAAATTTATCTTTACTAGAGGAATATGACAACATCACAGGAGCCTTTAAGCAGGCCAGTGTCTCTTATTATTTAGACAAAGACAAGAAATGTAGACAGAGAGGAAGCGATGTGTTACAAGATGCTACTTTTTGGAGATGAGGGGACAACAGAACAGTATTTGGGAGAGGCTCGGAAAAACAACGTCCCAAGGGATCACACCCCTTAGATGGCCATTTTCTGCAAATAGCATTGGCAGCCTCTGGCGGACAGGCCGCAGGATTACTGAAACTCTGTGTCACTAATAATACAGTACCTAACGTAACCTCCGCTCCAGAATGTACTAACCTTAGAACAGAACTCAAAATTTGGACTAGACCTTTGGAAGGACATTGGAAACATAAAGGGAATGTGGACTGGGGCTTTAATTGGGGAACGAAGGCTACTTATGTTAGCCGAACCAATTGGATGTGCCCCGATGTTCTAAATTATAGTGAAATAGCAATCCTAAATTCTACCTTGACAATGATAGAACGTTGTAAAAACCAAAATTTTTCAACTAATGATTGTAAACAAGACGTTCCAACCCCAGGCTACACAACCTGGGTCGCATCAGATGGATATTGGACTACCTGACTACGACTTAGTACAATAACTAGACAAGTAATTTTAGGATTACTGACCTTATGTCCTATATGGAAAAAGAATCCAATCAAAGCTCAATATTGGGGACGAATTAAAAGAGATACCGAGACAGAAAAGGACCCCGATACTTGGACGGAGCCTTCTGCAGCAGTACAATTTGAGTGGGCACTCCAAAGTTTCCCATTACCAGGGCTGATGCCTTTAGAAAATCGAATGTTAATAGAAAATCTGACTTGGCAGGTGGAAGCCTTAGCAAGAACCACTCAGAAAGGATTCCAAATGATCAACAAACAAATCCAAGCTAACACTAAAATGACATTACAAAATAGGCTGGCCTTAGACTTGCTATTAGTCAAAGAACAAGGAGTGTGTGGATATCGTACGTTAGACAAAGAGCACTGCTGTATCCACATCCCAAATATCACTGAAAACCTGCAAGAACAATTAGACAAAACGAGAAAAGTAGCAAAAGACAATAGAGCGATAAAAGAGGCAGCGGAAAATAATTGGTTTATCAAAATTCTCCAAGAATTAGGTGGGTGGTCTCTAAAAGGATGGTTAGCTACATTGTTGGAGGGAGTAATTCATGTGGTTGTGATTGTGATTATTCTAGGAATCTGCACAGGCTGTACTAAAAGAACCACTGAAAGAAACATATGGAAGTAGTAAAAATCTAAATACTTCAAAAGGACGGATTGATACCAAAGAATTAATTAAAAAAACAAAGTTGCCAAGCCTAAACCGTGATCACATACGAGCAATTAATGACCCTAACTGCATCGCTGAACTCATATAATGATAATCCCAGAACTTCAGACTGAACTAATATCCAAACCACTGAGAAGAAGACTTGGTATCGACTATGCATAAGATAACTGATTTTTCCACACAATTGCTTCAGTAAGGCTCTTAGAAATTATTATTAATAATATTGATAGTATTATGGTATTAATAGTATTATTGCGTGCATAATCAGGTTAGAGTTGAAATATTTTATATTCTATTTCTTTTTCCAGGTTGTAAGAGGACGGGATAGATTTGAGAATGTGTGACAAGGTTAATCACCTTCTGTTTAGTTGCTGAAATCCAAGTAAGAAGGATTCAGACTTCTGGACATTATAAAATATATCCGTACGTTTCAAAGGGGGGAAATGTTACAGAACATCTTGAAAAACAAGGTCAAAAACAAGTGTTAAGAACAAGTAAGAAGAGTTAGAAGAACATAAAGAAGATACTTCATAACAAATGCACCTGGCTCTTAGACATATTAGAGATAAAGACTGTCTTCACTAACTCTCTACTAACTAGCAATAACGATTAACGCAAGGACGAATCTTAGAAAAATAGAATGGAATGCCAAAATAGTGCCCTAGAGTTAACCTGTCTCACTATAACCTCATGATAATGCTAAAGAACACACCTCCTAGCTAGAAAAGCCCCCAACCCAGTTAAGACCCCTACTCTCTGAGCATGCGTGGTGAATTAAAAGAGAACTATAAGATGAAGTAAGAAAGGTATTAACCAAGAGTTAATTAAGGGGTAGAGCCAGTAAGCATAACTAACTTTGTCAACTGTTTTAAATACCTGTCATGATTTTAATCCGGTGTGGGAGAAATCCCCCATGCACCCGGCGCTGCAATAAACCAGTGTCGGCTTTCTAAACTATCATTTGGTTTGGAGAGTTTTCTTGGTTACAAATTTCAGTAACAGCCGGGGTGCAATTTCTCCTTAAAAATGTCATAATCCCGATTGTTTGCAGTAAAACCCATTATCATTAAATTGCCATGACGGCTCTGCTCCGCTCTCAATTGTTTATTGCATTGGGATTTCAAGCGGAAAAAGTCTCCAACTCCAATCATCAAGAAAAAGCACCAAAAAAGGCAAAGTGTCCATTGGAAATGCTGAGAAACACTTCAGTAACTCCTGAATATATTCCCTGTTTTCACTGTGAGACTCCAGCTCTGAAGGGGGGGAAGCAGAATACAGAGATCCGGTAATACCACACTATACCACCTTTAATTCGCGAGAGCGAAGCGTAATACGCAGCAAGCTGCCAATACAGTGCTCTTCACTTACAGTAGCTGAAAGCATTTCATTCCCTTTTTTTTCGATCCATTGCTGGGTTGGGGTTGGCTTTCCCCCCCCCCACCTTTGAGCTGTGTTAAACAACTTGGCTTACCTGGAGGTGCACGGCGCTGGTGTTCTAGCTTGTGCTGCGGGTTCTTCCTGCAAAGAAGAAACCTCTGGTGAAGCTCCGGCGGAGCTGGGTACGGGGAAGGGAGCTAAAGCTGTGCATTAAAGACAGGGGAGGAGGGGTGACCCAGCGCGCACCTTCCCGCCCCACTCCCCTCCCGGCCAAGGGACCGGATTCGCCCCTCGCCAAGCTCTGCCGCCGCGGCAGGGCTGGGTCTGGCCCCAGGGACGGTGCTTTCCCTCCCGCTGTACGGGCGGCTGCTCCTTCGCCTCTCGAGCCGCCGGTCGTCCCCGGGGAAACCCCGGCAGGGCCCCGCGGGAGGCGGCAGCGCGGGCGCCCGCTCGCCCCGTCTGCGCTCCGCGCTCGGCCCCCGGCGCTGCAGACCCGGGGGGGCGGCGGGGGGGAGCTGCCGGCTGCCGGCTGCCCTCCCGGCGCTTCCCCCCGGGCCGCGGAACCCCTCGCGGGGGGGTCCGCAGACTGCCCTCCCGCAGGCCGGGCGCTCCCGAGCGACTCCCGCCGGCCCCGACGAGGCGGCGGCGGGGGCCGGCGCCCTGCCCCGCCGGCCCGCTCCCGGGGCGGGCTCGCCGCGGGAGAGCCGCCCCCGAGGAGGGGCCCCGCCGCGGAGGGCCGGTCCCGCCGGGCCCCCCGGCCCGCGCTGAGGGCGGCGGGGCGCTGCCGGAGCCCTCCCTGGCGCGGGCGGGGCGGGCGCGGCTCGGCGCCGCGGAGGTGAGGGGGGGGGCCGGCGCCTTCCCGCCGGGGTTCGGCTCCACATCTTCCCCGGGTGGACGGCGCCTGGGAAAGGTCTTCTCCGGCCCGGCCCGGCCCGGCCCGGCCCGGCGGGGAACGCGGCCTCGTTCGCTTCGCTCCCCGGCGCGGCCGCGGCGTGGGCTGTGCCGCCGCCCGCGCGGGGCCCCACGGGCCTGGCCCGGGCCCGGGCCTGGGTCGGAAGGGACCCCTCAGGGCCGTCCGGGCCGCCCCTGCCGCGGGCAGGGACATCTGCCGCTCGGCCGGGCCGCGTCCCCTCGCCCCCCGCGCTGAGCCGAGGGCTGCGCTGCCCTCCGCCCTGCCCGGGGCGAGCGGGCCTGAGGGGCTGCGGGGCTGCGGGCAGCGCTCGCCCGGAACGCCTTCCCGCGGGGGTTCGGCTCCGCTTCTTCCCCGGGTGGACGGCGTCGGGGAAAGGTCTTCTCCGGCACGGAGCGGGGCGGGGGGGGCGGGCGGAGCAGACGCGGGGCTGGGGAGCGGCTGCGGAAGAAGCCCCGGCTGGAGGTGCTGGAGAGAAGGGGGGCCCTGCCTCCTTCCCTCGGGCCGCCCCTCGGGTTTGCTCGCGGGGTGGGTGCGCGGGGGCCAGAAGCCCCAGTTCAAGTCCCAGGTATGAAATTCGTGTCTGATTTACTTCGTTTAGTTGCTGACGGCTGTGGATCCTTCACCGACGTGTGTTTGCGATGCTTGTTTAGTGCTGAAAACGGCTTCAAAAACGTTTGAAACAGAGATCTCGCCAGCTTGTGTTCTGCTGGCACTGGCACTGGACAGGTACGTCTTTGTGTAACACCACCACCCCCAAAAAAAACCCCACTCCCCCCTGAAACTGAAGTCCAGTTCTGGACCCCTTGTGTGCCTTTTAGCGGCGAGTCATTTTCTTTCAGGCGACGTGGATCCAGACGTATATCCTGTGTCACTTCACTGTTGAGTGCACAGACTTCTTGTAAACCTCAGCTGCTCAGGTCACATCCTCTGTCGGTGTTGGAATAAGAATTTCAGGTAAGACAGATTGACATCTGTGTGCTGCTGGGATTGTATTTGGGAGATCACAGACGGCCTTCAGCTTTGAGGATCAAATTTAACCATGATTCTAAACGAGAAGTAGAAATACCTTGCCCCTGCTCTCCCTCCTTGACCAGCTTCAAAGTTTTTAAGTGAATTGGCCTGTGTATTCCTCGTCCCTGTCATGCTGTCGCTGGGTCAAGAGGACTACCCACGGGTGTAAGTTCAGGCGTGTGTCGGAGACTTTGCAGGATTGAGGGCAGGTTGATGACCAGCAAGGAGATGTTTCCTTTGTAAACTTGTGGCTTTTATTCTGAGCTGAATCAAAGTGGTTCATGTTCATGTCTGTCTTTCAAGCCTGGAAAGTGTCCCACAACTCCAATCCTGGACCAAGTGCTTTCTGGGGAGGATGGCATGGTGGGCTGGTCCTCCGTCCCTGGGAATGACTCTCGGGGGTGGTCCGGTTTTCTAGAGCTGCTGCATTCTTGTGCAGAATTCAGCCCCTGCACGATTCAATCTTGGTTCTGCAGAGCTGGTAATCAGAGGGGTGCCTGGGTCTCTGCTGGTGGGGTGGGTGGGTGGGTGCTGAGAGCTCGGCTGTGCCTGTGATGTCTGCTGCTGCTGTGGTTCCTGGATTCACATGTGGATGAGATCTGAACACAGTCCCTGTTACAGCTGTTCTCCGTCCGTAGGAGAATCAAATGCCGAGACTGAGCTACTTAACCTGAACCTGCTTTTTCTTCCAGGGAAAATGCTGCAGGAGAGTAAAAGCCTTGTCACTGAGGAGCCAAAGCATTGGCTGGATGTTCCCTCTATCTGGAGAAACCTTCCTGGGCGTGAGGGGAAAAAAGGCGATGTTTCTCAAGAAAGCCCATCGCCTCTGAAGAGACAAGAGATCTTTTGTCTCTTTTGTCTCTTCTTCTCTGACGAAGAGACAAATATTGCAAGTGAAAGACAGAAAGCAGACGAAGGGAGAGAGGCTGTGTCTGAGGAATGTCAAGCGGAAGCTGAAGAGAGGTGTGTGGTACCAGAGAGAAAGAGCGATCGGGACTGCCGGACTGAAAGCAAGGCTTCCTTCAAAGTCCCTTCCAAAAGCAGCGGGGAGAAGCCTGTTGCGAATGGGCAGCTTAGCTTCAGTTTGAGAGTTTCTTGTCGTTGTAGTGGAGCGGTTGCCAGAATACTTCCTTCGCAGGTATGCTAAAGTTTCTGTGTTTTAAAAGAATTTAGCAAAGGTGAAGGGAGATGTGTAGTTTGTAATTTCAATTGTGTTGTATGTTTCAGACTAACAGACTGATTGAAGCTTTTTCAGTATTTTCTCAAAAAAACCCCCTTAACCTGCATTTACTTTGAACAAGTGGAAATACAAGGGCTGTTGTTAATTTCTGGGCACTGTTGCCCTGAGTATTTTCCAAATCAATGCCTTTTGCTGAGGATAAGTAAAGGTAAGAGGTTGAGGTGTCTGGGCTTGTGGAGTCCCAGGAGTGACCTGAGAGTAGTTTCCAGCTACTTAAGGGCCGTTGCAAGGCCAGTGGAGCCGGACTCCTCTGGGTTGTGGCAGCCTGTGTAAAAGAAGGGGCAAAACCAGACTTGCAGCTTGGGCGGGCTCTGGTTGGGCCTTGGGGAGAACTTGTTCCCCAGGAGGGCGGTGCAGCCCTGAAATGTGTGCTGGGGGGTGGACCTTGGTCCTTGGGAGAGAGGGGCCCTTTCCATGCAGCACTTTTCCCATCTATAATACTTTTCTCCTGTGAGGAAAATAAAAAAGATGAACAAAGAAACCCCGTGTAGCTGCAATTTATGTAGATTTCTCTTCCTTGAAGAGCACAGTAGTTTAACTAGATGATTTTTTTTCCCTCCTAAAGCTAGTACCTTGGGAAGGTGGGACACATGAGCCTGCCAGCATGAACGTTTGCTTAAATTTCTGTTGTGCGTTGGAACTGTCATACTCTGAAGGTAGTCCGAGCTTTCTAGATGCCATAAAAGCATTCAAATGGTGAGTTGCAGTTGTGCATTCACAGGTTTTCTCTTAGGTAAAGTAGTTTACAGCTCTCAGAAATATTTTGTGCGTGATCTATAATTCTAAAATGATGACAACTTTAGTTGTACCGTGGGCGGGACTTGAACTTCAGCCTCCTGCACTCCAGGGGAGTGACGGTCACTTTGTCCTGCGGTGTCTTTGCTCTGCCCCTTGCTCGCTCGCTGTGCCCTGTTCTACCTCTTCTAGTCTTTGTAGGAGTGGTTCTCCTCGGGATAAAGAGAGACTCTTTCTCTCCCCAGGTATTTATAAGGACTGTGCAGTCAAGGCTGTGATCTGTAGTTTTGTTAATTCTGCTCTTTTTACTGCCTGTGACTGTTCTTCCCCCGTGCAGGCGATGGGCAGAGCCGTTGGCATAGCGCTCATGAAGCGGTTTGGGTGGCGGGCTGATCTGCGGGACCCTGATGCAGAGGTCGCGGTGTTTGTCTGCCAGACGGCCTGTCGCTGCTTCCAGGATTGCCCCCGATAGCTTTTGGGTTGTTCTCTGCTCCCTTTGCACTCAGGACCGTGGCCTCTCCCCTGTTTGTCTTTCTGCTGCTGAGTTTAACTAGAAACCATCTGGTAGCGCTGAGTAAAGCTTTTCGGTAGCTACCATGTGCGTAGTGCCTTCCAGAGCACTGAAATAAATAGCAGAAGGGCCAGCATGGAAAAGCTGTAGTGGTCATATTGGCCGTTGAAAACATGTGACGATGCCTAGTGAATCATTTTCTGTAGGTATTCCTAATTATGTGTCAGTTATGTCTGTTATTTTTTGCCACCTGAGGATGTGGAGGTACTTTGTTAAATTAAATGAGGTCTTCTGCCATGACAGCGAGGCAGACTTTACGAACAAGGAGTGCTCTGTGCGGAGGTGACAATGAGTCTTCGGTCTCGTGCCTTCAGGATACAAGATAGCTGACATTTTGTGACTTCTTTTTGGTTAGAATTCTTCTCTTCAAAGTCAGTTGATCACTTTCTGGGGCAGTGTGTGAATTTGGATATTATTTGGGTTTTACTGTAGCTGAATAATTACCCCTTAGGCTCTTTGGTTGTGGAGTGGTAGTTTGTTGTGTGCCTGCAGAACAGCCTGAGGCAGATTGGTTTCATCCACTTCCTGCTAAATAGCTGTTTTGGAAACTGCCTGTTAGTTACTAGAAAGTGATTAAGGAGAACTTCATGTATACATTACGTAACTTTTTACACGTGCGCGCGCACACGTGCATGCATGTGTATATATCCACCTGTGTAAGTGTATATGCTGTGAGCGTACAGGTTGGGAGCTTTAGGAAAAAGAGTAGTAAACTGCTGCGTACAGAGGAATGTTTGATTTGTGGCGAGAATTTTATCTGCAAATGTCTTTTACCCTTTAGGATGGCGCCAGAAGTTGCTGCAGTAGGAAGAAAAGGTGTCTATAACCACCTCTGTGATCTGTGGGCAGCTGGAATAACTGCTATAGAGCTTGCTAAGCTTCATTCTCCAATGTTTGACCTACATCCAGTGAGGTTAGCAAGAGGTTAAAGCGCAGTGTGTAAGTACAGCTCCCCAAATCATCCATCTGGAGTAGTGGCTACATGGGTGCTTGTGGTGTTTGGGGGTACTGCAAGGGTATTGGGTTGTAAGTGTTCTGGATGTACGTGATAGAAATTGTGACAACTCCTTTTGGTGCATAAATGCATCATGTTGTCCTGGTAAGCATCTCTTAAACGGATGGACTTCTTCCTGCCAACTAAACAATGTATTCAACATTCATGTCAGGTATGTACTGCCATGTAAACCACAGAAATACTGTTGGTTTTTTTAGAGCGCTTTTGCTAATGATGGAAAAGAACTTCCAGCCTCCTGAATTAAAGGACAAAATGAAATGGCGAGTACTTTTCTGTTTCAGTAGATAATGATCATGTAGTTCACTGGGCAATTGATTCTCATGTTTACCACTTCCTTTTACAGGTCCAATAGTTTCCATCATTCTGTGAAAATGGTACTTAGGAAAAAATCCTAAAAAAAGACCGACAGCTGAAAAGTTACTACAGGTATAAATTTATGTATGGGATTTTTTTAAAGTTCTAAAATTAAAATATGCTTAATATGAGTGGTTGGAATTTTAATCTGTGTTTTCCCTTCTGTCTTTCAGCATCCTTTTTGTTACCCAGCCATTAAATCCAAGTCTTGCTATTGAACTTTTGGATAAAATGAATAATTCTGAGCATTCCACTTACCGTGATTTTGATGACGATGATCCTGAGGTGGGAATACATTTTAATCACAGACTCAGATTAAGTTTTCGATTGCCGACAAAACTAAATGCTTATGATTTCTTGAGCCACAGAATGTTTTGTGATCTGGGAACAGGCTCAAGGGTTGCTTTTACTTTTGGTTGTGCTGCTCTGTCACACGTCCAGGCCCTTAGCAAAACTCATTGTATTTGGGGGAGAAACGCTCAAAGAGAAAGAGATGAAAACACTTTAAAATTTTGTTTGCGGTTGTCCTTCAACAATTTTGCAGCAGTATGTGTGGACTGCTTCTCCAGTCCCGAGTTCTGGCGTGCATCCTGCTTTCTGTTTCTTTGTGGAATTATGTTTCCCTTCATCTGCAAAACAAGCATTCGTAAAAATCATGTTCTACCTCTGTAGAACTTGTTCTTTTGTTCCTCATTTGCTTTCTTATGAGAAGGAGAGAACGATCCTGTAGTTGTTTTTGTCAAGCGGTTTGGTATGTGTTTCTTGCAGATTCTGTTTTCTCTCTTGGAATACTCTGAAACTCCATTTCACCTACGGTTTTGTCAAAGACAAAGTTTCTGATTTTCTGCTTTAACAGCTGGGAAGAAACAGCATGCTTATGTAAGATGATAAGCGGTGCAGGACTGAAGTGTTGCATAAACAAGAGAAAACAGATATTCTGTTACTGCATCCTGTCTTCATACTTAACTGTATGTTAGTGAAGACTTTCCAGCTATCAATACCGTTAAACCGAAAGGCCAAAAAGGAAATGTTATCTGAGCAAAGATAAATGCTGGCCAGCATTGTCTTTACTTGCTCAAATCCAGTGTTTTAAAAACCCTTGTCTTGAAGTTAAAGACACTCTACAGATAAAATGTCTCCAAATAATTCTAACTTTCATGTACAAAAATGTACATGCAGTCTTTATTTTTAGCTTCCGCTTGATTTCTGTCTGTCTTTGTTGCTATTATGCTAAAGAAACCTGCTAAAAACCAGGTACACAATACTGGGTTGCAAGTGAATATATTTTGGAATTGAAGTATTTTATTGTTCACTTCTAGCTTCTTGTAGTGCCTTATAGGATTCATTTGAGAAGTAGAAATGGGAGAGAAGAAAAGACATGCTCTGAAATAAACTGTAAGCATATGACAACATTAAATATTCTTAAAATAATCATTGATATTCACTTATTTCAACTCGTATTCTGCATAGCTGACGTATATAGAAACAGTTTTAGTGATATTCAGGAAAAGAAAAACTTATGCTGTTTCACTTACGGATATAGTTTCTAGATGACTATGCAAAAGAAACATTAGTGTAAAACATTTGAATGCCCCTTTTGTCAGCACTTCAGCAAATGTCACTATTGCTTCACCTTAACTGAACAGGACGCAACCTGAGCTCTTCTGAGAGCTGGTTGGTATCGCTTCATACGCCACTGCAGCAGGGATATTCGGAGTGATGCCAGATTGTGCTAGGTAGCAGAATGGCAGAGGAAGATTTTTCTGCCTTAAATTAGTCTCTTGTTGTGGTTTTTGCTTTTGAACTGAAACAGTCCTTTAGAAATCAGGAAAGGAGGTGGTTGATTGCTGGCCATTAAAAGCAGACTCCATCCCCCAAACTGTGGTCATTCTTTTGCTTGAATTAAATCAGAGCAATCCTTGGAGCTTTAGTTGTGCAAACTTTGTGCAGATGAGTTAAGATGATACTGCATCACACAAACTGAAATATGCATTAGTTTTCCTGGAAACAGGCTGGGTGTGGCGATTAGCTCTATTGGGTTATGTTAATGTTGTCTACCTGGAGACAAAAGTAGACCTAGCACCTGATATAGCCTCTGGGTCTCCTGATAATGGCCGATATGCAAACTTGAGACTTGGCCAAACAGCCAAGTCAGTGAAATGCCCCAAATGGGTGCCCTAAGGCTGACCTACCTCATTATAATGTTAAAAACCACACCTCCTAGCTAGAAAAGCCCCCAACCCAAATAAGCCCCCTACTCTCTGGGCATGCGTAGTGAATTAAAAGAGAACTGTATCTTTAAGATGAAGTAAGAAAGATCCTAACCAATAGTTAGCTAAAGGGTGGGACCAGTAGGTGTAACTAACTTTGTTAACTGTTTAAATACCTGTCATGATTTCAACTGGGTGTGCATGCTAGGAGGAAAGATCCCCCATGCACCCAGCGCTGCAATAAACCAATGTCGGCTTTCTAAACTATCATTTGGTTTGGAGAGTTTTCTTGGTTACGATTTTCGGTAACATAATTACAGTCCAACTTAGATTCTTGTTTTCATTTCTCCTCTGTAGTTGGTCAAGTAAAATTTGGTCCACCGTTGAGGGAAGAGACAGAGCCACATCGTGAGTTCGTGAGTTACAAGCATGGGCTATGCTCTGCACATTATTCCCTGCAAATGTCTGTGGAGGAGGAGAAATCCAAGATGTGTAGCATACCTCCTTAGCGCTACTGAAGTTGGTAGTGAATTTTTCTGACAAGTAGCATATTGGTCCTGGATCTTTTGGTGCCATTGCACTATATGCAGCAAGACCCCTTATTTGTGGGCTCTGCCAGGTGTGATGTATGTGCTAAGCAACAGCCCTTGGTCTTGTGGGTTTCCCCTATGCTTTATACCTCATTGCCAAGTATATAATTCCCTTTATTTATAGAGTTATTTTTTTAATTGTAGAATTACTGTGCATATTCAAATGTTTCTCTCCCTTGTGCTTGTATTGACACTTGAGCCACGCCGAGTCTGGCAGTTGATGTATTCTGTGAAGGTGTGTTGCCAATGTTTTCATCCTACGGACCTGTCAGTGCAAGGGGTGTGAGAACTCAAGCAGTGAGGGAAAAGGTGTCTGTGCTGCCTCACGCACACGATTGCAGCAGCTTCCTCTCTTCTATGGAGACTGTTGCTTTCCACACTTGTGCACTTGGGCAGTTTCTTCACATTCCTGGATAAAAAAGACACTCCTTTGCTTCCTTACTGCAGACTTCTGTGTTCTCTTTGTTTTTCTAAGGCAGGTGTTGAGGTGAAAAAGTTGGCTTAGTGCATAGGTGGGAGGGACATTGGCTTTGCTGAGTTGGTTTTGGGAAGGGTGTGTAGCTGGGAATGTAATTCCTCTTCTGAAGGCTACAAACTACACGTGAGTGGGATTTCTGGTGTAGGTTTCCTTGTACTGCTCTGTCGTTGTACTAAAATCTCCTTCCTGGTGCCTTGTCCTTTAGTAGTGGGTCAGCTGGCTCTGGGTGTATGAGTTTGTACGTGATCTTGCTCTTCCTCAGCAACGGCTGGACAGGTAGTCTGCAGGTTCTAGTGCCCGTTGGAGACAGGGGAGAATAGCTTACCACATCTCACGTAGGACTTAGGCAGTTGTTTCAGATATGTTATTTAGACCTTGACATGACTGCATACCAACATCATTTCGGAGCTCTGGTTATACAAGTGTTTGTTAAACATGGTAATAAAGTCAGTGTTTCACTGTAAACTCATCACCGTAAACTCCAAAAGATTTTTGAACTGATTCCAAGTTATCCTGGCTTTGCTCCCCTGTTGCATTGCCTGGATTATAAAGAAAATACAATTGGTAGCATCGTATAGTTCAAATTATAATGCTTGGCTCCTTAAGAATTTCATTTATTTCTACAGACACAGACTCATAATTGCAAAGAGATGTTAAGGGAGAAGCTGAAGTTTTAAAAATACTTTTTCTGTTTCTTTCTTGCTTTATCAGTTACTGACCAAACCAAACCAGTTAGCGGACAACTTCATGGGGCAGAGACGTGTTTTCATTGCACCTTAGGAACCTGAGTTGCTAAACCGGGGAGAGGGATTTTCTGCAGGGACTAAAGCACAACTTTGGAGAGCACTTCTTCGTCCGGTGTTGTTGGGAGGGAGGAGCAGAGCCTTTTCCTACCTTGTGGGTTAGCAATCAGGACCTTTGCACTTTGGAATGGCAGAAGCCCTTGCTGCTCCAAGAAGGGACTTGAACGATGCAGATTAATTCTGCTGATAAGGAAATCTCTTAGTATTGTCTGCTCCTGTTGGAGTTTGGGTATTTGAAACCTGTCCAAAGAACTTGCCTCATCTCCCTGCCTGTAGGGAAGATCCCTGATTGCTTGTTTGGATCTTTCTGAAGAGGGCAATTAACTGGTCCACTGCTCGTATCAGAATGAAGCATGCAGTCCTGATCTGTCCTTTCCAGATAAAACAGAGCTATGATTTTGAAAATGATGATGTTGGGTCTAGAGACCAAAGAAAATCTGTATTTTGTCATTAGATATAGAACCGATGGACAATTTAAATTGGCATGTCAAATGCAAACTAGAGCTCTGTTCACAGAATGGCTGCTCCAGCAAAGAGCCTTAGCACAAAGCAGGCTGAGGGAGAAGTTTGTAACAACCTACACGCTCTTTTAAATGCAAGCGGGAGCAAGAGGTGCCTGTCTGTTCCTCCAGCACTAACAGTGTGGATCCCTTTTCCTTACAGCAGTTCTTCTGACCCTTTTGCTTCTGTCTCACTAAAGCATGCTTAAATTTGATGTTTATAAGGCAAAGGACTGGACCGCTGCAGCATGAGGAGTTATTGGTGGTGGTGCACGGAGATGTGGAACTGGCACATACTTGCCTCTAACTGAGGCAGTTTGTCGCTCATTGCCACAGCTCAGGTGGTGAACAATAATCCATTCTTTTGGTGTGACTCGGTAGTGTCTGGTAATGTGACCGTACCCTTCGCTGTGTTTTACCTCCATCCCCAGAACTGGCTTAACATGGTTTGAGTTTCAACTAACAACTTTTTTTTTAGCAAGAAACTTTCCCTTTGTGTCTACCTGGCAGAGTGTCTTGATCTCTGTCTAGTTAAACAGCCTGGCAGTAGTGATTTTTGGACGATTCAGAAGAAAAATACTACACTGCAAGATCTAACCTGGTATTTTTCATCTTATACCTTTCTTTGTCAGTGTTAGTTTTGTCTTTGTTTTCCTTTTTCAAAGCTCATGTTGTGCCCTGTTGTTGTACTGGTGTTTTCATCTGTGTAAAAGCCATTCAGTCAGTATAAGGATGAGTCTAGATGTGGGTTTCTGTAATGTGGGAAGGAATTCTTAGTATGTGCAGTATTGAAAGAATTTAACCCATATTCATGTTTAGTTGAATCATTTGTATAGAAGGGGCTCAGTATTAGGCATTCATTCTAATTTCTTTATTTAACTGCCTTGCAAAGCATAACTTGTTAGTTTTTTGGAGGGTGGTTAAAAATAGAAGAGACAGTCTCTTTGTATTTTTGTCTGGTAGTTCCTTTAAATAGTCCCATGAAAGACTATAAAATTACATAAATGTAAGTCTCTGAATTCTCCAGATGGTAATTATGTGACAGAATGAATATACACTGAATAACAATAACAGAAAGTGGGGTCATAAGTGTTTTCAGTGGCATTTGGCATCGTTTACAGTCTCATATGTTTTTGGTATTTTCTTTTACTGCAGTGCTAAAAAATTTGGTTCCTAGCATTGCAGTGTAGAAATTACTCTAGAAAGAGAGTTTTCTTATTTCTGTGCTCTTTAGGCACTGTGTAGTTTGAAAAGTAATGCTTTGAAATCTTGGACATCTTCATATACTGTTAAAAAAGTTAAAGAAACGTTCTGTACTAGATGAAGAGCATTATTCTGCTAACTTTCTTTGATTCGTGAGATGTTTCATAGAAGTGCAGTGAGGGGAACATGGAAGACTGGGCTGCTTGGGAATGTCTTGGTTTGTTTTTCATGTGGTGTTTTTTGTTTTGGATTTGTTACAAATCTGTAATATAAAAACTCATCTACACGATGTACATAGGTGAGGCAGGCACTTCTTTACTGCAGCGCTGGACGCCCAGGGGATCACTCCACCTAGTGTGCGTGCCTAGTTTCTCTGCTACAAAAGTTATATTCAACTAAAGTATACATATTCATCATATTTCATTTCATGAGGTTCAGAGAGGACCCCCTTGCTTTCTAAACTTCTGAGAGAGGAGGCTAGGTGCGGCTGGATCCAGACCTGGGCAACATCCTGCGGCTCTCCAGAGCTAAACAGAGGGTAGGAGCATGGGGCACACAGGGCAGGAATGCCTGGGTGTCCCAGCTTCATCCCCTTGGGGCTGGGGTGCACCGAGGTGGACGGTCTCTTTCTAAAGACCTCCCAAGGAAGGGTTTGTCCTTAACGTCCAGATTCAGCCCCCCATGGGTTTCCCCTGCCCATGCTCCTCTTCCACCTCTCAGCCCTTCAAAGAGTTGAAGGGGTGCTTTTCTCTCTTTGGCCTCAGGACATGCAGCTCAAGCTCGCCCTGGTGCAGAGCATCACCGAGGTCAGCTGTGCCATCCAGGCTGTGGGCGACTGTGGCAGCTTTGAGCTCTCCTTAAAGCGGAAGGCGATGTGGACCTTGCTGGTGAGTACCCGTAGGTGGGGCAGTCGCACGGGGGAGTTTTGGGCTGCGCCATCAGACTGGTTTCCCCAGAGGCACGATGGTCTCTGGGCTTTGTGCGAGCTCTGGAGCTGTGTCCGGAGCTGGTGGGGCCCTTGAGTGCTGGTGCTGGGTGGCTGTGGCTGGGGAGCAGGGTCCCTCCTGCGGTGCCTTTGGGGATGCGTGGGGGTGATGGGGCAGTGTCTGCCCAGACCTGGCAGCAGAGCCTGTCCCCAGGGGAGGCGGGAGGGCTGTCCCATGCCCCGGCCAACTCTGTGCTTCTCTCTCTGGGACTTGCAGGACTGGATCAAGGGGGAGCCCTGGGACTCCCTGGTGTATGGAGTGTTCCAGGCCCTGGAGGAGTTGAGGTGAGGTCTGTTCCCCAGGCTCTGGGGACTTCTAGTGTGCCCCATCCCAGCTGTCTGGGGCAGCCCCAGTGGCCTTGAGCATGGAGCCGGGAGCTGCTGGGGCTGTGGAGTGGGAGGGTGTCCCCCATGTCGGGTGTCTCCCCCAGGAAGGGAGCCCCCAGGGTTCCTTAACCTGGGGGCGGGGGTTTGCCTGCTGCCTGGGAGGAGGCAGGAATTGCTGGTGCTGAAGGCAGTGCTCGCTGGCATGGGCTGGGGGTGTTGGATTTGGGGCCCTCGATTAGGAGGAACCCAGCTGTGGTCTAAGCCACTCTGGAGAGGGCTAGTAAATCCTCTTTCTGTTTTCTTTTTTCCTCTGGCCAGCAAGCTGAGGCCACTTCTGAGCAGGGAGGAGAATCGCAAGCTGCTGTCAGTGTGCTGCCAGACTGTCTTGTCCTGTCCTTCCGAGGACTGGATGAACAAGGTCGGGAAGACAGTGAGGGCAGCTGTGAACACGCAGGTACCCACCAGCCAGTGCCTGCCCACCCCTGGGTCAGGGTCCCACCTCAGTGCGCCCCGGCAGCCCCCCAGCTCTGCTTTCCTGCTTTCAGCTTCTGCACATGAGATGCATGGAAGATCTGGGCCATCTCCTAGAAACTCTTCTGGAGGCAGAGGAGACCTCTGCCTGCTTTGATGACGTGGTCCATGTGAGTGGCCATGGTGCAACAGGGAAAGTGTCGTGGGGACAGAGAGTGGAGGCATTAGAGGGTGTTAGGAGGTGGATACCTTTCCTACGGGAAAGTGGGGCTTTGGCTCCTCGCTCTGAGGCTGTGCGTCTGGCTGGAGCAAGGGGCTGAGCTGGGGGACGGGAGCGCAGGCCAGGCAGGGAAGTGGGCCCTGATTTAGGCAAAGCCAAGAGCCAGCCCTGAGCTGGGTGAGAGCAGCCTGGGGGAAGGCTGGAGTGGGGAGGTGCCGGCAGGGAAGCAACAGTGGGCTCAGGGCAGAGGCGGCTGGAGAGAGCGAGGTGGTGGAGGCTGCAGTGCCAGTGCTTAGTGGGGCTGGGGGCCGTGCTGGGAAGGGGCCAGAGAAGGAGGGAGTTGGAGAGGGACCTCAGGGAGAGAAAGATGCCTGTTGCGAGAGAGATGCACCCTGCCTCAGGTCCTGAAGGGCTGGCTCACCTCAGCCAAAGAATGGGAGCGGGAGAGAGCCCTGCAGGTTTGCGTCCATGTGCTGGGAGCTTGCAAGGAGCAACGTGAGCTTATGGTGAGTAAAGCCCCCCTGCATGCCCTGGTGCCCCCTTCCCACCATCTGTGTCCCCCAGAAGGGAGCCCTGCCCAACTGGGTGCTGGGTTTGGGGGCTCCTGGGGGATGGAGCTGCTAGGAGCAGAGGCTGCTGAAACCCTGAAGCCCCAGCAAATGGTTCCAGGAGGAGGAGGGCTCTTTCCAGCCCAGGATTTGTCAGCAGGGAATTCCTGCTGCACCGAGTTCAGGAGGGCCCTGGGTTTCCCTGTGGCCTTCACCGCCATCCCTTGGGTTCTCCTTTGCAGTATCTGGGGTCAGCGGTTGGGTTTCTGTAGACGTGACTCGTCTTTTTTCCTGGTGTTTGCTCCAGCCAAGACCATGGAGGTGGTGCCTCAGGCAGATGAGATCAGGTGCTTTGGTGAGGAGCTGAACAGCCCAGACACGGAGACTGTGGTGGAGACCTGTACCAAAATAGCAAAGGTAACTGGCCCCAAAAGACCGGGGTGGGGGCCCAGCTCCTGGGCTCCTGCACGTCTCCCTGCTCCCCTCCAGAGTCTCTCGCTGTCTCCAGAGCAAGCTGTCCAGGATGGCTGTTGTTAGCAAGTAGCAGGAGGCTTTGAGACAAGACTGTCCTTTAGACACACTGGAGCAGATACCGTGATGTGTGTATGTGCGTTCGCACATGTGTGAGTGCTTTTGTCAGAATACAAATTTGGTATATGAGCCAACGACGTGGGGGGAGACACTTCCAAATCGGTTAGCTGTGTCAGATGTAAACAGCACTGTATGCACAGCAGGAGGAAAAAGTGATTGCCCCCTCTACGATTGCCTGACTAACAGTCCCGTCAAGTTTCCTTTCCTTGCCGAATTGCTGGAGCAGAGCTGTGACGCGGTCTCTCCTGTTCCTGACTTCTCTCCAGGCTGTTTGCAAATGCATCCTTCCAGCACAGGCTACAGACTTTCTGAGTGCTGTCCTGGACAGCTTGCTGCATGTCAGACCTGCATGTGTGAAGGCAGTATGGAAGTGGGTGTTCCATCTTCCTGGTGGAATGCAGGAAGGAAATAGTCCAGGAGGCAAAGGAGACCTTTTTCCCGTTTGACTTTGTCTTTTCTCCTGTTGGCTGTTGCACGACACCCTGTGCAGTTGGCATGGGCTCAAGAAACACTGCCTGTGTGCCGAGCCGAGGGGCTGCCGATGCTCCGAGTCGTGCATTGGCAACTGCTGCTGGGGTCTGCTCCAGCTGGTGACAGGGATGTGGGCCCGTCTTGACCAAAGTCTTCCGTTGTCCAGGTCCTTCCCACGAGTGACGCACTGGGAGGCACCGACCTTGCCGTTCCTCCCCTTCCTCCGGGGTCACTGTCAGTCCTCCCTGCCCTGGGACCTGCTTCACTTTGCTCTTTCCTCACTTCTCCCCAATTCCCCCTACTCTGAGCTTTGCTGGGCACACCAGGTTTTCCATAGGTTGCATACTTGTTCATTGCTCTCATTGCTTTCCCCGACTGTGGTGTTTCCCAGCCTGCGAGGTGCCCTTCCTTTAGCCACCAGTTGCTGCCTGTTTGTAGCCTGGGAGCCTCTGGCCTCGTGCTGTGCCTGCCCTTTCAAGGCTCCTGTTCTCCTCCTCCGTTCCTGCTCTCCTGCGCTCCATTTGGGCTCCAGGGCCAGCAGCAGCTCGCTCAGCCCAGACTAACTCCGTGGCTGTCCACCGCTGACAAAGGTCGGTCGCAGTGACAGCAGCCACGGGTAGCAGCCCACAGGATCGCGCCCAGCTGAGCTAAAGCTCACCCAGCCGTTAAGCCACTGCCATTACAGCCAGGGCAGGGTGTCCCTGTGCCGTCCCTGCGCCGTCCCTGCAGAGCCCGCGGCCGCTCTGGGCAGCGGGAGTGCCGCATCCGTGGGCTGTGGGGTCACCCCTTGCTGCTTCCCCAGGCGCAGAGCAGGTTCTGTCTGCACCACGGGCCAGAGGTAGGCAGCTGTGGGAGAAGCTGGGATCTTCCACGGATGAGGGACCTGGCTGCCTATTTGTCCTTATCATGGCCACGGCTTCTAGCTGTGAAAGGCTCAAGCAAACACTCCTTCCTTCAGGGGAAGGTCCTCTGTGTGGGGAAGGGGTTGGCGCTTTGGGAAAGGAGGGTAGAGGCAAGGAGAAGTGTCCCCGGAGAACTGGGTTCCTCTGGAAGGAGTCACGAGCCCTTGCAGAGGCCCTGCAAGGCATCTTCAGGGTCTCAAAGAGCGTGTTTGGTTTTGCTCTTGCATCGCTACAGACACGTGGGGAGAGTTAGTCAAGCGTTGGGTGTGAAATGTGTCCGTGTCCTCTGTGTGCACAATGGCACGCAGCTGCTCATACGGTGCCCAGGGACATGCCATGACTGAGTCTGCGCGTGTGAGTGCATGCATGTCTGTGTGTGCGTGTGCGCGCACAATTGCTAAGAGCACGCTCGGCTCCAGACGTGAGCCAGGATCAGGCAGGGTGGAAGGGGTGAGGTTTCGAGCTAGGTCTGGACTCTGTGTCACGGGAGCAGGCACTGCTCATATGCTGAATGACTGTGTCTGGGCCCCGCAGGAGGGGGTAAAGGATGCACCGAGCCCTTCTTTCTCCTCTTCTTCCATTCAGGTGCCAAAAATCCTGAACACCCTTTACACCTGCATGCAGCAGAGCACCCACAGGCCCTTACCCAATAATGACCACAAATGGCTCTTCACACCATTTTTCTGTATGTTCAGGTTAGTTCTTTCAGTCAGACACAGAAATCACAAGTGATTTCTTCTTCTTTCCCTGAAGTAATCAGTCTTTTAAGTAGTTACTGCTAAACAATGCGGAAGCTACCAAAAGAAGTTGAAGCAGGTACTTTCCTCCTCACAAGCAGCATATCATTGAAGTGCTTCCCCTATTAAATTCTCTTCTCTACTCTAAAGGGTCCCTGTTTTCTCTGCCCCCAAGGTAAACTCCAGAGCTATTCATGGGGTTTCAAAGAAAGGCACAGGTAGTTTACCTGCCTTTAAAAAAAAAAAAGGGCACTCAGAGCTATGAATGGAGACTGTTTACTAAACACTGCACAGACAAATTAACCAAAGAGCAGACGTTAATGGGAAAAGCTGGGAGCAGAATGAGAAGCATCACACAACTAAAGCTATCCCAAGCACTTAGGCCTCCATCAAGGACCACAAGCCCTGAGGCTGATGATGGCTGTTGGATGAGCTTCCCTCCCCCAGGTGGAAACACCTCTCACTGTGCTGTGCTCAGACCAAAGAAGGAAAAAGCGATACACCCCCCCACATCTAAAGGCATGCCACTCCTTTCAAAGGTAAATTTTGATTTATTTAGATAAACTGCCTGGCCAGTTTTAGCACCTGCCTCTAGAGTATATTGATTTCATCCACCCCTACCCACAAAAACTTCTGACTGAGTGCTGAGTAATGTGGAGTCAGGTGGACTTAGACAAGCGCGCTGCTACCAGGGAACTGTATTTTTAACCTATTTACAAGTATTTGTTGCTTTGAAGCTGCCCGAGGGTCAGCACGCCCTCGCTACTGGAGGTTCTTGCTCTGTGCAGGCACTAAGGAAGACATTTCTGGCCACAGGTTATTTTAAAGCACAGCCGAACATACAGTTTATGACCTCCTGAGAATTATCTCCCAGACAGATCCGGAACAAGGGCAAAACTTGTATATTTAACATGCATTTGGGTTACCTGACTGTTAAACATGTTACAAATCTGTAATATAAAAACTCACCTACACAATGCATGTAGGTGAGCAGGCACTTCTTTATTGCAGCGCTGGACGCACAGGGGATCGCTCCACCTAGTGTGCGTGCCTAGCTTCTGCACTACCAAAGTTATATACAATCAAAGTATACATATTCATCATATTTCCAAGAAACAATTAACATATGCATACAATTTCTGAGAACTCATTAATATAAGTAAATGCTCGTGAGGCATGCACCTTCAGGTACAGAGGTGGTCGTCTGACGTCCTCTGGTGGTCGTCCATAGTCTTCCTCATGGTGTCCTTTAGTTGAACCCCATCTTTGCGCATGCTCAGGTTGGTTGCAAAATCCCATTCTTGGAATCTTCTTAAGTTTTCCTTGGTTTACTGACCAGGCCTATAACTTACCATTCTCTTGACAAGCAAACCCTATCGATTCACAATGCTACATTGTTCAACAGTTAGTTTATGATGAAATCACAGATAAATCATGCCTAGTTACCTTCATACAGAATATATATAATTTATTTTTTATTAATCGCTCTCTGGATTATACTATTCTATCAATATCCATCCTTAAAATAATCAATGGTTATTTCTATTAATATCTATTGATTGGCATTCTTGATATTCAAATCAAGATGGGAAAGGTAAGGAATTTTCCAAGCAGCATCACTGGTGCCTATCAGGTCACATTGTCACGGGACTCAAACGAAACTTTTCTATTCAATTCTTCATCGTTCCATCTCGTTACTGTTAGTTCCTTAGTATGGAACGGCAACTCCCTGGTGAGGTTCCTATGGTTAATGTTTCTAACTGAAAAATCCTAACATATGCATTTGTATTTTATTATTTTATTTATTAATCATATTTAACCTTTCTGTATGATTATATTTGATTATTTTAAAAAATCAGAGTATTTACAACAGATTTGTTTGTTTGTTTTGGCATGAGTTGGCTTGGTGTGACGTGAATCTGCCAATACCATAGTTACTGAGAGCTTAGACTGTCTTCCCCGTTCGTGGAAGGATTTTCCTGTATTGCTTGATTATGAAAATGTTTCATAAATTGCGTTGAGATGAGTAGCTTAGATTTCTCTGTACACGGTTGGAGCACCTCCATCGTGTGCAATTGCTCTGGTTTGGGGAGTGTGGTTTTGGTTTTTTGTTTTGGTTTTCTTTTGTTTTCATCTTTTCAGTTTAACGCTTTTTAAAATCTGCCTTTTTCAGGTTACTTTCAGTGTTTGTCGCATGTCTTGCTAGCCTCGTATCTGGGGGTCTGAGAGACAGCTGAGAACATGTCTCCTAACTGGACTGTCCTTTCCCATCCTTCTTTTGCCCCATGCTGTTCAGTACCCTCTTCAGAAATTATTACTATGACCAAGCTTGTAAAGTACTGTTGTTGTCCCATTCGTGGGAGGGTTTTTAAAGTCGATCGACAGCACTTTCTGTGTTTCACTGCTTTCTTCACAACCTCCTGTGCTCATTGTGAATCAGAGAGGAGAATTCTGGTTTGGTGGCAATGTTTCACCCATTTGTGAGGTTTTTTCCAGTAAGACCTAATCCTTCTGGAAATTAGGAGATCTATTTAGTAGTTGGTTCCTTCTTCTGTTGTGGACCAGCACACACTGATCAGACTTTCTCTCTCTGTCTCTGTCCTTCCCCCACTCCCCGCTCCTGCTCTGACAGTATTGGCTTCAGCTATGTTCAGTGAGAAAAGTGATATGTGGATTTTTCAAACGTCATCAAGAGGAAAAGAAGCATAATATATCACCTACTATTGTTGGGTTCTTTCCCATGCTGTTTTACAGGGTTTATAAAATGCCTTATGAGCAACAACTCTTTTGCAGAGCTCCATGTCTCTAAGATCCTGCCCCAAAAAAATCATCAGAAATTGAGACATATTTGGGGCATCACGAGTCATAAAAGGTATACAGTCGAGGCTGGGAGCAAATCTGGGGAGTGAGTGAGGGTATTTTTTCCTATCGCCTCGCATTTGGCACAGCTTATGCAGTCACCATGCACGTTACCTTTTAAAAACTTGACAGCTACGATGTGGTTACCCTTAAAAATCATTCTTCTCCTTTTCCTCTTACCCCTCCCTCTGCCGCTGTGTTCCTGAAACAGCTACCTGGATCTGCCAGAAGGATGGAGAAATTCAGTAAAGGTCTTGTTAGCAGGGAAAATTCCGTGTCCAAACCCCAGTAGCCGTTCATGCAAATGGCAAACAGACAAGAACAAGATAGTACTCCTCTTTGATCTTCTACAAATATACCCCTTTGATTCGTATCTAAAGACAGAATAACAGAATATTGTGCTGTACGTACAGGGCTCTTCTCTTTTTCAGGATAGATCTTTTTTACTTTTTCTGCACCTAGACAACAAGTTTCTGAGGAACTTACTAACTTGAGTACCTTCCGCCGTTTGAGATTGTCTTGCACATTCTGCTTCCTGTCATTTCGAGTTCCTCCTGTTCCTATTCCGGTCATTGCGCTGTGTTTTGGCAGCTGTTTTCTGACAATCTCCTTTGCCTCAGGAGCAGCAGAGGTATGCTGGTCTTTAAAAAAAAAAAAAAAAAGTCTTACTTTCTGTGCATGTAGGTGAGCAGGCACTTCTTTATTGCAGTGCTGGACGCACAGGGGATCACTCCACCTAGTGTGCGTGCCTGGTTTCTCTGCTACAAAAGTTATATACAATCAAAGTATACATATTCATCATATTTCCAAGAAACAATTAACATATTCATACAATTTCCGAGAAATCGTTAATATATGTAAATGCTCGTGAGGCATGGGCCTCCAGGTACAGAGGTGGTCGTCTGACATCCTCTGGTGGTCGTCCATAGTCTTCCTCATGGTGTCCTTTAGTTGAACTCCATCTTTGTGCATGCTCAGGTTGGTTGCAAAATTCCATTCTTGGAATCTTCTTAAGTTTTCCCCGGTTTACTGACCAGGCCTACAACTTATCATTCTCTTGACAAGCAAATCCTACCTATTCACAATGCTACATTGTTCATAGCTAGTTTATGATTAAATCGGGGTAGCTCATACCTAGTTACCCTTATACAGAATATATATATATATAAAACTTTAGATCTTTTAATAATCACTTTCTAGCTTATAATTTTCTGTCAATTTCCATGCCTATGAATAATCAATGGTTATTTCTATTAATATCTATCGATTGGCATTCTTGATATTCATATAAAGATGGGAGGGTAAGGGGATTTTCAAGCAGCACCACTGGTGCCTATCAGGTCACACTGTCACAGGACTCAAACAACACTTTTCTATTCAATTCTTCATCGTTCCATCTCGTTACTGTTAGTTCCTCAGTATGGAACAGCAACTCCCTGGTGAAGTTCCTATGGTTATTGTTTCTAACTTAACAATCCTAACTTATTTATTTATTAATTAAATTTAACCTTTTCTATATATCATATTTTGATTAAAAATCAGAATATTTACAACAACTCTGTCCTGGGAGGGGGCCAGGGAATCCAGTTTGGACTGCGAATGATCCCAGTCTGGCCTGGGAGGGGGCCAGGGGATCCAGTTTGGACTGGGAATGATTCCAGCGTGTCCAGGGAGGGGGCCAGGGGATCCAATTTGGACTGGGACAGGGCCTCTCTGTCCTGGGAGGGGGCCAGGGGGACCAGTTTGGACTGGGAATGATCCGAGTCTGTACTGAGAGGGGGCCAGGGAATGCAGTTTGGACTGAGACAGGGCACAGTCTGTACTGGGAGGGGGCCAGGGGATCCAGTTTGGAGTGGGACAGGTCCCAGCCTGTCCTGGGAGGGGGCCAGGGGATCCAGTTTGGACTGGGACAGGGCGCATTCTGTACTGGGAGCGGCCAGGGGCTCCAGTTGGAACTGGGAATGATTGCAGTCTGTCCTGGGAGGGGGCCAGTGGATCCAGTTTGGACTGGGAATGATCCGAGCCTGTCCTGGGAGGGGGCCAGGGGATCCAGTTTGGACTGGGAATGATCCGTGTCTGTCCTCGGTGGGGGCCAGGGGATCCATTCTGTACTGGGCAAGGGCCCAATCTGTACTGGGAGGGGGCCAGGGGATTAAGTTTGGACTGGGAAAGGGCCCAGTCTGTCCTGTGAGGGGGCCAGCGGATCCAGTTTGGAGTGGGACAGGGCCCAGTCTGTCCTGGGAGGGGGCCAGGGGATCCATTTTGGACTGGGAATGATTCTAGTCCATACTGGGAGGAAGCCAGGGTATGCACTTTGGACTGGGAATGATCCAGGTCTGGACTGGGAGGGGGCTATTGGATCCAGTTTGGACTGGGAATGATCCCACTCTGTACTGGGAGGGTGCCACGGGATCCAGTTTGGACTGGGACAGGGCCCAGTCTGTCCTGGGAGGCGGCCATGGGATCCAGTTTGGAGTGGGAATGATCCCAGTCTGTCCTGGGAGGGGGCCAGGGGATCCATTTTGGACTGGGAATGATTCTAGTCCATACTGGGAGGAAGCCAGGGTATGCACTTTGGACTGGGAATGATCCAGGTCTGGACTGGGAGGGGGCTATTGGATCCAGTTTGGACTGGGAATGATCCCACTCTGTACTGGGAGGGTGCCACGGGATCCAGTTTGGACTGGGAGAGGGCCCAGTCTGTCCTGGGAGCGGGCCAGGGGATCCAATTTGGACTGGGAATGATCCCAGTCTGTCCTGGGAGGGGGCCAGGGGATCCAGTTTGGACTGGGAACGATCCCAGTCTGTACTGGGATGGGGCTAGAGGATCCAGCTTGGACTGGGAATGATCCCAGTCTGTCCTGGGAGTGGGCATGGGATCTAGTTCAGACTGGGAATGATTGCAGTCTGTCCTGGGAAGGGGCCAGGGGATCCAGTTTGGACTGGGACAGGGCCCAGCCTGTCCTGGGAGGGGGCCAGGGGATCCTGTTTGGACTGGGAATGATCCCAGTCTGTACCAGGAGGGGGCCAGTGGATCCAGTTTGGAGTGGGAACGATCCCAGTCTGTCCTGGGAGGGGGCCAGGGGATCCATTTTGGACTGGGAATGATCCCAGTCTGGAATGGGAGAGGGGCCAGGGGATCCAGTTTGGACTGGGAATGATCCCAGTCTGTCCTGGGAGGGGGCCAGGGGATCCAGTTTGGACTGCGCATGATCCCAGTCTGTCCTGGGAGGGGGCCAGGGCATCCAGTTTGGACTTGGAATGATTGCAGTCTGTCCTGGGAGGGGGCCAGGGCATCCAGTTTGGACTGGGACAGGGCCCAGTCTGTCCTGGGAGGGGGCCAGGGGATGCAGTTTGGACTTGGAATGATCCCACTCTGTCCTGGGAGGTGCCAGGGGATCCAGTTTGGACTGGGAATGATCCCAGTCTTTCCTTGGAGGGGGCCAGGGCATCCAGTTCGGACTGGGACAGGGCCCAGTCTGTCCTGGCAGGTGACACGCGGAAACAAACTTCACAACTCACACAGAGTTATAAAGCTGACATTGGTTTATTGCGGCGCCGGGTGCAAGGGGATTTCTCCTCCTAACATGCACACCGGGTTAAAATCATGACAGGTATTTAAAACAGTTAACAAAGTTAGTTACGCCTCCTGGTTCTACCCCTTAATTAACTCTTGGTTAACACTTTTCTTACTTCATCTTAAAGTTACAGTTCTCTTTTAATTCACCACGCATGCTCAGAGAGTAGGGGGCTAAATTGGGTTGGGGCTTCTCTAGCTGGGAGGTGTGTTCCTTAGCATTAGAATGAGATTATAATGAGACAAGTTAACTCTAGGGCACTATTTTGGCAGTCTTTTCTATATTTCTACGATTCGTCCTTGTGCTAATCATTATTGCTAGTTGGCAGAGAGTCAGTGAAGACACTCTTTATCAGCAGAGAGTCAGTGCAGACAGTCTTTATCTCTAATATGTCTAAGTACCGGGTGCAGTTGTTACAAAGTATTTTCTCTACATTTTTCTTTCTTACTTTTAACCCTTGTTTCTCACGATGCCCTGTAACATTGTAAAGTTCCCCCAGGATCTAGTAAAAATCCTCCAGGATACTATCTTTTTGAATGTGAGGTATTGTGGTTGAAGTTCTTATTTTTAATTAGCTTAAGCAGGAATGTGTTCATTACTTGTAAAACATGCTCTGGAAGCTAGGCAGTATGCAGAGCTGAAAAGTAAACCCTCATCAGAGAATGTTCTGAGGGCCCCACAAGCTGTACCACGCACTTTTCAGAGTACTAGAAGTTGGGAAACTATTTGTCAAAATCGATGAAATACTGCCCTCTTCGGATTAAATTTGGTCTAGAGGTAGCTGCACTTGCAAGGAAAGAAAAGAGATCTGAAGAAAGAATAAAGGGACAAAAGATGCGGCTTGGCAACTGGGTGAACCTTCTACAGCGGTTGTTCATTGGGGAACCTTCATAATTTCTGAGTGGCAAATACAGTGACCCCCATCAAAGCGAGAGATATGGGTAGCCTGAATAAGAGCAACATGCAATGTACCGGTGTATTTTAGGATAATAGCGTAATGAAAAGAAAGGTGCCATGAAATGCAAGCAGCAGATGGATGCCTGAAAGTAAGCAGGCGGTGGTTCTTGGTGTAATTAAGCAATGGAACTTCTTGCTGCTCAGTTTTGTGCATACTAACCTTTTGAAACGTTCAAAACCAAGGAATCCAAGCCCCCAAAAGAAAAGCCCATTGGAGAGCTTTCACACACAAAGACACATTCAGGAAGTCTCTGAGCTGCAAACTGCTGGGTGAGCGTGCTGCAAAAGTACCACCATTTGCTTGCCTCTGTCTTATGCCCTTTCCTAGGTATTCTCCCCTGGCAGCTCTCACTGACTCACTTCTAGTACCTTCAGTGCTCACCTTAGTGAAGTATTCCTCCCTTAATGGCAAAACTGACTTGCACACTCGCCACTAGGTAAGGCATTTTGCAGACCTACAAGCAGAAAAGGGTTCAAAAATAAGATGAGTAAGATGCGCTCATACAGAAATTTGTACACGCTGAACCATTTGTCTGATTACTTTGACTGTTTTTATGATAACTTCCTCACGCAGAGTTGCACACAACATTGTTCCAGCTGTAAGTCACCACACACTCTGAAAATCTGATTGCTTTTCAGACCTTTAACGAGAAAGATGGGCACAGCAGGATCTGAACCTTCACTGAGCATCTGCACAGCTGAGGGTCCAGGACATCGCTTTACCCTTTCACAAGATGAGGCCTAATCCTTCTCGCACGTCCTGCAACTTCTGCTGCAGAGATGAAAAGTGCTCTTGTTCATCCCTTCCTTTTTTTGACCCTTTGAGACTCCCGTGGAGAGAACTGAGGAAGTAATCCTTATGCTCCCATCCTGGTAAAACCCACAACTCCATTCAGCTTTCACACGTCTCAAACAAAATGGAAATCACCATCTAAGGAAACTGCTGCTTTCTCTCCACCATGGTGGACTGACGTGGATGCCACTTCCATTTTGACACAGTTTTACAAGTGAAAGAGTTCTTTAAAACGCTGCAATTCCTTCAAATGCATTGTAAAATACTTCTGGTATAGAACATCTTTAAATACGTTCAGTGTATGAACAACACAAATCTTTTTGTACTGAAATATTTTATTTGTATTTCTTTAATTAATGTTGAATTGTAAAAATACTTGTACGTAACAAAATTTAAAAATGTACAAATTGTGTCACATTTTAATACCTGTCAATTGCAGTGCGTTTTTGTGCAGAATGCATATAACAAGATGATCTAGTATTAATGTACACAGTTCTTAATTGTATGCTATAAATTTAAGTGTATGCAAAACTCTTCACACTAGAAAGAAAAAAAAAATAAAGGAAGATTTTTTGGCAAGTAACATTGCAAGTTACATGCTGCATTCTGTCCTTAGGTAGGTACCCTGTTGCAAGTGAGAGCAGAATCTACATCCCAGAATTTTTAGAGCAGACTTGGTATAAAAGCGTACTTGCAAAGGAGCCAACCTCAGTGGCATGGTTTGGATCACTTACAGTGACTGCTACACTCATTTATTAATATGACCTACAAGAAAGAAATACTACCTTGCACTTAGCTACATTTCTTCATGAAGTGGGCACTTAAGAAGGTCTTCTATGGCATGTTAGAATGACTAGTTCCAAAAGCATGAACAAGATGTTTTGTGGCCAGATGTTGTCAGGCTAAACCAAAACATCAAGCAGTTTGGTTTGCTTTTGTACCGTGGCGTGAGCTGCTATGCTTATAGACTACACTGGAATATTGAGACGTTACATTATGGAATGTATATGTAGATGACATGTGGCTGCCTAAAATGTTCCACAAAATATTCCAGCACTAGCTGCTAGGGGAGATGGGAAGAAGAAAGTGTCCGTGTTTCCCAAGGCCATTCCGGAAATATATGCCATGCAATTTAAGCGGCTGTCTTATTCTTTAAGGACGTCAGCTTTGCGATGTTTCATTTGGGAACATCTGCACTTTTGAAGTTCTGACCACTATCGGATATCATAGGAAACTCAGAGGCCAAAATTCACCCTCACCAGAGTTTCATGGGGCCCAGATGAGTTGCTGGCACGTATAGTGCCTTGTGGCAGCTCCCCTGAAACCAGGGAGGAACAGTATTAAAAACCAGTACTTGGTCTCTCAGCATTTCATCGGACGCCATGCTGAGAACAGAATTGCACTGGCTCAGGGCAGGGTCGACAACGAATATAGATCTGGATGCTCTGGGTTGTGGCCACTCAGGTCTTGAAGGTTGATTTGCAGGCTCAGGGATCCAACCTCATCTCTGGGCAACCCACTCCAGTGCTTCATGATCCTCACAGGTATTTTGGTTTTGATCCCTTACCTCCAGCCTGAACCTCTCTAGTTTCAGGAGGTGCCGCCGTCTCTCACCCTCCCACCAGGCAGTGCTGGGAAGAGCCTGTCCCCATCCCCTTGATACCTTCCCCATAGGCACCGGGGTGTGCTGTGAGGTGCCCCGATGCCTCCTCTGCTCCATCCTGAACCAACCCCAGCCCCACAGACCCTCCTTGCCTCCCCTGAGCCCCTCTGCTCTGTCAACGTGTCTCCGGGACCCCACGTGGGATGTAGTGCCCTCATGAGGCCTGGTGGGTGCTGAGCAAAGGGGATCACCCTTGTGCCCTCCAGCTAGGGCAGAAAGAGAGCAGAAAACCCTGATGTCACCGAGTCCCCGAGCGATGGGTTCTGTTGTCAGCGACGGATGGGCTGTGTCACCTAGCGATGGTGACTAGGCGACCCTCGCTGCTCCTATGCGGGCACTGAGTCCCACTGAGCTGGCTCATGCCCACACTCCAGCTGAGCAGCTTGTGAGGCTGGAGTGCTGAGCGAGGCCTTGGAGCTGGTGTCCTGACTGGGGAGCTGTTGCTTGCAGCTCTCTGTGCCTGACCCCAGAGCCGTCAGCAGATTATCCCCGGCCCTGCCAGCTTTAGGCAGCCGGGGCACCCAGGAGGCGCGCTCGAAGCAGCAGCGGTGAGCTGGGTGGGGAAACCTCACCCTGGGGAGCTGGGAGGGTTTCCTTCTTGAGGGACCTGGGCATTTCTTCCACCCCTCGCCGGGCCACCCAATGACCGTGGCCTCTCTTCCTTTTCCAGCACAACACCCGCTGCTGCAGCGCCAAAGGGAGGGAGCAGTTCCTCACCCCCGGCTCCCCCCGCCCACCGTAGTGAGTGGAGAGCATGGCCATGGAGGTAGGCGACCGCTGTCCAGTATGCCTGGACAGCTGGGATGATGCTGCCTACGTGATGCCGTGCCTCCACCAGTTCTGTTACGGGTGCATCCTGCGGTGGGCTCAGAGCAAGCCCGAGTGCCCCCTCTGCAAGAGGAGAGTGCAGTCCATCGTGCACTCGGTGCGGGCAGATGATGACTTCGAAGAGGTCATCATCACACCATCTGGGTCGGCATCACCATCACTTAGCACCCGCCAGGCAGGAGGAGCGCCCAGGCAGCCAGCCACCCAGAGCCCCCCGCGCCCTGTCACACCCCAGCCGCGGGCGGTGGAGTCGGGGCCCAGGCCTCCAGTGGGCGGCCTCCAGCCCGACACCTGGGCCTCCCTGTTCGACGAGCACCCAGCTCTCCTCCAGCGCTTTCTGCCCTGGCTGCAACAGCAGCTGGGGCTGATCTTTGCGGAGGAGCCCTCAACGGCAGCTGTGCTGGAGGACCTCATCCTCTCTGTCCTGGGCTTCTTTGGGCTGGACGAAGGGGTCCTGGTCCGGCTGCTGCAGGCCAGCCTCCACGAGCGCGCGGCGACGTTCGTACGGCAGCTGATCAACGTCGCCGTGCAGCGCTGCAGCAGGGAGGCCCACCGCCTGCTGGGCCTCGAGGACGGCCATGCCGTCGAGGAGCGGGAGGGCAGCCCTGCGGCTGCCCCTCGGCCTGCTGCCTCCCGAAGGGGGTCTCCTGCCCCTGGCCCAGGCCCCTCCGGCAGCCCTGCGGGAGCCGGCGAAGAGGAGCGCCCCGGCACCTCAAGCGCTGCTCTTCGTGGGGGTCCCAGCAGCCCCCCCGACGCCCCCGTTCCCACCCACGGGGAGCAGGAAGAGCCGCAGGAGGATGCGGGGGAGGCTGGGGCAGGTCCCTCCACTCCCAGCCGGGGCAGGGACCGCTCCCCTGGAGGGCCTCGGCGAGCCCCGAAGAGGAGGGCCGGCAGCTCCCCGGACTCTTGCCAGCCACCCAAGAGGCCACCCCACCGGCCCAACTAGGACCAGGCCCCAGGAGCTGCCGAAACCAGGGCCGGGCCAGCAGCTGGGGCTCGAGCCGGCCTGCAAGTCCATCAGAAGGCCCCAGATCTATCAATCCCAATAAACTGCCCGCAGGCAAGTGCGGCCCAGCTCCAGGCCTGCATCTCTGCAGCTGGTCCCCGGACAGATGTTTCCAGCCGGGGGGTCTCCAGGGCCAGCCCGTGCCCCATCGCTCATCACCCCAGGCCCGTCCTCCTCCTCACCGCACCCTCTGCCCCACGTCGCGGGGCTCCGCTCTCCTACCAGCCTGCGCTGCCCGGGGCAGCCTCCCTACGGCGGCACCCAAATCCCTCCTCCTGCGCCGAGTCACCGATGGTGCTGCTCTCTGCATCAACCTGGGGTCGTACCCTGCCAAGGCATCAGCCCCAAGAACTGCAGCAAGGGGAAGCGCAAAGCCCTGCACCTGGGGAGGGACAACCCCCGGCACCAGCACCTGCGGCAGGCTGCCTGGCTGGAAAGCAGAAACAGCCCTGGAGGTCCTGGGGGGCACCTACTTTTTTGGAAGTAAAAAGATTTACTTCAAGCTCAAGCTCTGAACACCCAGAGATGCTTAAGAATCTCAGTTTTCATTACGAGGAAATGTTTTTGATCCTTGTGACTGCAGAGGAAAAGCTGAAAAGAAACAAAGAGGAGCAAAGCAGAGAGAGTAAGTAAACAAAACTCCGGGTTTCCCCACTTTCTGACTCTATAGCACCAAAAAACCCCGACAAACCAAAGCCAGGGAGTTTGGTGACCAATTGTCTTGAATTCAATTGCAATTTTGCAAATTTTGCAACTTGCAATTTGCAAATTTTCCAAATTTCAGAGCAGAGGTTATGTAGCACCTGTTCAAAACACTAAGGCTATTAAAAGGCTATTAAAAGGCTAGCTCTATCCTGAAAATATTTTTTTCCCACAGTGGACATTTGGGCAGCCTGATGGATCACTATTCAAAGTCTGCATGAGAGAACCTTGGTCTTGTACGCCCTTCTAGGCTCGTTGTAATACTAACTACCTGGGCAATTACCTAAAGGCTATGTACCTCAGGTATCTCAGGGACATCTCAGGTACCTCAGAGAAGTAGGACATGAACTTGACGTCGGGGCCAACACACACAGGGCTGTTTACATTTCCCTGGGACTGCAGAACATTTCTGGAGAGTCTTACCTGCTCTTTTACCCACACAACTTTACCTATGCTTTATGGTACATACAAGACCCTGCCTGCGGCAAAAAAATCCACAAGTTAGTATAGTCACGGAATGTTGTTAAAAATGTAAGCAAGCTTGATGAACATACCAAAAGTCCAGCTTGTCAGTAAAATATTTCTAAACTGCAGAGTGGAGGCCACATCATTTAGAAAAGGCTCCCAAACTGCTCAAGTGTTCCTGAATCCTAGATTGTCACACAAGGTGTTTCAAGCATTTATAGTAATCATGGCTGAAACTTCAAAAAGGAGACCGGTCGATGTTATGCACGTCAGATTGTAGGGATCTCGTGTGATCTTCACAAGTCCTCCTCGACGACCGTTTCAAAAGATGGCAATTACTGGTTGCCTGAAATACGCTAACAAAGTTAATAACACTGATGCTAGAAAGGTTTTTTTCCAAATCATGCTTGTGCATGATGTTGTTTGAGACTTCAGGGTGCTGTTCTAAATACTGAAAAGATGATAAATAATGCAAAGTTATGAATCACCATGTATTGCAAATGCCAGAAAATCCTGAGGTGAAACCTGGCTATCTGAGAAGGTACACAGTGTATTGCCTGAAATGTGTGCATGTTCATCAGACTGCTCAAACCTGTGGAGGATTAGATGATGGTCTCAAATTCCATGGGACCACAAAAACAATGCAGGCAGCGAAGAAGAGCATGTTGGGCGCATCTTACAGATGCACAATACTTAGCATACATCCATAATACACATACGATACCATACGAATTAACTGTTCGTTTCCAACTTTTTGGGGATTTGCCAGGGTACAAAAAACAATCTAGACAAAATTATGACTCCAAGTTTAAAAAAAAAAAAAGGTGTCAAATTGCTTCCTGAATTCGTTTTGTTTCATTTGGGTTTTGGATCCTTTTTCCATTTCTAAACTTCCAACTTGTTTTTAATTGCCAGTGTCTTTTTCATTCTACTGTCACCCTGGCCACATTCTTTACTCTGGATGAACTCCTCTGTCCTGAGAAACTGCACAATCTTTTTCACTCTTTACTGCCTTTTTCTTTTTTTATTGTTCTGGGCCTTTGTATTCTGGTGAACTCCAATATGGTATTTTTAAAAGTTCTCAAATTAAATGGTGGAATTGTAATTAGCTTATTAACTCCCAGTCTCTGTCTTAAAACTCGTTATTAATTCTAGTAATGTATTTTATACCTCTGAAATAGCTAATCTATTATTTCCCTCCCCCCCCCCCCCCCCCCCAGGAAATAATATGGGCTATGGACGTGGCTTTTGACAGTTGCTGGAGGACTAGTGTTGCTGCTTGTGTCTCTGAAGACCTTTTTCCCATCTTTCTGGGAAGATCTGATCTACTTCTTGAGGCGCAAGAGCTTAAAAGCAAGAGCAAAGAAGTGGGCAAGCAGTGGAATTCTCTCCATAATTGACCTTTTAATGCAGAGAGTGGGAAAGATTCCCCACAAGCTGTTCCTCATCTCCGAAGGGAAGGTGAACACCTACCAGGATGTGGACAGGAGGATCAGCAGGGTAGCGCAGGTCTTCCTACACTCTGGGAATCTGAAAACAGGCGACACAGTGGCCCTGCTGATGGGTAATGGACCTGACTTCAGCTACATCTACTTCGGGCTGGCCAAGCTGGGCTGTGTGGTGGCTTTTCTCAGCTTCAGCATCCACCCTAGATCTCTCCTGCACTGCGTTAACACACGTGCAGCAAAAGCAGCGGTGATAGGAGAAGGTAAGTTCTGTACTGTGTTTGACTTACTACTGACTTTCCACTGCTTCATGCTTTTGCTCAAAAACAGGAAATCAGAGCCATTCCAAGCTGCAAGCACTTCCTAGAGACATACACATATGCCGGATAAAAAAGATGGAAAGCGATAGTCTTGTTTAAATGTCAAATGCATAAGCACCAAAAATATGTGGAATTAATTAGTGTAATAAAGGACTCAGATCCGAAACTCTCCAATGTACCAGCAGAAACAATCATGCATCAGCAAGAGAACAGCCTGGGCAGATGCTTCAGCATCATCTCCTTGCCGTTTCTATTTATTGGCTTAGGTAGCTACAACTCCACTGACTACAGGGAGACTCAGGTTCCCTTTGTTAGTGGTGATTTCCTTCAGCTCAATATTTTCACATACAAATTTATGGTTACTTCAGAACTCTTTTAAAGTGGTGGTCCCAAGGTAGCGCTGCTTGGAGCAAAGAGTACAGCATGTTGAGCTGTAATTTTGGCCCTCTTACTGGCGTATTAGGTAATACTGGGCAATTTATTCAACCTTTCTACTCCTCTTTTCCCATCTTTCATACAGGTTGGCAATACTTCCATAACTCCATATGAACCCATGAGGGCTCATTAGTTGGTATGTGTACCAAGACATAAAACAAATGTTCTAACATACCGACTAACTGAAATCCTGTATATTAGCATCACCAAGTAGGAACAGGGAGTTCCTCAGGACACATACCAGGATGTATGACACAGGTGCAGTTTCTGCTACTAAGGAAATGGACTGAAATCTAGGACTGCTAGGAAAGACCCGTAACCATATTACGCTCTAGGATAAATGTTTTCTCTCTCTTCTGCTGATCCTGTTGTTTTTATTTCAGCAGAGACTGTTCAGTCTTCTTGACCTCACTTTGTGCGTACTTCCCAGTGTTGTCCTTGACTTCAAGGACAGAAAAACCCACCTTTAAAATACATTCTTCACAAGGGAACAGCAACAGCAAAATCACACATCTCTACTTCCATTATTAGAAATAAACCAAACCGTTCCTCTGCCTGACCCTCCCTCCTAGCCATTAGCTTCCTGTTTTTCTTGCTCTCTGACAGGCCATTCATGGTTTCAGACAACCTACTCCATAGTCATGTGGTCTCCTTTACAGCTTCTTTAATCTTTTCCTCCAGTCAGGGTGAGAGTCCAATCCTTCCATAATGTGCCAATGTACCATACGACCGGCCCAGAATTATGATGTCCTCCAAACACAGCAAGTGAAATGAAATATTTAGTATGTGAACGGAACAAAGTCTCTAAGCTTAATTAATATATTCTAATCAGGTGACATAATGTAATCTGTTAATTATTCAGTAAAATGAATTGTAGGGAAAAAAGTAATGGCCTACAGCTTTTCTAAAATCCAAACACCATCATTATGCCTCAGAGAACATTCATACAGTGATAGAAGATACTTCTTATGAAAAATTAAATAGTACACAAACAGGAATGCAGCACACCCATGTGTATTTAGCAACCTTTTTCAAAAGCTGTTCAGCTTGTGATTTTGACTTTTAGAAATGAAAGGCTTAGTCCGTGTGATTTAAGTTGTTAGCCAACAGTGTATATGCCTTCCTGTATTCATGTAGTATTGCCTACTTCTTCAACCCATTAGGCAGCCAGAGGCATATAGTATAGTGTCCTTTTTCAGCATTTACAGTCTGTAACAAGACTGTCCTCCGAGGTTTGTATGACTAAGCTTAAAAAATGTGTTTGTCAGAAAGTACTCTTCCACCTAATGAGGCCTTTGTACCTACTGCAGAGAACATACGACAATGTGAGAGAAATGCTGTGGAAACATTTGCTGTCTACTGAATGTATTGTAGTTAGGAGTACACAGCAACATCACTACACTTCTTCCATTACACTGAAACAGTCGTTTCAACAGAGTAGTCCTTTCCTTTGGTACAACGCCCTGCCTTGCTGCTTATGGTCCTCTTAAGCATATAAACTAACAGAGCGTAATTGACTGCTTTTCCTTTTAACAATTCACTCTCCATACAGCCAGCAAACACACTGCGTTCTAAGGTGCAACGTCCGATTCCCTTTCAGTCAGATGCTTGAAGATAGCTGCAAAGCTGAGGAACTACAGAACAGGAGACCTGGGACATCCAGGAGACAGAAAGGAGGCTTCAGCTGTATGTGTGGGCATGCAGTCACCAGTGAAACACTACGGGTGTGGAGCTTCAGGAGAGCATCTGCTTGGATAAAATGAGTATGTTCAGAGTACCCACGCAACCTTCCTATGAGTGATGCACAGGGGCAGAAAGGATCTAACCGAATACAGGACACTAATCAAAATACAAAATCAAAAAGTTGGTAAGAAAATATCTGTTTACTTATCATTCAGATGCTGGAAAAAGCACTGGTTATACACTTAGCTAAATTATAATGTTCTCATGTCTTTTATAGGTAATTTCTCAGTACTTACACAGAACAACGTCCACTGTATGTAGCTGAAGTCAGATTAGATTATTTCCTTTCTTTGCTTGCCTTACACTTCTCTGAAGCTGTCTTCTGTGCCTCTCTGCCTCAATCAGATAAACTTCTTAACCTATTCCTATTAACGAGACAGTAGGGTGAGCTTCAAAACGGAACTTTTGCTGCCTGCTGATTAGATTGCTTTTAGCAAGGGTAGCATGTTGTGTAACTGAAAAAGCTGGCAGATGACTTGGAAAACAGAACCTTCACTTGAATTCTTAGTGAATGTTTGGGCTCACTGTGTTTGGAAAGCCTTCCTGTTTGTCATTAGTCCTGTGGTTGCCTAAATACTGGAAGATAGTTAATTGTGCATTTCGATGCCGTTGACTACTGTCTTAGCCTTTTGTGTTTTACTTCAAGCTCAGGCTCTGAACACCCAGAGATGCTTAAGAATCTCAGTTTTCATTACGAGGAAATGTTTTTGATCCTTGTGACTGCAGAGGAAAAGCTGAAAAGAAACAAAGAGGAGCAAAGCAGAGAGAGTAAGTAAACAAAACTCTGGGTTTCCCCACTTTCTGACTGTATAGCACCAAGAAACCCCAACAAACCAAAGCCAGGGAGTTTGGTGACCAATTGTCTTGAATTCAATTGCAATTTTGCAAATTTTGCAACTTGCAATTTGCAAATTTTCCAAATTTCAGAGCAGAGGTTATGTAGCACCTGTTCAAAACACTAAGGCTATTAAAAGGTTATTAAAAGGCTAGCTCTATCCTGAAAATTTTTTTTTCCCACAGTGGACATTTGGGCAGCCTGATGGATCACTATTCAAAGTCTGCAGGAGAGATCCTTGGTCTTGTACGCACTTCTAGGCTCGTTGTAATACTAACTACATGGGCAATTACCTAAAGGCTATGTACCTCAGGTATCTCAGGGACATCTCAGGTACCTCAGAGAAGTAGGACATGAACGTGACGTCGGGGCCAACACACACAGGGCTGTTTACATTTCCCTGGGACTGCAGAACATTTCTGGAGAGTCTTACCTGCTCTTTTACCCACACAACTTTACCTATGCTTTATGGTACATACAAGACCCTGCCTGCGGCAAAAAAATCCACAAGTTAGTATAGTCACGGAATGTTGTTAAAAATGTAAGCAAGCTTGATGAACATACCAAAAGTCCAGCTTGTCAGTAAAATATTTCTAAACTGCAGAGTGGAGGCCACATCATTTAGAAAAGGCTCCCAGACTGCTCAAGTGTTCCTGAATCCTAGATTGTCACACAAGGTGTTTCAAGCATTTATAGTAATCATGGCTGAAACTTCAAAAAGGAGACCGGTCGATGTTATGCACGTCAGATTGTAGGGATCTTGTGTGATCTTCACAAGTCCTCCTCGATGACCGTTTCAAAAGATGGCAATTACTGGTTGCCTGAAATACGCTAACAAAGTTAATAACACTGACGCTAGAAAGGTTTTTTTCCAAATCATGCTTGTGCATGATGTTGTTTGAGACTTCAGGGTGCTGTTCTAAATACTGAAAAGATGATAAATAATGCAAAGTTATGAATCACCATGTATTGCAAATGCCAGAAAATCCTGAGGTGAAACCTGGCTATCTGAGAAGGTACACAGTGTATTGCCTGAAATGTGTGCATGTTCATCAGACTGCTCAAACCTGTGGAGGATTAGATGATGGTCTCAAATTCCATGGGACCACAAAAACAATGCAGGCAGCGAAGAAGAGCATGTTGGGCGCATCTTACAGATGCACAATACTTAGCATACATCCATAATACACATACGATACCATACGAATTAACTGTTCGTTTCCAACTTTTTGGGGATTTGCCAGGGTACAAAAAACAATCTAGACAAAATTATGACTCCAAGTTTAAAAAAAAAAAAAGGTGTCAAATTGCTTCCTGAATTCGTTTTGTTTCATTTGGGTTTTGGATCCTTTTTCCATTTCTAAACTTCCAACTTGTTTTTAATTGCCAGTGTCTTTTTCATTCTACTGTCACCCTGGCCACATTCTTTACTCTGGATGAACTCCTCTGTCCTGAGAAACTGCACAATCTTTTTCACTCTTTACTGCCTTTTTCTTTTTTTATTGTTCTGGGCCTTTGTATTCTGGTGAACTCCAATATGGTATTTTTAAAAGTTCTCAAATTAAATGGTGGAATTGTAATTAGCTTATTAACTCCCAGTCTCTGTCTTAAAACTCGTTATTAATTCTAGTAATGTATTTTATACCTCTGAAATAGCTAATCTATTATTTCCCTCCCCCCCCCCCCCCCCAGGAAATAATATGGGCTATGGACGTGGCTTTTGACAGTTGCTGGAGGACTAGTGTTGCTGCTTGTGTCTCTGAAGACCTTTTTCCCATCTTTCTGGGAAGATCTGATCTACTTCTTGAGGCGCAAGAGCTTAAAAGCAAGAGCAAAGAAGTGGGCAAGCAGTGGAATTCTCTCCATAATTGACCTTTTAATGCAGAGAGTGGGAAAGATTCCCCACAAGCTGTTCCTCATCTCCGAAGGGAAGGTGAACACCTACCAGGATGTGGACAGGAGGATCAGCAGGGTAGCGCAGGTCTTCCTACACTCTGGGAATCTGAAAACAGGCGACACAGTGGCCCTGCTGATGGGTAATGGACCTGACTTCAGCTACATCTACTTCGGGCTGGCCAAGCTGGGCTGTGTGGTGGCTTTTCTCAGCTTCAGCATCCACCCTAGATCTCTCCTGCACTGCGTTAACACACGTGCAGCAAAAGCAGCGGTGATAGGAGAAGGTAAGTTCTGTACTGTGTTTGACTTACTACTGACTTTCCACTGCTTCATGCTTTTGCTCAAAAACAGGAAATCAGAGCCATTCCAAGCTGCAAGCACTTCCTAGAGACATACACATATGCCGGATAAAAAAGATGGAAAGCGATAGTCTTGTTTAAATGTCAAATGCATAAGCACCAAAAATATGTGGAATTAATTAGTGTAATAAAGGACTCAGATCCGAAACTCTCCAATGTACCAGCAGAAACAATCATGCATCAGCAAGAGAACAGCCTGGGCAGATGCTTCAGCATCATCTCCTTGCCGTTTCTATTTATTGGCTTAGGTAGCTACAACTCCACTGACTACAGGGAGACTCAGGTTCCCTTTGTTAGTGGTGATTTCCTTCAGCTCAATATTTTCACATACAAATTTATGGTTACTTCAGAACTCTTTTAAAGTGGTGGTCCCAAGGTAGCGCTGCTTGGAGCAAAGAGTACAGCATGTTGAGCTGTAATTTTGGCCCTCTTACTGGCGTATTAGGTAATACTGGGCAATTTATTCAACCTTTCTACTCCTCTTTTCCCATCTTTCATACAGGTTGGCAATACTTCCATAACTCCATATGAACCCATGAGGGCTCATTAGTTGGTATGTGTACCAAGACATAAAACAAATGTTCTAACATACCGACTAACTGAAATCCTGTATATTAGCATCACCAAGTAGGAACAGGGAGTTCCTCAGGACACATACCAGGATGTATGACACAGGTGCAGTTTCTGCTACTAAGGAAATGGACTGAAATCTAGGACTGCTAGGAAAGACCCGTAACCATATTACGCTCTAGGATAAATGTTTTCTCTCTCTTCTGCTGATCCTGTTGTTTTTATTTCAGCAGAGACTGTTCAGTCTTCTTGACCTCACTTTGTGCGTACTTCCCAGTGTTGTCCTTGACTTCAAGGACAGAAAAACCCACCTTTAAAATACATTCTTCACAAGGGAACAGCAACAGCAAAATCACACATCTCTACTTCCATTATTAGAAATAAACCAAACCGTTCCTCTGCCTGACCCTCCCTCCTAGCCATTAGCTTCCTGTTTTTCTTGCTCTCTGACAGGCCATTCATGGTTTCAGACAACCTACTCCATAGTCATGTGGTCTCCTTTACAGCTTCTTTAATCTTTTCCTCCAGTCAGGGTGAGAGTCCAATCCTTCCATAATGTGCCAATGTACCATACGACCGGCCCAGAATTATGATGTCCTCCAAACACAGCAAGTGAAATGAAATATTTAGTATGTGAACGGAACAAAGTCTCTAAGCTTAATTAATATATTCTAATCAGGTGACATAATGTAATCTGTTAATTATTCAGTAAAATGAATTGTAGGGAAAAAAGTAATGGCCTACAGCTTTTCTAAAATCCAAACACCATCATTATGCCTCAGAGAACATTCATACAGTGATAGAAGATACTTCTTATGAAAAATTAAATAGTACACAAACAGGAATGCAGCACACCCATGTGTATTTAGCAACCTTTTTCAAAAGCTGTTCAGCTTGTGATTTTGACTTTTAGAAATGAAAGGCTTAGTCCGTGTGATTTAAGTTGTTAGCCAACAGTGTATATGCCTTCCTGTATTCATGTAGTATTGCCTACTTCTTCAACCCATTAGGCAGCCAGAGGCATATAGTATAGTGTCCTTTTTCAGCATTTACAGTCTGTAACAAGACTGTCCTCCGAGGTTTGTATGACTAAGCTTAAAAAATGTGTTTGTCAGAAAGTACTCTTCCACCTAATGAGGCCTTTGTACCTACTGCAGAGAACATACGACAATGTGAGAGAAATGCTGTGGAAACATTTGCTGTCTACTGAATGTATTGTAGTTAGGAGTACACAGCAACATCACTACACTTCTTCCATTACACTGAAACAGTCGTTTCAACAGAGTAGTCCTTTCCTTTGGTACAACGCCCTGCCTTGCTGCTTATGGTCCTCTTAAGCATATAAACTAACAGAGCGTAATTGACTGCTTTTGCTTTTAACAATTCACTCTCCATACAGCCAGCAAACACACTGCGTTCTAAGGTGCAACGTCCGATTCCCTTTCAGTCAGATGCTTGAAGATAGCTGCAAAGCTGAGGAACTACAGAACAGGAGACCTGGGACATCCAGGAGACAGAAAGGAGGCTTCAGCTGTATGTGTGGGCATGCAGTCACCAGTGAAACACTACGGGTGTGGAGCTTCAGGAGAGCATCTGCTTGGATAAAATGAGTATGTTCAGAGTACCCACGCAACCTTCCTATGAGTGATGCACAGGGGCAGAAAGGATCTAACCGAATACAGGACACTAATCAAAATACAAAATCAAAAAGTTGGTAAGAAAATATCTGTTTACTTATCATTCAGATGCTGGAAAAAGCACTGGTTATACACTTAGCTAAATTATAATGTTCTCATGTCTTTTATAGGTAATTTCTCAGTACTTACACAGAACAACGTCCACTGTATGTAGCTGAAGTCAGATTAGATTATTTCCTTTCTTTGCTTGCCTTACACTTCTCTGAAGCTGTCTTCTGTGCCTCTCTGCCTCAATCAGATAAACTTCTTAACCTATTCCTATTAACGAGACAGTAGGGTGAGCTTCAAAACGGAACTTTTGCTGCCTGCTGATTAGATTGCTTTTAGCAAGGGTAGCATGTTGTGTAACTGAAAAAGCTGGCAGATGACTTGGAAAACAGAACCTTCACTTGAATTCTTAGTGAATGTTTGGGCTCACTGTGTTTGGAAAGCCTTCCTGTTTGTCATTAGTCCTGTGGTTGCCTAAATACTGGAAGATAGTTAATTGTGCATTTCGATGCCGTTGACTACTGTCTTAGCCTTTTGTGTTTTACTTCAAGCTCAGGCTCTGAACACCCAGAGATGCTTAAGAATCTCAGTTTTCATTACGAGGAAATGTTTTTGATCCTTGTGACTGCCGAGGAAAAGCTGAAAAGAAACAAAGAGGAGCAAAGCAGAGAGAGTAAGTAAACAAAACTCTGGGTTTCCCCACTTTCTGACTGTATAGCACCAAGAAACCCCAACAAACCAAAGCCAGGGAGTTTGGTGACCAATTTTCTTGAATTCAATTGCAATTTTGCAAATTTTGCAACTTGCAATTTGCAAATTTTCCAAATTTCAGAGCAGAGGTTATGTAGCACCTGTTCAAAACACTAAGGCTATTAAAAGGCTATTAAAAGGCTAGCTCTATCCTGAAAATTTTTTTTTCCCACAGTGGACATTTGGGCAGCCTGATGGATCACTATTCAAAGTCTGCAGGAGAGATCCTTGGTCTTGTACGCCCTTCTAGGCTCGTTGTAATACTAACTACCTGGGCAATTACCTAAAGGCTATGTACCTCAGGTATCTCAGGGACATCTCAGGTACCTCAGAGAAGTAGGACATGAACTTGATGTCGGGGCCAACACACAGAGGGCTGTTTACATTTCCCTGGGACTGCAGAACATTTCTGGAGAGTCTTACCTGCTCTTTAACTGACTGAATGCTTCATGTGTTCTTTCTCTCTCCAGGACTTCCCCTGCCTCCCTGCCTTCAGGGAAAGTACACCAGAGTCTACCGACTCATTGGAACAAGTAAGTTTATTTCTGACCACGCAGAGATACAAATCTGGATACACGTGCAGCAAAATGCCCCTTTGTGAAACCTGGTGAAAAGAACGCAAAGGAGAAGTAACACAGTCACATTGCAAGCAGTTACCTCTTACTTTGACAGAGGGCCTTGGCAAAAAAACCCCAAACCAAACCATGCCAAAACTTGACCGTTAGTCGATACTGTAAGAAGAATACAAAGGCTTTGCTGAGACTGCCAATTAAGCATGCACTGGGTAAGATGGGGAACAACTGAGTTGTATGCATTTACAGCTAAATCCCAAGTTATTCATCAGTGTATGAATAATTATTTTCTCCAGCGTGCCTTGAGTTTGTCTAGATTTAAGAAAATGCTTTACTGTCCTGAGCAGCTCCTTCTTATGGAGTGTGTTATAAATTCCTGGGCACGTAGCCTTTGTGAATGTTTTGGAGAATCCTGAAGTCCAGTAATCAGAAGCAAGTGAGGTGGTACCGCCAGGATACTGCAGCCAAAAGCAGGTATCAAGCTTGTCATTCCAGGCATAGGGGAGGTCATGGCAGTATGGCTTCTGGACTGCAGCTGACTGTATGCCTGTAGTCTCACTCAGAGAGACGCATACTCTTTCTTAGGAGTCACTCTTTCCTAATATTCCCTCCTTTTCTTCTCCATCTATATATCCTACGTTTTTCCTTTCATCTCCTCTGTTTAGCTTGTATTTAATGTTTCTGCCCCATAGACAGTACCTCGCTCAAACAATTCTGAAACAAGGAATTGGTGGGCCTTCCTGTGCACATTCAAGTGTGAAAAGGGTGAACCTAAATTAATCCTGAAACAACTCTGAAGACCAAAACTCTTTCATGTAGCCTGCTTTAGTCTTTTGTCTGTTTTAGAACAGGGAGTTTTACTTACTACAATTAAATCCACAAGATAAATAGAGGGAGATTAAACCATGATTTTTTTTTTCCACTGTCGAATAGATGGGTTAGTTCTGCTGTACGCAGGTTCACTGTACGCAGCAGTAGTGTCTATCATTCCAATGCAGCTTATCGGGTCTGTAGTTGTTCTTATTTTAATAATAAGCATATAAATTCTTTAACTTGGCAGATTGTTTGGGATCAACAGAGAAAGACTTTCTTTTTCATCTCTTGGAAAATAATGTTGCTGTCTGGCTGATGAGCACTAGCTCTCCTTTCCAGCATCTTCACACTACGCCAGACAAATTAGACAAGGTGCCAGATCACCCCGTTCCATCTCACCGTAAAGTTTTCAGTAACACAAGAAACACTGCTTCATGTATCTTCACATCGGGAAGTACAGATGAGGATGTGTGCTAACAAAGTACAACTGCAGCTCTCTGAAAATTTAGCTGGTATAAATTTAGCAACAAAACAGGCGCACAAAAAGACAGAACTTGAATTTTTAAGCCAAGATAGGGAGAAATTCATTTAGTTAAAAGCATAGTACACTTTAAACCATTTTTGTCTTGGCATAACAAGGGCGTAATTCCAGTTAGTGACCTTTCACATAGCTATTCCATGGCTGAACTTTATTTCTTAAACATAAGGCCAATAAAGTCAGTCTCTAACAGCTGCTCAGATTCCATAGTGACAGAATTTCACAGGTCTATACTAAAAAGAAATATGGGCAGTACAAGTGCTTGGGCCTTGGGAGAAAAGTGTTCCTCTGAGACTGACCTGAATAATGAAGCTTCACCTTACTTCCCTGGGAAGCAAAGGGGAATCCTTCCTCTTGTCAAGCCAATCAACTTTGTAAAAGTTTTTCCTATTGCAAATAGCAGCCGAGCAGCACAGCGGCTCTTCAGAAGCTTTCCCATTCTCGCTTTGTGGCGAGGGAACACTGTGTGCGCGGTCGGTCTGCACTCGCCTGTGAAGGGTATGGACTTTCTCCCACAGACACAGCAGATGAGAGGATTTAATAGCCTTACAGGCAGAAAGACTAAAGAAGCTGAGAGACTAAGGAGATGTACTCATGAGGTAAAGACTAAAGGACGGGACAGACAAAGACTCAGAAGAAAAGACAATTCTCCCTCTACCTTCCAAACATAATTCTGTTTGCAGCAAAATTATTAATGCAAGCAGTACATTTATAATTATTTGCTTTTCTCCCATTGACAGGTTTCCCAAAAGCCGCTATCATCACTCATCTAAGAGCTCTATCTGCCTGCTTAGCATTTACTCAGTGTGATGCAGTTTCTCAGCATATTCTGAAGCTCACTCTTCCCTTGTACCACATGAGTGCTTCTCGGCATCAGTGGATGCACTGAATTAGGCAATCTTTGCCTTCTAGTGAATTTTCATTAACTTGAGAATGCTGTAACATTCTGTTGTTTGGCAAGTATCTCCGTTTGGTGAGTAACTCAAATATTATATCTACCAATAGACTTGTGTCATTTTCTCATTTTTATCACCTTCCACGGTCTGCAAACAATATCTAAGATACATGCCTAGTTTTTGAAGCTTAGAACAGATGCCAATCGTTACATAGATCCACCATAACATGACTTGAGGTCTGCGTATTGCTCATACCACTGCGTATGTTCTGCAGGTTTAACTTAGAATCATATTTGTATCCTGTACCAAAAGTCTAAAAGGGCATTCACATAGGCATCTCGGCAGTCAGGCTTGATTTTTAGTGTCAGAAGGGACAAATGCATTGCGGAAGCTTTAACTAACCTTCAGAAGAAGGTCAACTAAATCTGTGTTGGAGCTTTTTGAGTCACATATTTGAGTAACACCTACAGAATTGGATTCTTTATATTAAAGGGAAGGAAAGGAAGAACGACGGAGCCTCCCCTTTTGATTCTGATAAGGGGGGTTATTTGTAGAGAGCTAGCAACCAGGTGTTTTTTCAGGTATGTCCTCCTGTCCTGTCCTTAGAGTCTTGCCCAGATGCTGGTTTTTGGTATGCTAAGTATACACCTGGACTGTTTTAAAAGCCATTTCAGTGCTTTGTTTCTTAGGGAACAGCATGGGCAGGCATGCTGGGCTACAGCAACTGATCCCAAGACTGCTGCTGCCTAACCAAAACACAAAAGGGATAGGAAAAGGCACCTTAAAAGTGCAAGGAATACACCCCTCGTGTACTCCCCACAGGATGACCTTCTGCAACAGGTCAGGAGAGCATCATCTGCAGAGAGCAGGAAAGGGCCCCACATTACATCTTCTGAAAGTTTGAGCAGACTGTTTTGTGCTGTTAGGGGATGCCGAGAGGCATTCGGCAGTTTTGCCTCTCCCTAAATACTGACAAATTGCCTGAAAGGCACAAATTTGACTGCGAACAAGATGGGAACCTAACGGAGAAAGCACACAGAGAGAGTATACATTTAGAGAGAAGTGCAATTTTTAGATAGTTTAAAGAATTGAGGAAAGCTATTTTTTCACTAATAGGTTACTGTACTAAGTAAATGTATCTTCAAATGCAGTTAGCATAGGTTATCTACGGTGCCTCAGGACAGCAGTGCCCTCTTCTCGGAAAAACCTTTGGAACAGACTTGTCTTTATGGTTCCATTAGATGGAGAAAATCTATATGGAGCTCTAGGGTCTATATATGTGGAAGCGATTAAACCTGTTTGCATTTATGTGTTCCCTGACTAAAGCTTTTTTTAGCTAGCTTACTACCAAAGATACTATCAGTACTAACTGATGAACATCTACACATGTGTAAATTCTTATTAAAGCAGATAAAAACAATCTTAGAAAAAACCCTCAAAATTACAAAAAAACATATCGTTACTTTAAAAAACATCTTAGGGGAGGATAATAGGATGAATGCTGAACTCACAATTTTCTGAGTGGACAGATAATTCAGTCCCTTCTGAAAAAACCAGATGTGTCTTGAGAAAGAGTTCATCCTAATCAAGAGTGACAAACAAAAATATGAAATTCTCATGCAAAATTGGATTTAAGATCAAATCAATCTTGAAAATTTTTCAGCAGTCCATACGTAGGCTCTTTCTAATATAACTTGCAACCATGGTTGACTGATTTTGTGAAAACCAGACAGGCTGAGAATTGTTCTTCTCAACCTCCCTGACTTGACTCTAGAAGAAGAGCAGGGGCCCAGGGACAATGATGCATAGAACCAGTGTACTCCGAGGCTCTGAGATAGTAGGTTTTTCACTTGACTTTTGCTAGCTTTATTTCTTGTTTGCAGAAGGATATTAGGAAGAGGTTTCTAAGAGCATGCAGGGAGTGATTTCAGTTTTGCATTATTTGTGCTCTGGTTTGGTTTGAGGTTTTTAGGGTTTTTTTGGTTTTGTTTTGTTTTTTTTTTTCTCCAAAACTCGTCTTTCCTTGTAGAAAAATCTGACTTTATTAAAATAACATCAAGGGATCATTTAAACAGAAAATCTCAGCAATCTGTATTCATAACACACATTTAAAATATTTAGTACCTGTCTTTATTGAACTTTTAATCTTATCATTACAACTTTTTAAATAATTACCAAGACAAATTCATGCTAGCTATTCAGTTTGAAGCAATCCCACCTGGTAATGACTGAACATTATTACCATTTGGCAGCTATTCGGTGCCTGTGTGAAATGACTTGGTGGTCTAAGCGTGGATCCTGTCCTAAGTGCTGCCAAAAGAGAGAAGGAGCTGGCAAACTTATTAGCAGTCTCAGCTCAGAAGCCAAAGACTAAATGATCTGGGAGCTGTGGAAATGGAGTAGCAGTGTGAAGAGGAAATCAGGCATGTTACAGATCATGTTACAGATCAAGACGGAAAAACAAGAACTGAAAAGTGGCCTGTTTCAGCAAGAGAAGTGAAAGAAAATGTTGGCTACATTGAAAACACCGTACAAGTAATAACAGTGCTTGAAAACAGTGTGTTTTGAGCTTTTCCCTTAATGTAAGCCACCTTTTAAATGAGATTATTTTATATACCACTTCTGCTCTCGTACACTGACTATCGTGTGTAGACCAACTTGTTCATGAATTGGCATTTGAGTCACTGCTGTACAGCAAATGCTTACACAGAAAAATAACACAGGAAGGCGTTTAGCGTATTTGTATTTAATGTCTTAAATGAAGTTTAACAGCTGGAAATGAGAGGAGAGCCAGTACCATAAAATCAGCCAGCTCTCTGCAGAGCATCGCCAAGTGTCCCATGAACTAGAGATTTTGTGATCAGCTGCACCAATGAAAGTTAAAGAAAATTCTTATTTTGAAACAGAAACTTCCAAGCTCGCATGTGGCTTTGATAGAGAAATGAGTAAGAAATAAATGCTGCATTTAGACTGAGATTTCACTGTACCTGTGAATCAGATCATTCTGTCTAACTGAAGACATTCCATAGTAAAATGGTATGATTCATTTTACTCAGTGATTGCATCCAATTTTCACTGACACAGGCTGAAATGGAACATTGCATTTTACTTGAATTACTTCTTTGTTAGGATGTTATGCAAATCACTGCAACTTTCAAGCATCAGAAAATGCATCTGGTGAATGAAGGATTTAATCCAGAAATTATAGCTGAACCTCTGTACTTCATGCATCAGCCTGAACATTCCGATATTCCTTGGACAAGAGAGCTATACAAGAATGTGGTTTCCGGTGAAATACGTTTATAAAGCATACAAATAAAACTACAATACAGAAAGTAAATGTCAAGTATACTCCTGCAATCATTTCAACAAAAGCCAGGATGCACTATTTGTTCTAAAAACACAAGATAATTTGTTCTAAAAACACAAGATAATCAAATTAGTTTTAATGTGATAGAATTTACCTCTTCATAAGACAGAGCCACAATAGCTACGTGTATTGTGTAAGCTGCGCTGCATCTGCTCATATTACTTCCAGTGCTCACACATGCAAATTTTTATTTTACACTTCTCACCGATTCAAATTATTTTTGCCTAAGCCACCAGTATCTTACCTTAGCTGAATATTTCACTCCTTTAGATCATCATACTGATTCTGCTTTGAGAACGCATAAATGAGTAGATGAATAATGTCATAGGCAATAATAAAATATAAAATGGGCAGACAGAAACAGAAGCAAAATACTGCGCAAGCACTGCATGTAGACTTCAGTTCAATGTCTGTTAATTATATTATGTAATATTCAATTGCAATATTTTATGTGATGCTCAATTTCAGATTTTTATGGAAAATAAACATTCTATGTCAAAATACAGTTGTAGTATTTAGTGGTCGTGATTTTTCACAACTTACACCACAACTAACACAGATTAAACTCTCCCCAAAAATTCATCCCCGCTGACACATGACCTCTTCCTTTACTTGTCAATTGTCATATTCCTGAAATAGAGTTCTCATGAAAACAGGGCAGAAATGACTATAACTTCCAGCTTTTGCTGGAAGTGAACACCCAGAACCTGTTACAAGGTGAGGTGACCCCTGAGGCCTCTCCTGCCCACGCCCCTGGGGGGTCCCTCACCCTGGAGCCAGGCCTTGGGCTGACCGATGGCCCTGTGAGGAGTGGGGCCCGGCTGTTCCCCCCGCGCTGAGTTACCGGGGTGCCTCTGCCCGCCAGTGCTTCGCTGCTTTTTGTTTGTGCAGATTAGCCTTTAATCACGTCACCTAACATTCTAGGTAGTTCCCAGGCGTGCCTACAGATTTTATAGGATGATAGAAAAGCCATAGTCATACCAGCTGTAGGAATACTATTGAGTGTGTTTGCAGGTAAGAGAACATCATTATTTCTTGGTCTAGGCTTTTTTTTCTAGTTGTCTCAGTGATGAACGCTGAACGTATTGGTTTAAGTCTTTATATGCTCCTGTGTGTGAGTGTGCACAAAGCCCTGCCTTCTTCAAATAAACCTAGGGCTCTGTCAAATTGAAAAATAGTTGAAAGGCTTTCTGTTATGATTTCTTTCTTAAACCTTTGAGAGGAAAAATGTTAAGGGTGACTCTGACATATCCGACTGCCTCTTGTTAAGCTTTAGGTCTTGTTACATCCATCTGTGCTGGATCTGAGAAGCAGAAAATGTCTTCAGGGGTTTCATCTCAGATGCCCCAATTCAAAAGCCAGTTACGGGAGGCGTCTCATGAGGCCTTGCTCCACCAGCCCAGAGGACTGCTGGAAGGGAGGTGCTCCTTAAAACGAGCGATGAAGGAAAGGTGATGGAAATCCTCCTCGTGCAAAAGGTCTGTCTTATCATGAGAAGTTGTCAGGTGAACGGTGGGGATGACTTGTTCAAGGTTGACTGAGGAGAAGACCGTCAGACAGTTACAGGATTGCCCAGCTCTGTGGCTCAGGGCTGACCCCTCAGCAGCAGGTGGCCACAGCTCTCATTGCATGGCCCTGCATGGGCCTTACGCATGCATCACTGCCCTCCTGTAGTGACATTCTTCACGCTTCTGTCACCATCTCCATCAACTACTAATGGAAGTACCTCTTGGTAAAGTTAGTGTCAAGAAGTAGAAGAATCTGGTCGTTTTTCTGCCTTTTTCAGTGTGAGATGTAGTTTGGGGTATTCCTAATGAAACCTTGGGTTGTAAATTGAACAAGCCACCTCTCATGGTCATCACAGCTTTCCTCACATAGTAGAAGTGATAGTACTCATCCTCCTTGCAGAAATACCAATGTGAACAAGATCAATGGTAATAAAAGAAGTGTATCTTGAGTTCCCTTTGGCTTCCTGTGGATAAATGCCATCCTCCTGAAGGAAATCTTTTAATATCCCTCCAAATGAGGTCACAAATGGAACGGAAAGAGGAGAAAAACTCTCCTAACTAGATTTTAATCCCAGGACATGCAAGGTCAAGCTTGGCTGCTTCTCTGAACCAATGTTGAAATAAAAGGTGGGGTTTTTTTCATGAAACACTAAGTTTATCTGAAAGGTTTTGCCGCAATAATTTTTTCAAAGGCTATTAAGCTCAAGTTGTCCACAAGAAAAGTGTGGCGGAGAGGAGCTTTAGCTTTGAAAGCTGGTTGGCTGGGTTTTTTTTCTGAGGGCTACTTCTTGGTGCCGAAGTGGTTCAAGGCTTACCTGCCATGAGTTGCACCACTATCAAGTCATGAGACTTACAGAATAAACTTGCCTAAAGGAGGGAGAATTCCCTTCTTAGCTCAACATACATTGTTCAGATTAATATGTTCTTATTTCCTTCTTTCTTTCCCTAGGAATTTTCCTCTGGCAAAATTGAATGCTTCAGTGGACACTGTTTGAAATCAATGAGAAAAAACATGCCGCCCTGTTCAGACTCTAGCTTTGACAAAAGCATGGAAATATTAAGTGAAAATGTCAATCGAAGACACTTTACGAGGTATTGTATTTCTAGATGTCCAATCCCTGTTCAATTCATAGAATTAAAAGGAAAAGTGAAAGCATGCACAATGAGTCATGTCATGATAAATCTACAGCTAAAAATCTGCGGGGGAGTATGATTATGTTAATGTCAGTGTCAGTGTCTTAGAACGAGAATCACTCTTCTTAGTAAAAGTCTTTTGCTTGTATAAAAAACGTGCATCTTTTCCCAACTCTTTTGAGATCTCTCCTCCGCTTTGGTTACTGAGATGTTATTTGCACTATTGAGACTTGAAGATTAGCCGGTTAGGAAAGTTGTGTCCTTACCGAACTGTCTGCATATGGTACGCAGCAGACTTGGGACCTGAATCCTCAGTGTGGTCCACAGGCTTTTCTTTGCATGATGTGGAGCACTGGATTACAAACTTGGTCAGGTTCCCTAGTCTTGATGGGGAACAGTACAATACAAGACTTCTATACAATATTCTAATACAATAATTCTTTTCTTCTTTCTCTCCTCTGTTCTCTTTCTTAATGTAGGCGGTTGGCAAAGCCAAAGTCAGACCAAAAAAACGGAAGAATATAAAGAAGGTAAGTAGTGGTAACTCCCTAGGATTCCTTTTTACTCTGGTTTCTGAGAAGGATTGTGTTTGGTCACTCCATCTATTTAACTTGGCCACAAAAACTGCTGAACTTATCAACCCAAAGCAGCTGAAGTTGTGAAAATAGATAGTGAAAAGATAGTGAATTTCCTACGAGTTTTAGGAAAGAGGTAGGTGAGAATAGAAGGATATGCTATTAATTCCTGTCAGGCTTGGGGAGAACACAGCTTGAATTCCAGCCTGCTCTTAGGCACTAGTGCCTGAGAATCTGTTCCTTAGCTCAGGTTTCTTTGTGACACGGATTTTCTGGAGTCTGCAGGACACAAATTAATTGAAAATCGTTCTTGCAAATAGGAGGTAATATTTGAGTTAAAAAGTAATTCAGTCATGAGGCGCACAAACCCGCTGATGTGGGGAAGGTGTCACTGAAGTTCAGTGATTCACCTTGGAACTGAATCACTGTGCTGAGTACACAAGCAGGCTTGGTGCTGTGAGGCTGCTTGCTGGCAGCTGGGAAAATGTGTTATTTCCAGGCAGCGTCCTGCCAGCCATGGATGGGCTGAACGCAGGAAGGGGCCTGAAATGCGCTTTGTGTGTAGTAATTCAAGTTCTAATTGTGCACTACTTCCTCACTGACCTCTCTTAACTGTTTTAATGATAGTGCAAGTAACAGACCCGTGGCAAAGGATGCTGTGTGGTAAATACTGGGCAGATCGTTTTTAAAGCAGGCAAGCGTTTGAGTTCTTTGCTATTTGGGAGTTTATCTTGAGACGTTTCTTATCTTCTAGAGCTTTTGTGTCAGGATGCAGAAAATGAGTGATGCATGCTTAAACAATGGACTAAAACCACGCATCTTAAGAAGGGACTTCCCACATAAATATTTTTTTAAAAAAACTATTCGATACAATTTGACATGGATGGAGTAAAAACACCTTAGAGAGAGGTATTTGTTGCTTTCACTTTTCCAGAAAGAAGTAACTGGAATGAACTTGCTTCCTGCATGGAACAAAAGCTGCGTGTTTGTTTTCATCAGATTGGCTTCCCAGTCTATTAAAAAATTGCTATACAAGTCATGCTTTTAGGTAGGTAGTTTAAACATAATTAATTTAAGTTGAATGCTGTGGTGATGACAATAGCTTCCAATTCGGTATTTAAAGAAAAAATCAAGCCACTGCAGATTTTTTTACATTTTACTAGAGCAACGGTGAAATAAAGGGAATAACGTATTTTCTGTCTCAAAATATTTTATACATTAATGCATTGTAGTCACCAGAACACTGAAGACCGGAGCTGATGCAAAAGCTGCACAACAAGTCCATGAAGAAAACGGGGATTTGGAGGTCCGCTGAAGCTGCAGACTTCAACAAAGTCGTTACACCATTACAAATCAATCTGTTTTGTTCGACAAACTTATAACAAAGTAAGTGGGTTTTTTTCATGATCTTACAAAGCTACTAAAATGAGCCTTACTAGCAAGCCTTTCTGCTATGGCATAATATTGGCTAGGGACTTTCTCCTTCTTTTGACAACAGAAAAAGGTATTGTTATTCCTGGCAGCAAGAGCTAAATGTATTCAGTGGTCAGGCTGAGACTTCCCTACGTGCCCTTACGTATACGGTACATCCGTGTGACAACTGCTGGGCTGCAGGTGCCTTCCATAGTAGAGTTCCAACAGGGTGGTGCAGCTTGGAACTTCTGGGTTGTTACTGGCAACCTCTGCTAACATTCCGTGGTCGTTGATCAGGTAGGGTCTCCTCCTCTTCCTCTGCCTGCACTGGTATGTCCTGCTCGCAGGAGCAGGCAGTGCCCCTGTGCCGTAAGAAGAGCCGGCGGGGAAGACGGCCGGCCTGGCTGAACAAGGAGCTTATGCTGAGGCTCGGGGAAAAAAAGAGAACTTACCACCTCTGGAAAAAGGGGAAGGCAAGTGAAGAAGAATACAAGGACCTCGTTAGGTCATGCAGGGAGGGAATTAGGAAGGCGAAAGCCCAGCTAGAGCTCAACCTGGCCACGGTCGTGAGGGACAACAAAAAAAGCTTCTATAAATACATTAACAACAAAAAGGGGGCCAAGGAGGATCTCCATCCTCTACTGGATGCGGCGGGGAACATTGTCACGAAGGATGAGGAAAAGGCTGAGGTACTTAATGCCTTCTTCGCCTCAGTCTTTAACAGCCACACCAGGTATCCTCAGGGTATCCGTCTCCCTGAGCTGGATGACAGGGATGGAGAGCAAAATAGGCTCCCCATGATCCAGGAGGAAGCAGTTAACGACCTGCTATGCCACCTGGAGACTCATAAGTCTATGGGGCCTGATGGCATCCACCCAAGGGTGCTGAGGGAGCTGGCGGAGGAGCTTGCCAAGCCGCTCTCCATCATTTATCAACAGTCCTGGTCAACGGGGGAGGTCCCGGATGACTGGAGGCTTGCCAACGTGACGCCCATCTACAAGAAGGGTCGGAAGGAGGATCCGGGGAACTACAGGCCTGTCAGCCTGACCTCGGTGCCGGGGAAGGTTATGGAGAGGCTCATCTTGAGGGCGCTCACGGGACACGTGCAGAATACCCAAGGGATCAGGCCAAGCCAGCACGGGTTCATGAAAGGCAGGTCCTGCTTGACCAACCTGATCTCCTTCTATGACCAGGTGACCCGCCTAGTGGACGAGGGGAAGGCTGTTGATGTTGTCTACCTGGACTTCAGCAAAGCCTTTGACACTGTTCCCCACAGTATTCTCCTAGAGAAGCTGGCGGCCCGTGGTTTAGACAGGTACACTCTTCGCTGGGTAAAAAACTGGCTGGATGGCCGAGCCCAGAGAGTTGTAGTGAATGGGGTGAAATCCAGCTGGCGGCCGGTCACAAGCGGAGTCCCCCAGGGCTCAGTTTTGGGACCGGTCTTGTTTAATGTCTTCATTGATGATCTGGATGAGGGGATAGAGTGCACCCTCAGCAAGTTTGCAGACGACACCAAGTTGGGAGGGAGTGTTGATCTGCTTGAGGGTAGGAAGGCTCTGCAGAGGGATCTGGACAGGCTGGATCGATGGGCTGAGGCCAACCGGATGAAGTTCAATAAGGCCAAGTGCCGGGTTCTACACTTTGGCCACAACAACCCCAGGCAACGCTACAGGCTTGGGGATGAGTGGCTGGAAATCTCCCCCACAGAAAAGGACCTGGGGGTGTTGATTGACAGCCGGCTGAATATGAGCCAGCAGTGTGCCCAGGTGGCCAAGAAGGCCAACGGCATCCTGGCTTGTATCAGAAATGGTGTGGCCAGCAGGAGCAGGGAGGTAATCATGCCTCTGTACTCGGCGCTGGTGAGGCCGCACCTCGAATACTGTGTTCAGTTTTGGGCCCCTCACTACAAGAAAGACATTGAGGTGCTGGAGCATGTCCAGAGAAGGGCGACGAAGCTGGTGAGGGGTCTGGAACACAAGTCTTATGAGGAGCGGCTGAGGGAGCTGGGGTTGTTTAGCCTGGAGAAGAGGAGGCTGAGGGGAGACCTTATCGCTCTCTACAACTACCTGAAGGGGGGTTGCAGAGAGGTGGGTGTTGGTCTCTTCTCCCAAGTGACTAGTGACAGGACTAGAGGAAATGGCCTCAAGTTGCGCCAGGGGAGGTTTAGACTCGATATTAGGAAAAAGTTCTTTACCGAGAGAGTAGTGAAACATTGGAATAGGCTGCCCAGGGAGGTGGTAGAGTCACCCTCCCTGGAGGTATTCAAGGAGCGTGTGGATGTGGCATTGTGGGATGTAGCTTGATGGACATGGTGCTGTGTGGTGTTGGGTGGGTTGGTTTTTGGTGTGTTGTGCCTTGTTGTTGTTGTGTGGTGGTTGGCTTGCGTGGGTTGTTTGTGTGGGTTTTTTTTGTTTGTTTTTTTCTTTTTTTTTTTTTTCAGGTTGGACTTGATGATCTTACAGGTCTTTTCCAACCGTAGTGATTCTGTGATTCTGTGATTCTGTGAATTATTGTTAATACATTGATTTGTGTAAGGTGTGGGGCTTTGTACTTTGCAGCAAAACTGTTTAACCTGTTTTTTGGAAATAGGTGCTTGTGGCTGCTTAAGACTTCCAGGTCTGAGAGCATGTGCGGGAGGATGTATTTGGAAGGTGTTTCATGTGTAAAGAATTTGGGCACAGCCAATGTTGAAATTTGCCACTGGTGTCTCTGTTTTGGGATTGCCAGTTGCAGAGAGGTCTTCATACCAGAGCATCTTTTATGTACTTGCCCTCTAAATGAATTTTCTTAGCATCAGAACTGCCTTCACTTTTAATTAACTTTTCTTCCATGCTTATGAATGTTCTTATAATGCTTGGTTGAGTTAAGATACTGAGGAAAGTTGGATAAAGCCAAAGTGAAGTAGTCCCAGTGTTTCTGCCTGTCTGTCCATGGCTTAATTCTCTTTGTGAAGCCCAAATGGACATTGTTTTCAGAAAGGTTTGCCAAGTGTAACAGCAGTGGGATGTTTTTTCCAGCATGTATAGTCATGGAAAACCAGTACAAAACTTAGATTACAGTTAAGAGAAGAACAAGCAGCCTGTTGTCTGAGGAAGGCTGTGAACTGAAAATTACTTAATGCTATCATGCAGAACAACTTAAGTGCTATTATAAACTGCCATAATTTCTTTCTGTTGTCTTACTATGATCTTTAGAATTCTTATTTTTCTCTTGCTTAAATGGATTTTTTTTACTGTGCTCACCGAGAGGGAAAATAAACCTGAAAACAGTGTATTTTTGCAAATCTCAAATGCTTGTTCTTAAATCTATAAAAACCTTGAACATTTGATCTAATTTTTAAGTAGTGAGAGCTTGCATTCATGTATGTGCTGTGTTGACTGGTGTGGCTATTCGTAAGTGCTAAGAGTTGTTGAAGTAAACCCAGTTTAATGCCTGCAGTGACCTTTTTCCTTTATTTACTCACAGACATTAAATAGAAAACAATTTGAACACGTATTTAACTATTTAGGAAGTTTAAGCTCATTTGTAAGGTTTTCTGCATTCACTTGCCATTGTTATAAAAGCAAAAACCTTCTAGCTGCATCGTAAGTTAGAAAGCGCTTTTCTCTTTCTCCTTAATTCAAATCAGGTGTCTTCCACTAAACTTTCGGAAAGACGATTTGAAGGGAATTCACAAGGATCGAATGAAAATTGGAGCATGTCTGGCTGACGTTGATCCAATGCAAACAGATTGTTCAGTAAGTATTTTTAGTTCATTGTGTCAGTGAGATGTTTCCAGTGCTTATGAAAGCTTTCAATAACGTGCTGTCTACAGCTACCTTGGTTTACAGTTTTCTCTCAAGCAGTTTGAAAATTGCCCAGAGCATTTCCTTTGTGCTGACATACAATTTCTGATGGAACCTTATCAAGGTTGCAGCTTTCTTTAACATATAAAATGTGTTCTTTTGAATTTCTCTTTAGGTACGCTTTGATGGTGTGGGTGGTCTTTCTGACCACATTTCAGCTTTAAAAGAGATGGTCGTTTTTCCTTTGCTTTACCCAGAAGTCTTTGAGAGATTCAAAATCCAACCTCCAAGGTAACAGACATTGTTTCATAGAATCATAGAATGGTTTGGGTTGGAAGGGACCTTAAAGATCATCCAGTTCCAACCCTCTTCCATGGGCAGGGACACCTTCCACTAGAGCAGGTTGCTCAAAGCCCCATACAACCTGGCCTTGAACACTTCCAGGGTTGGGGCGTCCACAGCTTCTCTGGGCAACCTGTTCCAGTGCCTCACCAGCCACATGGTGAAGAATTTCTTCCTTATAGCTGATCTCAATCCACCCTCTTTCAGTTTTAAAGCCATTACCCCTTGTCCTGTCACTACATGCCCTTGCAAAAAGTCCCTCTCCAGCTTTCCTGTAGGCCCCTTTCGGGTACTGGAAGGCTGCTCTAAGGTCTCCCCGGAGCCTTCACTTCTCCAGGCTGAACAATGCCAACTCTCTCAGCCTGTCTTCATGGGAGAGGTGCTCCAGCCCTCTGATCATCTTTGTGGCCCTCCTCTGGACTTGCGCCAACAGGTCCCTGTCCTTACATGGGGGGCCCCAGAGCTGAACGCAGTACTCCAGGTGGGGTCTCATGAGAGTGAAGTAGAGGGGAAGAATCACCTCCCTCAACCTGCTGGTCCCCCATTTTCATGAGAATATTCAACTGAGGTATCAATATGTTTCCATGCTTCAAAATTTTCAGGAGTGTTGATGGGGTTTTTTAGCAGTAGTAAAAAGTAATTTCTTAAAAATGGATAGAATCCAGAATATATGTAGGTTCAAAGATGTACTGTGTGGGGAGAATATACTTTGAAAGTGTCTTGCCTTTAAAAGGCAGGGTTGGAGTGTTTTTGTTTTGAGTTCTACGTACAAGTCAACTTCATTAGTTTATAAGCAGGAAGAAGGAATTACCTACTGGTAGTCAACTGTAATTTGTTTCTTTGAAGTCCAGTTGTCTCTCCCACCGACTCTCTTTTTTTCAAGTGCTCAAGTATCAAGTTTACAATTGATAGGACTTGCAACTAGAACCTTGCAGCGTTTGTTGTACTTAGTTATGAAATGAAATTATTAGAGATTTACTTGTTAGCTTTACATATTCTTGGTCAGCAAAACTCAATCATGGTATATTGAAATACGACTTTTAATCCTTTGCTTTCAGTAACTTTAAAAGTATTACAAGGAACGACAACAAAATCTGTGTTTTGCTTCTTTATTCATTTAAATTCTTTTTGAAACAGCAGTGTATTGGCTTTTCTAGCTGATGGCTATATTTATCTGATGGCTATATTTATATATCCCAGTTTTAGACTTCCTCCTCGTTTATCATCAGCAATGGGAGACCAAGTCCACTAACTTAAAGCTTTTTACGGGAGAATTAAATGCTTTACTATCAAATCTTGCCTTTTGTGAAAACAAGAATGAATGTGCCGTGTATCATTGAAGAATGAACTGGTGATTCATAAGTTAGCCCAGTCTTAGATTCTGTGCTGAAGTTTGTTCTTGTTTGGCTCCACTGTGCTGTAACCACCCCTGTTAGTTTGTCAGCAGTTTTGGAAGTGTTGTTCTGGGACACTACAATCATTTCTCAAGGTTCTGTACATCTGCATGATCCTCTTTATTCATGTTGTTTACTGCCTTGTTGAGTTGTGTAGGAACACAAAACTTCCATCTGGTTTGACTTTTCTCACGCTTCAGCTGTTACCGCTCTCTTACACGTGAAGTGTAAGCTAGAGAGAAGAGTTGTGTGTTGTAGGGATGAGGGTTGTAATAGGTACTTTGCCATGATGTTTTTTTCTTATGTGAATCTTTGGTATTTTTAATTGCAGAGGCTGTCTCTTCTATGGCCCTCCAGGGACTGGGAAGACACTGGTTGCTCGTGCACTTGCTAATGAATGTAGCCAAGGTGACAGGAGAATAGCCTTTTTTATGAGAAAAGGTGCCGACTGCCTGAGTAAATGGGCGGGGGAATCTGAACGGCAGCTTCGTTTATTGTTTGATCAGGTAAGGTGGAAACGTGCCACGTGTTCTGTCCGAGTTGTAACTGTAGTTTTCTGTGGTCAATATTTTTAAGAACTCACTCTTTTTTGGGTTTTGTCAGTTCCTTCCACTGAAACGGGATTGTCAGTGTTTCTTTTTTCAGTGGGTTTTTTAGGGGCTTGAAATCTTGAGATGTATTGGGAAAGATTAATAAAACAAATGAGAGAACCTCACAAAGCAACACCCCCCCCCCCTCAAAAAAACATCAAACAGCCACAAAAAAGGTTTCAAGAGGCAAGAGACGGTGGCTTTAGATCAGAGGGAAACAGATGCAGGCTGCAAGCATGGTCATTTAAATTCATAACAGAAGCTTGCTTCCAGAACCTGTAATTGAATTAAGTCCTGGCTCTGTTCTCGGTGGTTGCCAAATAGCTGTAAAAACTACTGGTATGATTTGTTTCCTGTCACCCAGTCTCAGTGGGTTGACATAGCTGCTGTCTTCTGTTACTCGTGCCACTTACTCCGTTAGCTCAATTAGTAGAGATCCCTGATGCTAGTTGGAAAAATCTAGCTCCAGTGACTTTCCAACCATGACGTTTTTCTCTTTAAAATTGTGCTGGTTTACTTATGTCAGTATTCCTGTGTTTTCATTCTAGGCCTACCAGATGCGACCTTCAATTATTTTCTTTGATGAGATAGATGGTCTTGCTCCTGTGCGGTCCTGTGAACAAGACGAAATCCATAGGTAGTACATTTTTTGTACCTACATAGAAGCTGCTAGATCTTTGTGAAAAGAAGACCACAACCTATTTAACTTCATGTGACACATTCATTTGTCCTGAAAACTAGTAATTCAATGCTACTAAACTTCAGATGGTTTTTAAACAATAATTGAAAACAATTCACTAAGCTTGAGAGCAGCACAAGACCTGTGTTACCTTGTCTGGTTTTTTTATGTCTTAAAACGAGTCTTTCAGTAAGGAGCATCTCATCAATAAAAGCTTGTCCTTTTTGAGTGGTCATTGGAGAAGGTCATGTAAAACGTAACAAAATTTACTAAACCAGTGAATGAAAATTACATTTTTCTGTTAGCTCTATTGTATCAACACTTCTGGCACTTATGGATGGGTTAGACAGCAGAGGAGAGATTGTGGTAATTGGAGCCACCAACAGGCTGGATTCTATAGATCCTGCTTTACGAAGACCCGGACGGTTTGATCGAGAGTTCCTCTTCAGCCTGCCAAATAAAGAGGTCAGAACTTAAACTCAACCCTAATGCTAATGTGGCAAAGTCCCTCTTTGTAACAAAACCACATAACAGTGCAGTATCCCGGAGCAGTTAAAGTCGAAATCAGTGTTGTACAACTTGGACAAAAGAGGGATGTCTGGAGAGAGCTGCGTTGTGCTGTGGAGGGCAGACCTGGTACTGAATATATATGACTAAGATGATTTCAACAAGTAGGTAGTTCTAGAATTAATTTTGGTTTCACTGTGACCAGCCAAGAAAAGGGGATGCTGCTAGTCACTGAAATGTTTAAGTAAGGATCAATGTCTGAATTAGCTATAAATTACTGCTATCTCATCTGGAAAATGACAGAAATGGTGTGCACGCAAGAATTCCTTTTTGCTAACAACAACTTTTACCAAGGCTGGTGCTGGAGCAACTTAAGATTTTTCATTCCCAAAGTGGTTCATGTTTGCTTACTTATTTAATCCAATTAGGCACTTTCACCCTGAAGCACTCTTGCTCTCAGTTCTTGGTTTATGAATGGATAGTGGACGTACCTGTGTTGGACTGTTCCCAGGCTGGGTATCCTGGGCGTTACCTATAAGTATTTGGGGATCTGACATTCTTACTGGTACTCGTTAACAGCGACTTGGACAAAGATGTGAAGTACACTGCACAGGTGCAGGGCTTGGGAAGCTTCTAGTTCAATGGCAATAGCTAAGCAATGAAAAAATAGGTATATAGCAACAAAAACATATTGGGGGGACGATAGTGTGCAAAACTGGAACCCTGTTTTTGTGGTTTTTCTCTGGCTACCGCTGATATTGCTTTTTCTTTTAGTAGCACTTTTTGGAAAAAGGATAAAATGCTTATTGGAGTGAAGGCTAATAAAAGTGCACTGAGCAGTGTAGTTAACACACACATTTGCCTCCAGTTTCTATCTGCTTTCAGGAACAGGAGAGGAGGTGCCATGAAATGGATATAATACACGGTTCCCTACTGTGGAAGAATTCTAGAAATCTGCCATAATTAATCTGTGTACCAGGAAATACTTAAATGAAAGTCTTGCTAAGATCAGACACGAAGACAGGCAACATTTGACATTTTCTGGATCAATGACAGGAGTTTGAGTCATAATTATTGTTCTTTGTAGTAACTGTAGCAATTTGAAAGGTAGTGCTAGGACTGTCTTCCTTGAATGAACTGGCAGAAGACCAAATTTGATGAACTAATGAGCCTGTCAGCATGAGATTTTGCTGAATTGGAGAGAAAAAGTATTTTTATTAATGTGAGGTGGTTTTGTGTTTTGTTTTTTATTTTTAAGAGAAAACTTAGGACAAACCAAAATGCAACCATTTTGTTTCCAGGCTAGAAAAGATATTTTCAAGATTCACACACGAGACTGGACCCCTAAGCCACTGGACATGTTTCTTGAAGAGCTAGCTGAAAAATGTGTTGGTAAGTTTGAAAACAAAGTCAGTCACTGCACATGACTGAGTCCTAAGGAATCTGAGCTTGTACCAGGCAGCACCCGAGCTCTTGTGCCTTGCTGCAGAGTGAGGCAGCTGACACGCCTTGGGAGCAAACAAAGTTAGATGCTTCTTTTCTTGTCATTTTCTTCTTGTCTCTCAGAACATTAAAGAGCTTTGGGGCATCTTCCTCAGGACTAAAGTTCTGATTAGGAGGCCACTTCATAAGCGCAGGGTATCAGGCTGTGAGCCACGTAACAAAACTTCTCTGCAGTTCGGTAACGCTTTGGATTATCTCTTAGCCTGTTAATTTTTAGCTGCATACAAAGTCTTTCAGTGTTGCACTTTGGAAACCTTGGCCTTGACTTCTGTGTTGCCTGAGACTGACACAACATTTCATTCTTGTTTTGTTTATTAGGATACTGTGGTGCTGATATTAAATGCTTATGTGCTGAAGCTGCCCTCTGTGCTCTGCGCCGCCGCTATCCTCAAATATACAAAAGCAGTGAGAAACTGCAGTTAGATATTGCTTCTATTAAAATAACAGCGAAGGATTTTGTCATGGCTATGCAGAAGACTGTTCCAGCTTCACGGAGGGCTGTGGCTTCACCTGGGCGAGCACTATCACCTATTTCAAAACCACTGCTTGAAAACACACTAGCAAGAATTTTACAAGCCTTGCAGAGAGTATTTCCCCACGCAGAGCTTGCTCTAAAGAAGGACCAACAGCAAGGTATAACAACAGTAGCCGCTTCTTTAAACTTCTGCCAAAGCAAAAACTTCCGATTTGTGCAATCAACATACAGAAACCTCTCAGCCATAATGACAGTAGGATTTTATAATATGCACATGCACGCCTTTATTTCAGGAATATCGTGCATAGTTTTTATTCTGGATTCTAAACTGAAGTGCTGGACGGGAGCTGTGAATGACTCGCAATACCTAGGAGAGAACTACGCATTCTCTCCTAGAGCACCCTGTTTCTGACAGTAGCTAATATCATGTTTATCATTCGTAGAGATGGATTTAAGGTTTAATGTGTGAGGCACCTCTTTGAAAATAAATGTTTAAATGGGGGGAGAGGGCATTTTTACATGAATGCTTCTAATTCCTGTGAAGAATGTCGGAACCACAATACAAGTATAAGTGGTTTAAGCTAAATAGTGTTACAGCTATCGTGATTTTTAACCATAGTCTCCTAATTTGAATGTTTGTGGATCACACTGTACGCCTGCACATGAGATCAGAATGTTTCAGTAACGTATACTCTGGGGCTTGGCTTGCATAGCGTATGTGAGCTCACACTCCTGACTGCATCAGCCCTGACCAAGTTGTCTGTCGGTTGGTGACAGCAAATAAATTGATAAACTCGCTGCACTCCTGATTAACGGAGATCCATGAATAGTTAGTTACTATCCTAATCCCTGGAGAATATCCTATCAGTATTACTCCCAGTAGAGCTGGTAGATTGTTTGCGTTGGTGAAAGAGGCAGAAACCCACCAACAATATAAAAGCAGAGAGGCTAAGGGATTGGTAATTGCATCCCGTCTCCGTTGTCGGCCTTTCATGATCTCTTCCTTCGGGGATCTTTGAGGAGCCTTATTTAGAAGATGTGTTGGTCTGTATATTCTGACTCACTAGTCCTAGACAAAGGGAAGGCTGTGGCCACCACGTTCACTTAATTTCCCCACATCCAGTGGGGGAACCTGCTCCAGAAGGAAGTGGCCTTGTTGGGTTTTTCAGGTGTCTAGGAACTACAGAAGTTCCTAATCATCTTTATTCTAAGGAAGAAACCTCCTGTTGTTTTCACCAACAGAGAGAGAATACCTTATGCAAATCATGCGATGTAGGACAGCTTTGTAGAGACTTGTGCAATCTCCTTAGATCTGTGGTAGGATAAACTCTTCAGAAAATAACATTCGGCATGTGCCCTCAAATGAAGAAATACAATATAAGGGGTCTCCAGCACTGATTTAGAAGCTGTATTAATGTGAGAGCAAGATATGGACTATTCAGGAAAGTTAACAAACCTCTCTTGTCTTTCAGACAGTTTAAATCATATTTTAAGAAATTATGCGATTGACAGTGATGGGGAATCACCACCAATCTTTGAAGATAAGCCAACTCCTGAAATGCCTGGTAGACAAGAGGAAAAATTCCTCAATTTTAGCAGGTACATATTTGTCCCTTTATGTTTGCATTATTAAGATGGCCGTGTCTGTAAACAGTTTTGGTGTGAGGGGTGGTAGCTGAAGAAGTAGAGGGGAGGGGTGTGGGGGGGTGATCAATATTTGCAAGAAGTAAGCGTGAAGATCCAGCTGGGTACTGAGGTTCTAATGGAGTACACTGCCATAACCCATCAAACTGAATGGCCCAGCCCTCTTTTCCTAAGTCAAAGTGGTCCACAGACTATTAGAATGTGTTGATTTAATCCATGGCATTCCTTGAAAGACTCAAGACCAAAGAAACGTGCTGCCTGTCCTTTTAGCTAAAAAAACCCTACAGATTCACGTAGACATCTTTTGCCCTTCTAATTTCCAAGATTGTTAAACCAGCAGCGAATTATGTAGCAGAAACAGAACTGAGAAATGGTTTGTTAAAACACTGTGAGAAAAACTTAAACAATGTCTGCATTTTGTACCTTTAACCGACTAAGTTTATGTTAACTTTTTAACACTTTAATGTGGAAGTCATATAAGCTGACAGTTGAAAAAACAGATTATTGTCGTCACTGGTGGGTCAGTTATTTTTCTCACTTTCTATTGCTGCGCTGTCCAGAAAATCTTCTGACCTGCTGAGCTTGGTTAGGTCTCTAGATCTTTGACTTCAGCCAGCAAAGGTACAATAGTATTGTGGTGGAAAAAAACGAATGCTCTTCACAAATGTGTTTCATGCTAGTAAAGCAGGATTACTAGGAAATTAATAGACAATTCAAAGATGAAACATTAGAATGACTGACTAAAATAAATATACATCTTAATACATATTGAGTGTACTGCTGTAATTTAACCAGTCCATTTGTGTACTTCTTCAGATACAGCTAATGTGTTTCAGTGCCCACGTTAATTTTTTTCTAGAAATGTTGTTCTACTCCTTCCTTCCCATTATCTCCAGTAACTATGGCCAAATTTCAGCTAAACTAGACAGATGTAGAGATCTCACAGCTACTTAAACTCAAGACCTACTGAAAATCAGTGTCTACGGGCAGTGAGGAGATCCAGACTGGCGTGTGCTGAGAGATAGAGTTGTTATTCTCCCCCATATCGGGTTACTGATGAGTTGTCACATGTGTATTTGGCTGGACAGTCCCCCTGTATGATTTAAGAGCCGTTACTTAACCCAGCCAAAGGAACAGCAGACATGCTGGGGATTGGCAGGATTTCTTAAGGGAGGTATGGTACAAGTTTTTTAAAAAGAAAATGGGCTTTGACAGTGTTCCTGATCACAGACCAGCTTATTATTTGCTGGAACATGGAGAGTATTTACCGAAAGGGAAAAAAAAAAAAGAAAGAAAGGTGTATAGGAAAAAACCTTATCATCTGTGTGCCTATTCATCACCTCATTTTTAAACTTGTTTTCTTCTTCATGTTCTAGAAATGCTTATTACCAGCCAACATCTTGCAGGCCACGGTTCTTACTAGTTGGAGAGCCAGGATACGGGCAAGCTTCTCATTTGGCACCTGCAGTAATACATGCCCTGGAAAAGTTTCCAGTCTATACACTAGACCTATCTGTTCTGTTTGTTAGCATCACATCATCGGAAGAAACATGTGCACAGGTACCTTTTTTTCTCTTTAATCTCATAGGATTCATGAACTGTATATAAACTAGTAAAGTAAGCAAAATTCATTGTTAATGGAGGTGGCCTGGTTTGAATGTGCTGTTAGGTTTACTTCTGTCTGAAAAGCCACTTTTCTGCTAGATCAAATGATACCAAATGAGGATGTTACATGTGGCCCTATCTTTCATTCCAAAGGAATGGAAAGTGAGGATGTTGCTAGCAGCTCAGGAAGCTGGGAGGTGCTGCTAATAAACCCCTCTTTATAGCAAGAAGTCCTCCCCATCTCGGTGGGATCCAGAAAGTTGTTTTCATGGCTGCTTAAGAATCTGTGCTCCCAGTAGATGGCTCTGCAGCAGCCTGACTGCCTGTCATGCACTTTTTGTAACCTTCATTTTCATTATATTTGTAAGGCAATCAAGCTTTTGGGGAAAAGAAGTGTTTCTTTTCTTATATATACCTATACAGCTTGTACTGCTGCAGTATATGCAGGAAAAGCGTTAAAATTCATGGAACGCTTACGTTTGTTTTTCTTATACTAGAAATTAAATATAAGCAGATTTAGTGCTGTTTTCCTTTTTACTTTTAGGCAGGAAATCCCTTTCATTGTTTGACATCACTGTATTAAAATATTTTCACCTTTAGTAGCAGCATTTGAGAGCTCTACAAGTAAGGATGGACATGTTACATGACTGGAGACTCATTTGTCACATAAGAGGAACAATTCCTTTTGTGTTATGTGATGGTTGCACCTGCGGTCATATAACTAGCATGTCTAGTCACTGCCCGGATATACCACGTGCACTTCCCATCTTGTGACAGGAACTCCCTGAATATTGATAATCTGAAAGGGTGCACGGAGAAATTTGTCATGTGAAAGGACTGTTGCCGCTTCCCTCATGTGGTAGATGCATGTCCTCTTCTGTGATCGAGGTACCATCTGTAGGCAATGGCTTGTGGTCTTCCGAAGCACGTAATCTGGTCTGATTGATAATGAGAGGCTGTGAGTGATTTAGCTATTCAGGCAGCTATTCAGACTGGTCACCTCTTATAAAATGTACGTGAAGTTATAAATTGTAACCAGGCTTCTTTCACAGTGTCAGCCCTCATCTTTTCACATAGGTCTTTGCTTGTTCAAACTGTGCTTCAGAGTGACTTGGATATGTGCGCACTCTGAATTGAAAATGGTGCAGTCAGAGTCGTGTAGTGATTTACCCAGGCTAATACATCTTGCTCAAGGGTTAGTCTTGTTTTTTCAGGCACACCACCACAGCAGCTGAGTTGTAAGGCTCTTTAGGCATTACCTTACACCTAAGTAGTTTTGAAATCAGGCAGAGATTCAGGTCAGTTTCTGTCTGTGTAGCAATGTCCATATTTGAGTAAAGTGAAAATTTTGCCTTATTGTTAAGGAGTTGTTTTTTGTTGGATTGTTTTGATGTTTTGGCTGCATGTGCTCCTATTTCATAAGACAGTTTGACTGACACATAGTTATTTATTAGCCTGTTCTACATGGTTTAGTTTTCTTATCCAAGCTTTCATTTTACCAGTTGATGCGAGAAGCACAAAGAACAGCACCAAGTATCATTTATGTTCCACATATCCATTTGTGGTGGGAGGCTGCTGGAGCTACATTGAGAGCTACTTTTACAACACTACTGCAGAACATTCCAGCATTTGCTCCAGTTTTGCTGCTTGCAACATCTGATGTGTGTCATGCAGATCTCCCAGAAGAGGTATTTCTGTTGATACTCTTCTTACTTTTTTTAGTCAGTTTTTTGTTAATTTATAAATCCTTTAAACATTGGAGTACTGTGCACTCTTAAGCAAATTCATACTGTTATTACTCAGGCACCCTAACCAGGTCTCTTAAAATTTGCTTAGACAAAACAATGCTTGAAAGCATTTGCCTAAAGTGTTTTCTGAGTAAAGAGATTGACTTTGACCCAACTTTTTCCCCCTTCTCACACACTCATGCTCATTAGACAGACATAAACATTTACTTCAGACAAGAATTCCAGTGACTTCAAGATTGTTAGGTATGTACTTAGTCAAGAATATACGGTGCTTGAAATGTACATGGGAAAAAGATACTTTTACTGAAAAGTGAAAGATAGTTTTACAGAGAAAGTACGATGGTCACACTCTTAATGATGGAATGTAATTTCAAATTTAAATTCTTTATTAAAAATTTCAATTTCTTTCTTCATATCGGTGAAAGCTTTACAAATCAGAAAGCTAAGTTCCAACTTCTGTTTAAGTAACTTGGAAATCTATTTTTAGTTGTATTTCTTAACAAAATTCAGTAAGAGTATGTGCTTAGCTTTCTAGGTATCTGAGAGTGTGCATTAAAGGAAGGTGTTCAAAATGTGAATATGCTGCTCTGGTTATTTTGTCTCATTTACTGGGGGGGAGAGAGGGGGTTGCCTAGATGTGTTTATCATCAAATGCTTTGAAAGGGCTCAACTTTCTACAGAAATTCTTCTACGGTTAATAAATTCTTTCTAAAATAAGTATTGAAATTCCTTCCATACTTTCTGGTAGTAGAGATTGAAAAATGGAGTAAAACTTGGAAGTGTGCAGCTTTAGACACCTCATTTAAATTAATTTAAAAAAACCCCACAGCACCTTACCAAAAAAGCCCACACTTGTCTCCTGAATCCTGCCTGTTCCTTCTATAGCTGCCATAAAGATTCAAACTAAAGGACAGCAAGGCAGGTAAATACAAAATAAGCAGTCTAGGAGGTGCTGAATGTCAGCACTTTATCAGTGTATCATAGGGTCCCTTCATTGAGCTTTAACTCTAGAGGTGTTCCTTAGAGAAGATACTTTAATTTGCCATGCTAACCTATGAAAATCCAGCCTTTTAAGGCCAAGAAGACACCTTTTCACAGTTTGTCTTATCAAGGTGATTATTCAGTTTAATTTGGAAAGGCACTCATCTTTTTGGAACAGAACATGAAATTGTGTGACCTTACATCTGAAATATCTTTTCTCCTCGTGCTTTAGATAAAAGAATTGTTTATTAATGATGATGAAGTGTTCAAAATCCAGTTGCCTAATGAGGAAGAAAGAAGAACATTTTTTGAGGACTTAATTGTAAATCAAACTGCTAAACCTCCTGCATCAAAAACTAAGACAGGTGAGGATATTCTACATAGAAAACTTTGCTAACTGTAAGTTAACAGCTCTACAGCATTTGCTTTGGTGGTAATTTTCTATCAATAATTTTTCATAGGCTTGTATTTGAGTACCGTAAATTGACTAAAAGTTTCTGATTCTTTTAAGCTTGGCAGACATTGGAAGTACTGCCTGTAGCACCACCGCCTAAGCCTCCACAGCTGACAGAGGAAGAAATAAGACAGCTGGAGGAGGAGGAGGAGGATATATTGCGTGAACTGAGGATTTTCTTAAGGGATGTGACTCGTAGACTTGCCGGTGACAGACGTTTCAGAGCATTTACAAAGCCTGTCGACCCAGAGGAGGTAAATTAGTGTTGATCTGTAATACCATTTTATCTGCGTGTATTCATAATTTCTGCGTGTTTATATTTCTCAGAGTTTGTGTGCTCTTTATAGGAAGGTTTGTCTGTTTTTAGGACCGTACTATTCTGATTTTTCAAGAAGCAGGAAGTGTGCTTTTACTTTTGCTGACTCCTTGAGGCCCTCAAATGTCTGTTATTTGAGTTTCACTGAAAGCCCCGGGTTCCTTCTGCAATGCCTTCAGAACTTTAGAATATTTCAGTTGGAAGGGACCTATAATGATCATCTAGACCGACTGCCAGTTAGACCAACTGCCAACACAGTTCACTCATGAAAAGGCTTTGACATGTAGGCATGTTACAGCACTGAAAAGCAGAGAGATCTCTTTCTTTATAATTATAAACAGTATCTATAGGACTGTTTTAATAAAGCCTAAAGCTCTTTAATTGACTCGCAGTAGTTTCTGTGAGAACAGGAGTAAGAACAGCAGTTTTTAAAATAAATTCCAAGATTCTATTGTCTGTTTCGTCTGGGGCTCCTCCGTATAAGATCAACCATAAGGGCTGTGTGGTTTCTTCTTCCTCCCATACGCTTCTGTCTTTTTTTTTTCTCATGTAATATATTGAATAAGTCTAAGCCAGGGGCATATACTTCGAAGTCAGCTGTCGTTTTAATAGAGCTTTGCATTTCAGCAAAGTCCTGTTCCCCTAAACATCCACTGACTTGTCTTTCCCTTTACTTCTAGTTTCTGAGATGTAAATAACCTAAACAAACCTAGATGTCCTCATCTCTACTAGTCATTAGGCTCCTTTTATGGTCTGAGTAAAGAAATCGGCACCTCTCGGTCCAGTTATCTCATGCAAAAGTAGATGCCTAGGACAGATACTTCAAAGGTGCATTCCTGCACCTTTTTCTTCCCGTCAACAACAAAGAGAATCTCGGGTGACTCTACTGAGAAAGCTTTCTTTGCTGTGATTTTCTGAAGCAAAGTGAAATGAATCCCACTCTGGGTGTCTGCTCCCTTCTCTGCCCCACACGTGCTTCTGACCTCCCTGCTTCTTGTTTTTCCCTCTTCTGGTCTGTCTCTTCAAAGCCAGTTGAAACAGCCCTTCTATTTTCAAGCAACTAACTGGTTAATTTCCATATCTTTGGATGTGTCATAAATATTTGGGGTTTTGAAGAAGTCCTTTATTTTACGTTATTAAAATAATTAATGTTGGTAGATACTGTGTTAAATCTCTGAACACGCATATTTCATTTGTAGGTACCTGATTATGACGCAGTCATTAAACAGCCCATGGACCTTTCGGCAGTTCTCTCGAAGATTGACTTGCACCAGTACCTAACTGCAGGAGATTTTCTAAAAGACATCGATCTAATCTGCAGCAATGCTTTACAGTACAACCCAGATAAAGACCCTGGAGGTAAGAATGTGTTTTGATCCCTAATTTGGAAAAATTAAAAATGTATAAATTGATAAACGTCGTCTGTGGACAGTAGACTTGGGATTAGATCATTTTAAATATCCACAGAGAGCATTTCTTGCCAGGTTGTAAATGTTGGAGCATTAAACTACTTGGACAAGAAATTGTGATAGAAATGTTGATCAGTAACTAGTGCTTTTGCTTTAATGATTAACTTTTATGTTGTTATGCTGAAAATATTCACTGAGATAACCCTTCAGAACCTATCTATGAAAAGAGCAAAATCTTTCGATAAGTAATCAAAAGAAAGGATTTCATCGGCTGGTAGAAAAGACTCAGTTCTGACTGTAAAATTTCAGATCGTCTCATTAGGCACAGAGCTTGTGCTTTGAGAGATACTGCATATGCCATCGTGAGAGAGGAAATGGATGAAGATTTTGAACAACGCTGTGAAGAAATTCAAGAATCTCGCAAGAAAAGAGGTACGGTTTTTGACGCTAATGATTTTAAGACTTGTCTTGGTATTTGTAACCAACAATGCAAGACACAATTCTTTGCTATCTGTTCTTTGTTGCAAGGTTGTAGCTCTTCAAAGTATGCTCCGCCTTACTACCGTGTAATGCCAAAGCAGAACTATGTTCCTGGCTGTGAGAAAACAGACCCAAAGTGTAACGAAAGGATGAAGATGCCAGCAGCGCCTGTAGATTCCAGTACACCGTGCTCTAAAGGCAAGTTGCATTTTATTCAGACTTTCCTGGAGAAGGTGCTAAAGTCACTGATACCTTCTCTGGTTTTGTGACACAACAGGTTTCTGTGATGCCTGGTTCTTCGTGCCAGAGGCGTTCAGTGTTTTTAATTTGCTTCAAAACGTGAGATAAATCCAGAGGTCATTCATTCGATAGAGTTATGAAGTTCAAGTACAGTGGATGGTTTACATTGTAAGACACTGGACTTGATGACCCAACTGATGTTTAACGGCTCCTAAATTGCTCTCTCTTGAAGTCAAAAATGTTGTACATGGCAGTTTCTGAATACTCAACTAGCTTTTAGTTATGAGAAACAGTATTTTTCCCTTCCCTGCCCTCAAATGCTAAAATCTATGCCACCTCTTAGTGTGATTTCCAACTGAAGGGGGAAAGGGCAGAAAAATAGGGGAGCAATAATAATAGATATGTAAAGGAAAGACAATTATTTCCTCACTTTTCCTGTGAAAAGGACATGAAAGAACAAAGGGACTTGGGTCTCTTTCGGCTAAAACACATGACATGGTGTGAACTTTCCTGGTCTCCATAACAGGACTAGGAATTTTGCCATTGACTTCACCCATGCGCTTTGTGCAGTACTCCGTCGATACAAAGAACGGTGGGTTTTTCTGGAAGGCAAAAATGCTAAGTTTGTTTTAAACAAGGTTAACAGAAAGCGTGTGAGGTGTAAGTCTTCACAGGCAAATTTTTCTCCAGCAAATATTCCCTTAAAATTGTCTCTTTAACTCTGCCCAACATGTGTTTAGCTTCTGAAGTTTACAGCTTTATAACCGATTTGAAGAAGGGCTCGTCTCCAAATGCTTTTCTGTTCATCTATATTAGTTCACGTAGTAAGACAGTAAGCAACTTCACCTAATAACTTTGCTTTCTGGTAATACTTCCTATCTAAAGTAAGAATTTTCTGCTCATAAAATCTTGAAGCTGATGGTTTTGTGAGTGAAATTCTGTAGCTGGCTTTTTAAAATCTAATAGCAAATTGACCTCATTAACTTGCAACTCTTTCTCTAGACATATGTAGGGAGACAATGTTACCTGAGCTCCTTTGATAATTTTCCTTGTAAGTCAAGTAAGATGAGGATGCTGGATTTTGAAGGAAGAACTGTTTTGGTAAGGTTTTGGCTTACTTTTTCTGATATCTCTTTGTAGAGATGTCAAAAAGGAAACGCAGAAAGAACAAAGCATCTTCAAGTATCGCAGCAAAGAGGAGGAAATTTTAGTTCAATAAAGAGAATAAAGTTCCAGAAAACCAAAATGAAGTAGAGAGTGCGGAAGAGTCTCCAGAAGAACATGTTTCTAACATGGATTGCACGGAAGTTGAGTCCACGCAGGATTCTTCTATGGAAGAAAATGGAAGCGTACGTCAAGAACGACAGAAAAATGGGAATGAAAATAAATGTGGGTCAGAAAATGAAAGAGAGAGGGTTCTCCTTGTGGCTAAATCTGCTTCTGAAAAGAAGAGTGTCATGCTTTCTGAACATTCAGACCTAAGAGAGGACAGTGAAATGCCAGATTGCCAAATAGCAGCAAGTTCTGAAGACGGAGATTCAAATGGTAAGTGAAAGGTCAAACAGGTCCTTTAGCTCCTTTTTCTTCCTGAGGAGGATTACACTATTTATTAGGTTTTAGCCTTCTTTAATTCCATTCTGCTGTTTCTGTTGCATCTCTCTAAAATCAGCACACAGTGTTTCTTGCATAATGGTGCTGCCCCTCTAGTTATAGTAGCCAAACTCATGTTTTTCTGCAGCTGCTGTTCTTTTGATTCTGAAGTTTGTTTTTCCAAATGGTACCTAATCGAAAAACAGTCATTGACTTTCTTTTATTGTATGAGTAGTGTTCCACTAAGGAGCAGCGTAAGTTAAAAAGCTGTACTTCAAGCAATGTGGACCCAGAGTCACATGTGGAAAAGAAGACTTCTGTCCTAATGTTTGCAATGCAGGATGTGTTTCCTAACCTAAATTACTTTGGAGTTTTACCGTGCAGTGCTGTAATGGCAACGTGACTCTATTTTTTTTCCTGTTTTTGCCCTCCCTTTTTCTCTAGTGCTTTTCTGTGTGCCTGAATTTCTAATTTTTATGGAGCACTGGCTTTTGCCAGGAAGAAAGTAAAAGTCAAGCATTTCTCAGTGAAAAAATGGTAATGGGTCTGCCTCTGTCATTGCAGAGAGAGACTGTATTCCAGGCACAGGACACTTCACTGATACTGTATTCCCGATAAACAGGCCGGTGGCCGCCGGCGTCTCCTCGCCCTTGGGCCAGGCGAGGTGCCGGCGCGCAGCGGTTGCGCAGGTTGGGAGTTCTCGGGTGGCAGGGACGCCCTCACAGCCCGCTCCTTCGCCGCCAAACTTCGGCTCCGCGCTAGACCGTCCCGCCACGCACCCAGACGGCTTTTAAAGACAGCGTCGTCTCTAGCCCCGTGAAGGGTTTTTCTCCGACGCCAGCCCCGAGTTTCTCTCAGGCGCCCTGAGCTGTTGCTGAGGGAGGACATGGCTGCAGGGTCCAGAGCCCCAAACCAGGGGCGAGTGAGCACAAAGTGACGGCTCTGAGGGAAAAACCCCACACCACACCACACCCCCCCCTTTTTTTTTGTTTAGTTACAGAACTTGGAGAACGGGGACCTTTTCCTTTAGTACATAACCTAGCTACTGAGGCAATATTTAGTTTTGACTCCCGCTGCCTACTTGTCAAAAACATTGCGTTTCTACATACTATTTCTTTGATCGCTGCTTGCCATTTTGGTTCAGACACTAGAATACGACTGTTTCCCTGAGGAAGAAAAATAAAGGTGTGCCTTGTGGGAACTGTTAACAGTTGGTCATGGAAGCTCAAGATACACAGAGCTACAATTTTTTTTAAAAACTGTATAGGTACAGTATCCTGTCGAGACTACTGCCAGGGAAGAGTTTGGTCAAAGCTCTGAAAAGCAAAAGATTTGATCGCAGGAATGTTTCTGGTTCCTCGTTTCCACACTGTCACTCCTGTTCAGTTTTTCAAACAGTCATCTTGGGGAACGTGGTCAGCAAACCACCCCCACAGTCCCATCGAAAATGGCTGTCAGCAGTCAAGGTGGAGATCAAGTTGAGGAAAATTACGTTAATTCCTTTATTACCTTTCCAATGTAATACATTACATTAAAATGTAAATTTTCAATATAATTTTTCATCCTCCTGTGCTTGCCTTGGCCACATAACCAATACACCTAGAGTGGGGTGTAGCTAGCTACACCTAGCTCATGTACAGTTCTTATTTTAAAGTCTTAAGGCTCATGCTGTTTTTCAAGTGTAAGATTGTTAATGATCAAAATTATTCTGTGCTTAAAATAGAGCAGACAAAACCCCCCAAAAAGGTGATTCATTTTTTATTAACACCCATCCAAACAATACAGATAAAAGAAAAAATTCTGCATAGTACACAGATGTTGGCACAAACACACTAGAAAGAAACAAACAAAGGAAACTAAAACATGTGTAAGAAACTAAGTACGGAGGGATTGCACAGTTAGGCATTCAGTGTCACCAGACGTTGTGTGTGTGAGGTGACATAACAGCAATGTATCATGCCACATACTTTATCACAGCTGATATAAACTTTTATTCTCATAAACTTACACTTTGCCTATCCTCAATTTTTAAAAAAATAGCTGTCAAATTAACAGAGACATTTTCTCTGCTGGTTTGAAGAGGCATACATCTTCAAAACGGGGTACTGCTTTGCTTTTACTTAAACATACTTATCACTAACAATATATTCACTTTTATGTAATAAACAGATGTAATTCTCCCCAGGTAACTAGAAAACTATTTACAGTTTAATTCAACTACAAGCCACCTGACCTGTAACTAACAATTTATATTAAAATGCAATTCTCTGGTATCAAGAAGATTGACATTATTAGAAGCAAGACTCAACTTTACCTTAGAAAGTTACAGTAGTACATCTTGCTTTGTTTCAAGTTAGGTTTTTTTGACAGGCAAACATATGCCATAGCAAAAGTTCTTATGTTTGTGGAAAGAGCGTTTCTCCCACATACTTTCTTTAGGTTGTTAATTCTATGAAAGCCACTTGAGGTGCCATCAGGTAATTAAAAAAAATTACCTCTGAACTGCATTAAGAGGTTTCTAAAGGATTTACTTTTCATATACCAAAATGAGATTTGGTTTAAGACCTTTATGTAATATGCAATTGACTATACAGCACCACAAGCTACTTCAGAAAAATGTATTCCCACAAGCTGGAAAACGATGGTAAAAGTGTATCAAGTTCTCAATTGTTTTCTTTTAAAGAGAGGTACTGAAATTATCTGGGAGATGTTGGTATCTGCAGCATTCCAAAGGCAATCACAGCAGTATGTCACATAAAAATATGTATATAGGAGACAAATATGAAATAAAAGCAGTTGAAGGACTTTATTTCAGCTTTCTTAAATTTTAAGGTATATTTGTTTAATGTATGTATAAATATATATGTAGAAGTAATCTTTATTGAATTATGCACAAGTAACAGCATTCAATGAAAAGAAAACATTAGAGTAGAAGTCGAGTACGCTGAAATCAAGTATCACTGAGCATAACTGAAGGCTGTAATTTCTTTCTTCATTTCCTAATAAGAAAAAAAGACAAACTAGCAGTCAGCATAAATATAAGTTTAAGAACCCTGTTTATTTCTTCATAAAAAGAATGAAGAATCTGTACATACATACAATTGTCAGTAATATTTAGCAAATACATGTGCTATCACCACCACAACGTCTTTCTATACCCACTAGCTTCAAACGCATCCTTATGCATCCAAAACAGAGAGTAGGCTAGAGAGACTGTATGGCTCTGTATCAAGAGACTATGGATCTGTATCAACAGTGGTTTCAACAATTAGAAAGAGGAGACAGTTCCTGAAAAGCCACAACTAAAAGCTGGAAATGTTGTTTTCTGCACTCTGAATAATGACTTGTTGAAGTCTCTCTCTTTATACAGTAGAGCTTGCTCCTGACTGACCTACACAGTCACTCTGAATAGGAGATTTTTTTTTTTGTTAAAGCTAAAGGTAGAAGTAGAAAACAAAGAAATCAAGTCCCTTTTAATTTAAGCATTAAAAGTTAAGTCACAAAAGCTCACAAGCCCTGAGATAACAAATAAATCCCTTCTCATGCTAAAACACATCGTTATCCTAGATGAGAGAAGGGCGCATTTTTCAGGAATGGCCTCCCCGAAGCCAAATAATCCTCACTGTTGCACAATGGGAACAGAGCATCTGTTCTAACTCTTCATCAGACCTGCAAGAAGAGATCGAGATGACCAGGGCTGAAAAGAAGAGGCTTCCCCTTTTTCAAGGCAGACTGAGAGGCATAAAAAATTTTATCTATTCTCAGGCACAAGCGTCTCAAAGACAAATGGATTCAAGGATATTGAATCTGAAGACTGAATATCCAACCTATCTAAATCGACTCAATACTGGGAATGCCTGACTGGGACCACAGGTGCTTCTGGAAGATGACAACTCAGGAACCTTCTCTTACAGGAAAAGATCACAGAATCTCACTCATTAGCATGAAACTGGCATAGGCAGAAATCTCCCCTATGTCAAATTAAAGATCATAGAATCGTTTAGGTTGGAAAAGACCTTTAAGACCATCAAGTCCAACCGTTGACCTAACACTGCTAAGTCCACCACTAAACCATGACCCTAAGCGCCTTGTCCACATGTACTTTAAATACTTGCAGGGATGGTGCCTCAGCCACCTCCCTGGGCAGCCTGTTCCAGTGTCTGACAACCTTTTCAGTGAAGAAGTTTTTCCTAATATCCAATCTAAACCTCCCCTGGTGCAACTCGAGGTCATTTCCTCTTGTCCTGTCACTTGTCACTTGGGAGAAGAGACCAGCACCCACCTCCCTGCAACTACCTGAAAAGAGGTTGTAGAGAGCAATAAGGTCTCCCCTGAGCCTCCTCCAGGCTAAAAAACCCCAGCTCTCTCAGCTGCTCCTCATAAGGCTCGAGATGCTTGAGCCATGCTAGTTAAAAAGGGATTCTGGTGAGACTAGAGAAAAACCTCAAAATCTTGTTATATTTCATACTTAATTTCTTTTCAAGAATAGAATGACTACTATACCAAGTATTACCATGTCTGACTGCCTGTAAGGGGAGAAAGAGGAAGCAACAGACTGTGAAAAGCACCCTCCTTTCATAGCCCCCCACACCTAAAAAGGTTCTGGAGAAGGACTGTTTGCAGACTGAAGTTTACTGCTTTGAGAGAGCTGTGTGGATGGACCCGTTGTCTTCAAGTTCAAGCCTTTTCCTGCTGAAACTGCCAACAATTATGCCAAATACAACAATGGTTTTGCAATATGGATAAATGTCTTCCAGACTGAAATGAAAAAGTCTTGTGACACAGGCGACTAAGCAGTAAAGAGTAATGCTAAATAAGCGTGATGTCCAGCGTGCACGCATACATACGCATAACATACACATGCATAACAGTGGTAGAAAGTGCTATAAGACAAAAAAATTTACCTTCACTAATTCGGTTTTGTCGTAATCTTCCCGATGTTGGTAAACGCACTGACTAAGAACAGCATATAGTTTTACCAAGTGAAATATTTTGAAGTTCTTGGTTATCACAGTGACAAAATGCAACAGTTGCTGAAGAAAAAAATGGGAACTACAAGTTTAGAATAGCGCAAGATCCTTTGAATAGGCTCTTTAGGTTTTCAGAAGCTAAACAATAACAATGCAACAAAGTGCCATCTTACTTTCTTATAATTTTAAATAAAATATGAGTGACACTTCAGAGAACAGATTAAATATCTTGCAAGATTTAACTGGAGAAAATGAGTTAATTTTTCATACTTCAGAAAAAAAGGAAGGCTTACCTTTCAGACAATATTTTATTACTAATCAATCTATCACATCAACTATCATAATTGCGAATCAACTGCTTCCAGAACAGCCGGGAATGACACAATCCACTTTGTCGTAGAGTTGCTGCCGCAGCAAAGCCACTGTTGCATTTCATTAGAGAAACTGTTGCTGCAATGCAGGGCACCGTAAAATGGATCTTTGGAAGGTGGGCTACAGGTCTTCTAGATACAGCTGTCCCAGCTGGAAACAGAAGCATCCTTAGGTGCTCGCCTTTGCCCATTAGCTGAACGTGTACTGTGCCTACAACTCTGAACACACTGCTCAAGTGTCTAAAGCAGACCGGGAAGCAAAGTTAGATCACTTAGCTCCTACCTTTAAACTGAAGAGTGGATAAACTAGCAGAGTGACTCTGCCTGGAGCAGATTACTAATCTCTCACACAGTCGTTTCTGTTACCAAAGACGTAAATGTGATAATCTCTGGGAAAACAGCAGTAACAAACTAGTGGCAGCACCTTCTTCCCCTGCTGCGCTGTTCAGTATCTGTGTTGTGTGAGGCTGTGTAGCTTAAAAGAGCAGCCACACCAAATGAAAATATTACTGCCTCACAAGTGCCCGTCATCAAACTCTGCCTCCCTCAGATCAGCTAGCACAAAATTTGAGTATTCCCCTCAACTTCACTCTATACAACGTGCAGTTAAGACGTACAAAAACCATGCAGTGTGCTTTCAGCTGCTGCAAACAGAAAAGGTAGGATGTGACAGAGGTGTATGGTCAACATCCCATGTGAAACTATTTCTCATTGCTGCCACATAGATGATGGCATGCTCTTCTGTATGTTCATAAAGTTCTAGGACTGTTACCGAGCCAAGAAACGAACAACAACAACAAAAAACCCAAACAAAACCAAGCAGTTACATTTTGGAGGTTCACCTAGCTTATTCGCTGCCAGTGAGTTCCAAAGAGGTTAAAAAGCTGTACTTCAAGCAATGTGGACCCAGAGTCACATGTGGAGAAGAAGACTTCTGTCCTAATGTTTGCAATGCAGGATGTGTTTCCTAACCTAAATTACTTTGGAGTTTTATCGTGCAGTGCTGTAATGGCAACGTGACTCTACTTTTTTTTCCTGTTTTTACCCTGCCTTTTTCTCTAGTGCTTTTCTGTGTGCCTGAATTTCTAATTTTTATGGAGCACTGGCTTTTGCCAGAAAGAAAGTAAAAGTCAAGCATTTCTCAGTGAAAAAATGGTAATGGGTCTGCCTCTGTCATTGCAGAGACAGACTGTATTCCAGGCACAGGACACTTCACTGATACTGTATTCCCGATAAACAGAAATCCTGACTTAAGAAATTTTTGTCATGCCAGATTCGTGGGCACACCATATGACTCGTGAGAGATGTTCTCGGGTAGAAGAACAACAAGTGATAGGAGTTGAGAAATCAAAGGAAATTCTCACACAGCCAGTGATTGTGGATGACTGTGAGCTCAAAGTAAGTCTAACTTTACTTATGTTCATACTGAAGTAGGACGTTTTCTTGCTACATGTACAGTTGTAAATTAAGTCATTTGTTAACCAATGCCAATTAAAACAATTTATGGGAAGGATACATGTGGAGGAATGGCTTAGTAACAAGGGACATGATCTAATTCCCATGAGCAACCCAGTCTTTGATGAGGGGGAAGGCTCAGAGGAAACCGTTCACTGTCCTTGAAAGCCTGTTGTGATAAGAGACAGTGGAATGGTAAACAAGAAGAAGGAGCTACATCCGCGAAGAGGAGAAGTGCTCTTGTGCGTGCACAAGAGCACTGTACCAATCTCACTCGCCGCCTTGACGCGTGAACAGAGGCTGTAAGCCAATCATACAACTGTTGCGGACGCGTGTTCTTGGCATCTGTCTATATATACTCTGTAAGCTTGAATAAAGGGGAGAACGACTATACTCCTATTGAGATTCCATCGTTACTCCGGGTCCGTCTCCCACTCCGACAGCTGAGGATTCCTGGTACACAGATGGAAGTAGCTTTGTTCGACAAGGTGTCCGCAGAGCAGGGTATGCAATAACCACCGTGAATCAGGTAATAGAATCCGCAGCCCTTGCCCCAAATACTTTGGCACAAAAAGCAGAAATAAGCGCTTTAACCCGAGTGTTGGAGCTAGCCAAAGACAAAAAGATTAATATCTGGACGGACTCCAAATATGCTTTTGGGGTAGTCCATGCCCATGGAGCCATGTGGAAAGAAAGAGGACTCCTATCCACCCAAGGGAAACATATAAAATATGCTGAAGAAATTCTTAGGCTCCTGGAAGCAGTACAGCAACCTGAAAAAGTGGCTATCATACATTGCAAGGCTCATCAGAAAGGAGATACCGCTCAAGAGTTGGGCAATGCTATGGCAGACCGAGAAGCCAAAAGAGCAGCTGAGAAAGGTGAATTAGAGGTGCAGTCATTGGTTCCAGACAGTAAAATACAAATTGATTGTGAACCCAGGTATTCCAAAGAAGATCAGAAATTAGTTGAAGACATAGGGGGAGAAGTAGAGAAAGGTAAGTGGGCAAAGACTACGCAGGGCAAAATAATAATCCCATTTGTGTTATTGTGGGCCATAGTTATAGCAGAACACAGGAAATCCCACTGGGGAGCTGAGGCATTGTATAAACATTTGAGTCAGCGTATAGTTGCCCAAAACCTCTACACCACTGTTAAACAAGTGACACAGCAGTGTGAAATATGTTTGAAAAATAATCCTAAGGTAAGCCCTAAAGTCCAACTTGGACAGATAGGGAAAGGAAAACTATCCAGGGCAGTGGTGGCAAATTGATTTCTCAGAACTTCCAAGAAAAGGGGGGTCTCGATATCTGCTGGTTCTAACAGACACCTTTTCAGGCTGGCCAGAAGCATTCCCTTGCCGAACTAATAAGGCTAGAGAAGTAACTAAAGCACTATTACAAGAAATAATACCGAGATTTGGAATTCCTGCAACAATCTCCTCGGATAGAGGACCACATTTCATTGCAAAAATTGTTCAGCAAGTTAGTAAACTCTTGGGAATAGATTGGCAGTTACATACCCCATATAGGCCACAAGCAAGTGGTCAAGTGGAGAAGATGAACCACTTAATTAAGTTACAGATTGTAAAATTGGGCAGGAGGAGGCTGGATTGCCACAATCTCTGGCACTCCTGAGAATTAGAACTAAGCCCAGAACTAAAGAGGAGTTGAGCCCTTTTGAAATACTGTACGGGAGGCCCTATATTGTACAGGCAGGAATATCAACTCAGACTGGAGATGAGATGTTATCTGATTATATTGTAAACCTGCAAAAACAACCTCGGGAGACAGAGAAACTTGTCTTAGGAACCAGAGCCCGAGGTCTTGGTGGGCCGGTGCATAATATTAAGCCTGGTGATTATGTGTATGTGAAGTCCTTTACAGATTCACCTCTGAAACCGAAATGGGAAGGCCCCTTCCAGGTGCTGCTGACATCCCATACAGCGATCAAGATTAAAGAGCAGACCTCGTGGGTGCATGACACCAGAGTGAAGAAAGCCCCTAAGCCATGATGGGAATTGACATGATTTTAACCCTGTGTGCAAGCTTTGTGGAGAAATCCCCTTGCACCCGGCGCCGCAAGAAACATGCCTGCTTTATAACTCTGTGTGAGTTGTGAAGTCTGTTTCTGCGTGTCACCTCCCAGGACAGACTGGGCCCTGCCCCAGTCCAAACTGGATGCCCTGGCCCCCTCCCAGGACAGACTGGGATCATTCCCAGTCCAAACTGGATCCCCTGGCCCCCTCCAAGGACAGACTGGGCCCTGTCCCAGTCCAAACTGGATCCCCTGGCCCCCTCCCAGGACAGACTGGGCCCTGTTCCAGTCGAAACTGGAGCCCCTAGCACCCTCCCAGGACAGACTGGGATCATTCCCAGTCCAAACTGCATCGCCTGGCCCCTCTCCCAGGACAGACTGGGATCATTCCCAACCCAAGCTGGATCCCCTGGCCCCCTCCCAAAACAGACTGGGATCATTCCCAGTTCCAACTAGAGCCCCTGGCCCCCTCCCAGGACAGACTGGGTCCCTGTCCCAGTCCAAACTGGGTCCCCTGTCCCCCTCCCAGGACAGACTGGGACCATTCCCAGTCCAAACTGGATTCCCTGGCTCCCTCCCAGAACAGAATGGGCCCTGTCCCAATCCAAACTGCATCCCCTGGCCCCCTCACAGGACAGACTGGGCCCTGTCCCAGTCCAAAGTGGTTCCCCTGGCCCCCTCCCAGGACAGACTGGGATAATTGACATTCCAAACTGGATCCACTGGCCCCCTCCCAGGACAGACTGCGATCATTCCCAGTGCAAACTGGATTCCCTGGCCCCCTCCCAGGACACACTGGGATCGTTCCCAGGCGAAACTGGAGCCCCTAGCACCCTCCCAGGGCAGACTGGGATCATTCCCAGTTCAAACTGGATGTCCTGGACCTTTCCCAGGACAGACTGGGCCCTGTCCCAGTCCAAACTGGAGCCCCTGGCACCCTCCAAGAACAGAATGAGATCATTCCCAGTCTGAACTGGATTCCCTGGCCCCCTCCCAGGACATACTGGGCCCTGTACCAGTCCAAACTGGATCCCCTGGCCCCCTCACAGGACAGACTGCAATCATTCCCAGTTCCAGCTGGAGCCCCTGGCCCCCTCCCAGGACAGACTGGGAACTGTCACAGTCCAAACTGGATCCCCTGCCCACCTCCCAGGACAGACTGGGATCATTCCCAGTCCAAATTGGATCCCCTAGCCCGCTCCCAGGAGACACTGCGCCCTGTCCCAGTCCAAACTGGATCCCCTGGCCCCGTCCCAGGACAGACTGCACCCTGTTCCAGTCCAAACTCGAGCCCCTGGCCCCCTCCCAGGACAGACTGGGATGATTCCCAGTCCAAAGTGGACCCCTTGGCCCCCTCCCAGGACAGACTGGGATCATTCCCAGTGCAAACTGGATCCCTTGGCCCCGTCCCAGGACAGACTGGGCCCTGTCCCAGTCGAAACTGCAGCCCCTGGCCCCCACCCTGGAGAGACTAGTCCCTGTCCCAATCCAAAATGGATCCCCTGGCCCCCACCGATTACACAGCGGACCTTGTCCCAGTCCAAACTGGAAGCCCTGGCCCCCTCCCAGGACAGACTGGGCCCTGTCCCAGTCAAAACTAGATTTCCTGGCCCCCTCCCAGGACAGACTGGGATCATTCCCAGTCCAAACTGGATCCCATGGCCCCCTCCAAGGACAGACTGGGATCATTCCCAGTCCAAACTGGATCCCCTGGCCCCCTCCCAGGACAGACTGGGATCATTCCCAGTCAAAGTGGATCCGCTGGCCCCCTCCCAGGACAGACTGGGATCATTCCCAGTCCAAACTGCATCCCCTGTCCCCCTCCCAGGACAGACTGGGATCATTCCCAGTCCAAACTGGAGCCCCTTGCCCCCTCCCAGACAGACTGGGATCATTCCCAGTCCAAACAGGATCCCCTGGCCCCCTCCCAGGACAGACTGGGCCCTGTGTCAGTCCAAACTGGATCCCCTGGCCCTCTCCCAGGACAGACTGGGAGCATCCCCAGTCCAAACTGGATCCCCTGGCCCCCTCCCAGGACAGACTGGGCCCTGTCCCAGTCCAAACTGGATCACCTGGCCACCTCCCAGGACAGACTGGGATCAATCCCAGTCCAAACTGGATCCCCTGGCCCACACCCAGGACAGACTGGGATCATTCCCAGTCCAAACTGGATCCCCTGGCCCACTCCCAGGACAGACTGGGATCAATCCCAGTCCAAACTGGATCCCCTGCCCCTTTCCCAGGACAGACTGGGATCATTCCCAGTCCAAACTGAGCAAGCAGGTCTGACCTTAGAGCTGACTGTGCTGTGAGTAGCACGTTGGACTGGAGACCTCCTGAGCTCCTGCCCAAGCTGAGCCATTCTATGATTCTACAGGCAGTACATAAAGAAATGATAGCTAGTTTGTATTAAAGCGTTATTGTTGTTGCTTTAGTAAATAACTTAAATGCTAGGTTTTGGGGGGGGGTGGTTTCTGTGTCTTCAAGTTAATTTTAATAGCGCTTTTTTGATAGCATATCCTTATACCCAATGGTCTCTCTTTTATACAGTTCAGGGAGGACAGACTTCATCCCTGTTTGGGTGTATTCAGAGCAATCTTTTCATCCTTTTAGTCCAAGTTCATAGAGCTAACATAGCTCTGAGTTTGTTATACACAAATGTAAAGTTAATTTGGCGATTTTTACCTTTGCTTTACCTCCTGCAGTGGAGGAGAAACGTTTTTTGGTAGTAAGACAGGGCAATTACTTTTTTTATTTACCTATCACTCACCTAACAACGACCTGCAATATTTTACAGGAAGGAAACTTCATTTACTGGGGAAGGCAAGGTCCCTTTAGGTCGGCAAGACTTTCTTAAGGACTACAGGGATGCTGCTGGTCAGCTGCTAGATGAATCCAGAGCCATATTCCAAGTGTGACAAAGAAATAACGTCTTCTGAGGAAATACAAATCTATTCGTGTTCAGACCCTGGCTTTTTATGTGATGCATCTTTCACTCTCCACCTGTTCTCCTCCCCCGGCGGGGCCGGGAGGAGGGGGGAGGGGGGAGGGGGGGGCGGGGTCGCCGGGCGCACGCAGGACGGGCGCACGCGCGGCGGCGGCGGCGGCACAGCCGGGCCCGGGCTGCGGCAGAGAGATGTTCACCCCCTCCCCGCTCCCCACTGCGCGCCACGTGCTGGCGCGGGTTTGTCCTTCCCGAATAAAGCCTCACACAGCCTTTGGCGCTACTGTGGGACGCACAACAGGAGCAGAGCCACCAACATGTGCGAAGTCTTTGTGAGGGACCGCGCGACATCTGCGTGTCCCCATCGATGAGCTCAGCGGGTGCGCGGGGCCCTCCTCCGGTGGAGGGTGAGGAGGAGGCACTTCCGCCTGTTATTTCTCCGGTTTGGCTTAGAACCGCCCACTGCCGCTTTTTCCGCGTCCTGCAAGGGCTTCCGCGGCAGACTCTTTTTATGTTTTTTTTTTTTTTGTCCAAGTTCACCGGCGAGCCGCCGCGCTCAGTTCAGCGAGCGCCGGCGGATCGATGTGCTGCGGGTTTGATTGTGCCTCCCTGGGCGGCGGGGCCGCGCACCAGCGGGGAGGGCCGGGCCCATGGCGGCCTCCCGCCTCCGCCGCGCTGCGCGCCCGGCACGGCGGCCCCGCACCCGCACCCGCACCCGCACCGGCACCGCCGCGCTGCCGGAGGCCACATCTGTCCAGCCGGGTTTGGCTGGCGGGTGCCGCGGGCGGCGCACCACAAGACAGTCCTGTAGGGTTGGTGGTCATGAACGCCGCAGCAGCAGCACGTCGCTCTGCTGCATTTCCCTCAAAGTCTCTGAGGTGAACCTCCGCGCAGTGGAGAATTTGACCGCCTCCCTGGATCCCTTCCAGCGCCTTCGAGGTAGACAGGTCATAACTCAGTCCTCTCGTAGAGAGCAGATGTCGGAGAAACGTGGGCACTGCCGCCTCTTAACCCCCAAAGTCCCGCCATTCCGAGACAGAAAACAGCACGTGCGTGTCAGAAAAATGACCCCATCGCTGTCCCAACCTAATTAACTTGACCAGCCGCTTTACAGGTGCTTCAGTCCCTCTCTCAGAGAGGATTCCTGCAAGCAAGGTGGCCGCAGCTTCTCTTTCCATAGCTGCGCCTGAGGGGTGAGGAGCGACCTCACACACCAGTGTCTGCCCCACTTCTTGTGCCCGAGCAGCACCTCCCTCAGCCGTGGTTTCCCACTGCCCTCCTCTAGCTGCTTACCGCAGTCTCGGAGACCTCAGTCGAGCTGAACCATCCTCTGCTACCAGATGTTGGAGTGGGAGACGGACCCGGAGTAACGATGGAATCTCAATATGAGTATAGTCGTTCTCCCCTTTATTCAAGCTTACAGAGTATATAAAGACAGATGTCAAGAACACGCGTCCGCAACTGTTGTATAATTGGCTTACAGCCTCTGTTCACGCGCCAAGGCGGCGAGTGAGATTGGTACAGTGAGATTGGTACCTCTCCTCTTCACGAATGTAGCTCCTTCTTCTTGTTTACCATTCCACTGTCTCTTATCACAACAGGCTTTCAAGGACAGTTAATGGTTTCCTCTGCACCTTCCCCCTCATCAAAGACTGGGTTGCTCATGGGAATCAGATCGTGTCCCTTGTTACTAAGCCATTCCTCCACAGTTTCCTGCAAAGGTCCACGTCTTTCCCAGACCTTGTCCTGCCAAGCTGCTTTCCAGCTGGTCAGCCCCCGGCTCACTCGGGAGCACGGGGTTGTTCCTCCCCAGGGCGGGACTTGGCACGTCCCTTTGGTGACCCCCAAGCGGTTCCTCTGCCCATTTCTCAGGTCCCCCTGGCTGGCAGCACCCCCACCTGGTGGATAAGCCCTGCACCCTGTGCCTGTGTTGCCTGTTGTGACTTTGGACCTTGTACTGTTTGTGTCTTTGTGTCTCTGTCTTGCCCCACTGTGCCTGGGCACCCCACACCTTGCTGCGGGTGGCTCTGTCCCATCCCCCCATTTGGAAAATGAAACCCAGAGCTCTGTGGGAAGCAGAGATGCAGAAGAGTCCAAGCCTCAGCTTTTCTGTCTCAAATCTAGAAGGAGGGTCTGGAGAAGCACTGAGAGAAATCTACAGTTCTGTTTTTGCAGCCTCCGCTAGCGCTGGGATGTTTGCTCCTCCTCTACTTGCAGCAAGGGGCAAGAATGTAAAGTGACAGGGTGTTCTGCAAGATGACAGCGAGCGAACATGAGTGACCCTGTCAGGAAGGGAAAGCTTGAGGCTGCAGAATCAAGAGCTGCTGCACCGGTGATGGGAGTGTGGGGACTGCGTCCCCTCCCTTATGCCGTCTCCTCCCAAATGCAAAGACTCCTCTTCCTAGACATTCAAGCCAAGGAGGTTGTGCATGCAGCACCGTGGGTGCCTGTGCATGCCACGCTCATGTGCAGCCGGTGTGCCACAGCGTGGCTGTGCCAGCGCCTGCCTGGACACACCCAGCCTGGGTGGCAGGTGACAGCAGGGCCCTTTGTGACATCCTCTGTGACACGCCGGGTGCTGCCTAGTGCCGGTGTGGCCCCGGCCCTTCAGTGTCCAGGAGGACGGCAACGGGATAGGGCAGAAGCACAGGGCTGCCGAGGAGCCCTGAGCTATGTCACGTCTTTCCCCGCCACCCCAGGCATCCCCGCGGGACCAAGGCAATTCCCTGAGGTCGCCTAGTCCCCAACATGGGTAAGAGCGAGGGGCTGGGGCTGGGTGGGTGTCCTGGGGGGCATCGTGCAGGAACATGAAAGCCCTTTGTGATTTGTGTAGTGTGAGCCCCTGCCCAGCCCCCTGTAGGACTGTGAATATTCCCAGGCTGCCCACAAACCTCCATCCCCAGGAGATTTGCTGCTCCTTGAAAAGCCTGTCCCACACGGCTCCCTGCTCCCGCACAGCCCCGTTAGCCCCACAGGCTCTCCCTGCAGGCAGTGCAGAGGTGGGGGCCTGGCAGCATGGCCTCCCCCCATGCCCACCCCACACGGCTGCTTCTCCTTCCCCAGGACTGAGCAGAGACCCCCCAACCAGGCCCGGCTGGCCTGGGCGGGAGAGGAACATGAAGACAGACCTCCACTGAGCCCTAGTGAGATGTGCATGGTCCAGCCGCTGCAGACTGGTAAGTGAGGGGCGTTTTGCTGCCTTGCCGTGCTCCTGCACCAGAGCCGGCTGCTGGGCACGTCCCAGGCTTGACCGGCATGGGGGAAACACGATGTCAGTCCCCTGTTTCAGTCCACCAGCCCAGGGCTTGTTTTGTCCTCGGGAGCTGGCATGCGGCTGGATGCAGGGTACCGCTGTTTAACCTCTCCTGCCAGCACCTTCAGCTCGCCTTCCCCCCTTGCTTTATTAGATCCCAAGTCTGATTCCTGCAGCCATGTGGATCTGCCACCAAGCGAGGGGAAGGGCGTCCAGGAGAACGTCAAGGACCCTGTCAAAGATTCAGGAGAGGTACCTACAGAGACTGCCATCTCTCCTGTGCCTGCATCTCTCTCCAGCTCCTCCCATGCTCAAAGATCCCTTCCTGGAGGGCTGCCATGTGGGCAAAGCTTTGGGAAAAAAAAAAGGACACCAGTGTCCTGTGGGTAAGAGGGATCCATAAAGGAGTCCCATAACCTTCTCTTCTCCTTGCAGGACCTGAGCGCTCTGGACAAGCGGCTGAAGGATTTGGTTTTCACCCCTTCATCCTCCAGCCTCTTGGAGCAGCGGAATCTCTTGCAGGTCTGGCATTTTCAGAGCAGATCACAGCTTCTGCTATGCAAACCCCCAGGGAGGTTTCTGCCCCAAAGTCCTCTGCACCTTGAGGGGTGCAGAAGGCCACGTATGGAGGACAGCATAGAAAGGAGCAGAGGCTGCAGTGGGAATGGGCTCTGGCTACCTCCCTGGACATGGCAGATTGGTGTGGGAACTCTTCCCTGAGGCTGGCATGGACTCTAGGGACATGAAATCAGTGACAGGCTTTGCAGCTGTTCCCAGGAAGCCCTGGCAAACGATCTGGCCCCTGTCAGGCACTTAGCAGAGCTGCCGCTCCTGGAACAGCTGCCAGAGCCCAGGGCAGAATATCAGCTTTTCTTCTCGCAGGTCTTGCTGCCCTTCATAGAGTCCCGCAGACCAGACGAACGTGAGAAGGCTGTGAACATCATTGCCTGGCTAATCACATCATTTGTCAGCTCTTCCTCTGCCGGGGTAAGGAGCCTCAGGTCCAGACAACCTCCGGTCACCCCATCACCCCTTCCCAGTGTCCCAGGGCACTCTGTGGTTCTGGGTTCCCTTGGAGGGAAGCTTGGACACAGGCTAGGGGACTCAGCAAGGCGCTGTCTCGAGTAGGATGTCTTTAACCCTGTGTCTATAGGCTTCTCTCTGGCCCCTCTTCTCTAGGCCAGGAGCCAGCTCTGCTGCCCAGCCTGCCCGAGGCAGAGCTGTCCTGGAGCATGATGGGAACCCTGGCCTGGCAGCCCTGGGCTGCTGCCCAGCAGCACCGGGGCTCAGGGCCTGCAGGGCTGTCCGGCACGTCCCCTTCCCTGCGGCCACCTCCCCACCACATGCGCAGGCGTCAGCCCCGGGACATGTGCTCCTGCCCTGCAGGCGCTGCCCGCCTGAGCCGTGGGGAGCAGAAGGGCTGGGCAGGAGCAGAGGGCAGGTGGCTTGATGTGGCCGAGATGGGGAGTGGAGCTGAAGGAGGCAGGGGCACTCTGTGGGCTGTGGGAGAGAAGAGCAGTGGTGGTGGTGGGAGGGCAGCAGGTCCCAGTCCTCATGTCAGCACCAACATCCCGTGGGCTGAAAGGGACAGTGGTCAAAATCCTTCAGCTGCAGCCTGGGATGGAGACAGCAGTGAAGGGAGACAGCCAGCCAGAGCTGTGGGCTTCATCTGCTGGCCGAAGCCAGAGGAGCTGGCAAGGGAGCCTGGGCCTGGGGCAGAGGAGCCCGGGCTGCGGGCTGGAGAGCAGGGAAAGGCAGCAGAGACAATGGGGCTACAGGGCAGGCTGTTCCTGCTTGGGACAGCTGTTACCAACCCATCCTGCTGCTGCTGTGTCGCCTTCCCTTCAGGTTCTGCTCTCATTTTGCCACGGCTGTTGCAGTGGGTCAGGGGCTGCTGAGAGGTGCCCCTGCACTGGGCAGGGGAGCTGGCAGTGTGCGGGGGCTGGGGCGGATCCTGCAAGCGCTCTGCCTGCAGCGGCACCCAGCCCTACACCAGCTCTTGGGCTAAGGGGTTTGGCTCCAGCTGCCCCACCATAGCCCTGCTGCCAGTGCTTCCTCCTTCCCTTCAGGTCTGCGTCTCTGACAACCCTGACCTCGATGAAGATGAGCATATCCAGGACCTGGGCAAGCTGGTGGGAGGTCTCATCCTGTGCTGTGCTCCCAACAACCAGATGATCCACTTTAGGGCTGCAGATGCTCTTCGATACCTCTACAAGTTCACCCTGCAGCGGAAAAGTAAGCGAAACGATGACAAGTTGGGTCCTTCCAGGCATGGAGGCCAAAGCAAGGCCAAGCAAAGCACCGTGCCACCTCACCCATTCTCCTCAGCTAGAGGAAGGAACAAGAAACCCTTCCAAAGCCAGAGTAGGGGAGCAGCTGTGCTGCATCAGCTGCAGGGCCCACACAAGCCAGCATCAGCGCAGTGTGTGCAGAAGTAAGAGGACACGGATAAGGTGAAAGCCACGCACCTCTCTGGGGTCCCTTAGCTCTTGCCTTGTGAGCAATAGCCAATGCTCATGCTGTAGACATGCGTGCTGCTTTCAAAATGCAGCTGCCTCACAGACCTCGTCCAGGACTGTTACCTCCCTTGAAGGAGTGGTTCCATAGCTGCCCTGGTTACCGGAGGACTGAAAAACTTCCTGCTGCAACGGGTGCTCCTACTAGAGTTTCAGTCCTGCTTGGTCCCTACAGCCACAGCTACCATTGATTACCATGTCCCAAAACAATTTTTCTGTATTAGTAAACAGCAGATTCAGCTGTGCAACACGGTGGTTGGTCCCTCCAGTGCCTGTAGAAAGAAGGTCTCCCTGATGCCCTCCAGAAATCTCCTTAACTGCTTCTGTCCTGCCATATTGCAAGGAAATCCTCTGAATCACAGAATCACAGAATCACAGAATCACTACAGTTGGAAAAGACCTGTAAGATCATCAAGTCCAACCTGAAAAAAAAAAAAAAGAAAAAAACAACAACAAAAAAAACCAACCAAACAAAAAAACCCACACAAACAACCCACGCAAGCCAACCACCACACAACAACAACAAGGCACAACACACCAAAAACCAACCCACCCAACACCACACAGCACCATGTCCATCAAGCTACATCCCACAATGCCACATCCACACGCTCCTTGAATACCTCCAGGGAGGGCGACTCTACCACCTCCCTGGGCAGCCTATTCCAATGTTTCACTACTCTCTCGGTAAAGAACTTTTTCCTAATATCCAGCCTGAACCTCCCCTGGCGCAACTTGAGGCCATTTCCTCTAGTCCTGTCACTAGTCACTTGGGAGAAGAGACCAACACCCACCTCTCTGCAACCCCCTTTCAGGTAGCTGTAGAGAGCGATAAGGTCTCCCCTCAGCCTCCTCTTCTCCAGGCTAAACAACCCCAGCTCCCTCAGCCGCTCCTCATAAGACTTGTGTTCCAGACCCCTCACCAGCTCCGTCGCCCTTCTCTGGACATGCTCCAGCACCTCCATGTCTTTCTTGTAGTGAGGGGCCCAATACTGAACACAGTATTCGAGGTGCGGCCTCACCAGCGCCGAGTACAGAGGCATGATTACCTCCCTGCTCCTGCTGGCCACACCATTTCTGATACAAGCCAGGATGCCGTTGGCCTTCTTGGCCACCTGGGCACACTGCTGGCTCATATTCAGCCGGGTGTCGATCAACACCCCCAGGTCCTTTTCCGCGGGGGAGCTTTCCAGCCACTCATCCCCAAGCCTGTAGTGTTGCCTGGGGTTGTTGTGGCCAAAGTGTAGAACCCGGCACTTGGCCTTATTGAACTTCATCCGGTTGGTCTCAGCCCATCGATCCAGCCTGTCCAGATCCCTCTGCAGAGCCTTCCTACCCTCAAGCAGATCAACACTCCCTCCCAACTTGGTGTCGTCTGCTTGTGACCCACACGCTTTCTCCCAGACTGTTGATTGTCCCGCATATCTGAGCTGCTCCTTCACGTAGGAGGCAATCCCCCCTCCTCATCTTCCTCATCCCCCCAGAAGAGCTTGCGTCCATCCACCGCAGCACTCCGACCGTGCGAGCCATCTCCCACGCCTCAGTTATTCCCACCGTGTTTTAATTGTGTGACTACACGCAGAACTCGAGTTCCTTAGAGTTTCCCAGGCTGTGAGCGTTTGTATACACACACTTGAGGCAGGTGCATCGAATCCTTCCCCAGCATTCCTGAGCTCCCTCTTGTTCCCATCACCCGTCACCCTTTGTTTTCCAACCCTCTCCACCGCTTCCTTCCCTTGACTGTAGGTCGTAACCTCCCTTCTCAGCCATTCCTAGCTTAAAGCTCTTTTTGCCATTTGGTAAGCTGGTTGGCAAAGATCCTCTGTCCTACCAACTGTTCTTTGTTTCATCCCCCCTATTTAGGCAGGACGCCACCGAAAGATAATCCAGAGCAGCCACAGCTCCAGAGGGAATGGGAAGCTGAGAGCGCCTCCTGGCTTTCTTTGCACTGCGACACCAGTGACATTGCTATGGTAATGAGCTCCTCCCTTGCTGGGACTCTTGCCCATGGCATCAGCAGGAGACTTGAGTGAGCAAAGGCACCCAGAATGAGCGGGACTGGCATGGCCTCGCTCTCCCTGGTCAGAGAGGGTTCCTGCTGTCCCTGAGCAGGGACTATCCGAGGGTGGCACTCCGGTGTCCCAGCAGCAGCTCCAGCCCTCCTGGCCACCAGCGAGCCCTGGTTCTCTGTAGGGCCAGCATGCTGTGCCCATGAGCCCAGGCCGCCTCCCTCACCCTGAGGGTCCTCTGTTCTCATCCTCCGCCCTACAGTGACTGCAGCCCCTGTTGCCAGCTTTCCTGCGGGCAATGCTGCCAGCACGGCCGGGCATCTCTTACCAGAGCTGCTTGCCACGCAGCTCAGCTGAGCAGCACAGTCAGGGCACTCGGTGTGCCATGTCTTCCCTGCCTTGCTTCTTCCCGTAGGCGTTTGGAAAATACCTCCAGCCTTCTGAGAGGACAGACGTGGTCCTCACAGCCATTGACGCCACGAGAGACTCCAGCATCTATGACAAGCAGGTGGCCTGCAGCATGCTCTACATGGCCATGAGTGACCCTGCCTGCTGGCTGACGGATGTAAGCCGCCTGTAGCTGGATTGCCCTACCCATGAGACCTTTCAGGCGTTTTTCCTCCCTCTTTACCAAACGCAAATGGCACCTGAAGCCATTTCGAGCCAGCAGAGCAGGATGGGAAGGGCAGCAGTTTCAGTGGCAGCTGAGGAGATGGTTGCACTCCAGTGGCAGCACCATCCTCACCTGTGTCCCTTCCAGGCACAAAAGATCGTGGGGTGCATCCACAAAAACATGGAGTCCATCCGCACGGTGACAGCCCGGCACAGCCTGGAATCCCTGCTTCTCCTGCTGACCAAGAAGTACCCCAAGGTTACGGTCATGAGCCTGTTGATGATCAGTCCATCATGTGACAGGTACCAGCCTAGACAGCCCTGGGGGCTTGTTCCACAGCCCGGCCATGGCGCCGGAGGCTGTGGCAGCCCTGCTAACAGAGCACTCTGGCTTGCAGCACTGCCCTGGGCATGTGGGAGGTGATGCTCTCCCTGCCCAGCACTTCGGAGCTGATCTTCAAGGAGCTGCTCAGTGTGATCGAGGACAGGCTCCCACACGGGCTTTTCAGCTTCAGCACAGAAGACGTGTCCAGCGTTCCCTTAGCTGTGAGTGACCAGACCAGGTCTTGCTCACCTCCAGGGCTGTTGATGCCTCCCCAGGAAAACAGACACAGCCCCTCCTGTCTGCCCCCAAACAGCCACCTCCTCCAGGACTTAGGGACACAGCCCCTTAGGGCCAGCAGGGACCCGCCCAGCACCAGGCCCCCCTGTGCCTGCATCCCCCTGCCCTGCTCTGCAGACTGGAAACATAGGGTGGGGGCAAGAGTTAGGGCAGGGGCTGCTCCCAGACAAGGGCAGGGGCGAAGACTGGGGCAGGGGCAGCGAGGTGCTGGGGTCAGGGCTGGGGCAGAAGCCAGAGTCCAGGCAAGGGCTGGGGCTGGGGCAGGGGCTTGGCTACAGCAGAGTTTGTGTGGCCTGCAAGGCCTGAGACTAGAAACCCAGGAGGGTCCGCAGAGTGCGAAAGGCACGCCATACTGGCCCCGGGGGGCTTGTAGTGCCCACGTCAGAAGCAGGAGCTGAGCCCCCAGGGTTGCTGGGCCTTGGCCTTGGCCTTGGCTTGGCAGCTGGGTTGCAGTCTCCATCGTTGGTGTCTCTGTGGCCTGGGGCAGTGCCTGAGCCGCACCCCACGTGCAACCCAAGGGCTTTGGCAGTGCAACAGCAGTGTGTTTGCAGCAAGAGCTGTCTCTGTGTGTATTCCGCAGGCAACCAAGGTCCTGTGCAAGCTCATCTGCCAGGAGAAGCTAAGAGCAGCCTTCCCCAAGCTGCTCATTGGCCTGGTCTACCAGATTTCATACGCTAAAGCGTTCATACCACACAACGTGAAGCTTTCCTGGAAATACTGTGGACAGCATCAGGCCAATCAACCCATCCCTTTGAGGTGCTCCATCCCCCTTCCCCTGCCATTTCCATGGGCCCTTGGCCAGGGCGCGTGCTCCGTGTGTGACCGGACTTTGCTCTGCATGCAGGTTTGCACTGGAGGCCATTAAAGTTCTGCTCTGTGCTGCTGGCTATGAAGAGCATGTCCTCAACATCCAGAACGAGGGCGGCTGGGACATGCTTCTTGATGCTGAGACCCACCACAGCGGAGTCAGTTTGCTGGCCAGGTGAGAGCCCCCTTCCTCCAGCAGTGCCTCCGCAACCCCATCCCTCGTGGCTGAGAGCGGGTCCCCAGTGCGCTAAGGCACAAGGCTGCAGCTGCAGTGCTCGTGACGGAGCAATCAGAGGGGAAAGGGGCGCTCCTTGCTTGGGGAAAGACCAGGACGCTGTGAGTGAGTTGCGTAGAAGCTGCGGCTGAGTGCAAACACATGTCCTGGCCTGGGGTATCATGACTAGGTTGGGCAGTGCAATCCCAGCAAGGCTTTGCCTGCCCTCGTCAGTCCCAGTGGTGCTTTTCTTTCCCCTGCCAGAGAGATGAGGAAGAGCCCAGTTGATCAGCGATCCTGCATCTTCCAGCTCCTGCAAGGGATTCTTCACCATCAGGAGACATTCCCGATAACTTTTGCCATGAATTTCTACGTTGAGGTAGGCCTGGTGGCAAGCAGCACCTCTGTGAGATGCTTCTGAACCCTGCCCTTCTGCACACGTGGCTGCAGGGCGGGATGACCGTCACCAGAGCTGGGACAGAGCGGGTCCGTTGTCAGTACCTCTGGCCTCGACCCATTTCTGCTGGGGTAGCACTCATGACCACCACAGGCAGGGCTGCCCCCAGGACAGGCTGTGTGAGACCCTCATGCCCTGAGCTGGCAGTGGGAACCAGGAGCCACACAGTGCGGGGAGCCCTGCAGGCTCTGCCAGTCTCTCATTGCCATCTTTGTTTCAGCTGCTGGCTTGCGATGACCTTAAAAAGGATTTGAGTGACCTGCTCCTCCTCCAGTCATATCTGATTTATCCATGCCACATAATGCAAGGGCTGATACTCAGAGGCTTTGTCACCCTGTCGGAAGAACCTGAGATGGTGAGCAAGGCGTGGTCAAGTGAAGCCACACTGGCAGCCTGGGGCTGGGGCAGTGGGTAAGGTGGTGGCTTGGGCCTGGCTGAGAGTAAGGAGGTGGGTGTCACAAAAGGGGGTGGCTGAGCAGGGGACACAGAGCCTTTGCTGTCCTGCCCTGCCCTGCCCTGCCCTGCCTGCCTTACCCTTGCTCTCCCTCGTCCCCATCAGTGCGCATGTGGCCACCGCCAGACAGGAGGCTGCTGCAGCAATTCCTGTGCCACCTGCCAGGAAGCCGGACGGGAAGCTGGTGCTCAGTGACCAGAGCATTTTTGCCAGCGTGGTCGTCAACCGCTTCACCATAAAAGAAATTCTGTGCTTCATACAGGCAAGAGAAATGCATATCCTGCTGGAAGACATCCTGCAGACCCTGAATCATCCTGCCACAGACATCAAGATGAAGGCCGTGCTTGTCTTCAGAAACCTGATGCGTCATATGGACTGGAAGAAGGCCAGCCACATCACTGTGCAGCTGGCGGAGAAGCTCCTGCCACTCATTGATGATGTAAGGCTGCTGTGGGAGCCTGAGCCCCGCAGATGGGCACTCTGCAAGGACAGCTGCCCATCAGCCCAGCCCTGCAGGCAGCACTTGGGCAGGGCTGCTTCCCTCCTCACAGCCCTGGGCTCTCATGGGATGGCTTCTGGGCTCTGCAGCCCAGCAAGGCTTCTCCTTGGCAGGTTGATGCCCCTGGGTGACCTGAGCCCACTGTGCTGGGGCCCAGCCTGGCCCCTGGGCAAAGCACCTGCAGCCCAAGAGCTGCTCTCAGAGCCCCGAGGGCTCCCCCAGCTGCACTGTCAGGCAGGACCAGACGTTCTCCCCAGGCGCTGTGGCAGGGGGGCTGAGGCTGAGCCGGTGGGGTGTGCCCTGGAGGCATTGCCGAGGGCCAGCCTGGTCTCCTCCTCGGCCCGTCCCCGGAGAGCGCTGCACTGACATAGCTGGCAGTGAATGCTGGAGGGCTGGGAGAGCACTCAGAGGCACAGCACCACCTGATGGAAACCTCTTGTGTGGCCTTTGACAGGGGCCGTTGCCCAGGGCCGTTGCCCGGGGCCATTCAGCTGCAGCTGCAGATGTGGCCCATGGCTCCTCTGTGCTGAATCCGACCCTGGGGCATCTCCCCTCACATCAGCCACGCTAATGCCCTTGATCACCGTGGGCAGGGAGAGGCTGTTGCTGCAGTTCCTCTCTCTTCCTTCCTACCAGGAGTCCAGCCAGCTGCGAGAGCTCTCCATCTGCCTCTTCAGAGACGTGATGGACACTGTGGTGGGGAGAGACAAGAGACGGCTGAAGAAGAAAATCCGGAGGGGCCTGGTCCCGCTCTTCTTCCGTATGAATGACCAGACCGAGAGTGTGGCCAAGGTACAGATTTCAAAGCTGAACAGTGATGTGGGGAAGGAAGGGTGTGCTGATGCCGTGGTGGTGGCCTGGGCATCAGGGGCGAGGGCTGCTGGCAGTCGGACTCTGGGAATGTGTGTCACCTTGGGGTCCCACTGCCCAAGTCGCTGAGGACAGGGCAGAGCTCCCCTCCCTCCCTGCACTGGTCCCACCACTGCCTTCCTCCTCCTCCCGAGCCTCCTGCTGCAGAGGTGGCTAGGGGGCTGGGGTCCCCTCCCAGCCCTGCTCCCCCCATTCAGCCCTCCTCCAGCGCAGCCCAGAGGAAGGGTCCCTGCAGACCCAGCACGAGCACGGACTTTTCCCAGACCTGCCCTACTTGGTCCCGCAGGGCTGGGCAGCAGCCCATGGCCACCCAACACGCAAGTCCCTACAGGCTTCCCAGCTGTCCCTGCAGTTGTTAGAGGCCAGGGCTTTGATGAGCCCCAATCCCTGTCCCCCAGGGGCTGTGCCCAAAAGACCCCCAGATGTTTCAGGCAGCTCCCTAAGAGCAGGACTGAAGTCCTGCTCAAGAGAGCACCTGCGTCAGGCCAGTGAACTTGATCTGTGCAGAGCGGTTCAAGGAGTGGAGAGGCAGCTTGTTCCCCAGCCTGGGGTGGGGAGAGTGGTGGAAGGGAGATGCAGTTGGAGAAATACTGGTCATGCATCCCAGGATCAACCCACCCGGAGCCTCAGTGTAAAAGAGCTGGGGCAGCCCTGGCTGGGGAGCCAAGGGTCCTGCTGGGGGATGCCCATGGGAGGTGTTGCTGGCTCCCTCCTGCCCTGGTGTCTTTGGGACGACTCCTCTCACCGCCTACAGCCATGGGCCCACACCTCCTTTACCCTTCACTCTGCCCCCAGCCCTAGCAGCAGCTCAGCAGCTCTTGCGGATGTCTATTCTGCTGGCTGGCAGAGTGCAATACCTGAGATGATGGCTGCCTTGGGCATTAAACCCAGTTCAGAGTTTGTCCCCAGCTGCCTCTTCCCATAACAAGCTGGGAACAGCTCACAGTCTTGCCAAGAGGAGGGGGATGACAGGTCTCCTTCTCCGAGCTGTGGTGCCATCTCACAGCTTCTGCTGCTTTGCAGGCCTCTGGCGAAGCCCTCCTCACCTCTGCAGACCTCCTGAAGAGGAAGAAGCTCAAGCAACTGGCCCAGACAAAGCAGACATGGAGGATTGGAGAGACCTTGGTGAGGACAACCCCCAAGCCCCAGGGCCCAGTCTGGACAAGGGACGCGCCATGTGCCCGGGCTGTGGACTGTGCAGCTCTTCCTCGCCGGCCCTGCTCCAGACCGGAAGCTACAGCCTGGAGCTGCATCCTTCTTCCCTTCCCTCAAGCACAGAGCCCCCAGGGGTTCTTCTCCAGGCCCCTCTCCCCTCCCGCCCCTGGGTGCTGAAGGAGACCCTGGCCCATCTGGGCCCTGGCAGCAGGACTGAGAGGTCTCGGTACCTCTGGGCCGCCTTTGCCTGGGGCTCTCTCTGAACCTCAGCCCCACAGAGCTCCTGGCTGGAAGAAAGGAATGACCTGGGGAGGAAGGGGGGTGATGGGAAGAGGGGCTGGTCTGGATGACTGGGATTGGTCTGTGCTAGCCCCGTGACCTTTTGCTCTCTCCAGCTGCTGCAGGACAGGAGGAGGATGGAAGAATACCTGCATCAGAGCCTGCCATACCTGAAGGATGCTCAGGCCACCTTGAGAGAGGAGGCCATCAGGTTCATTGGTGAGCCACAGCCCCCCGGGGTCCCTCTTCTGGCAGCCTGGCCCCAGTCCCTGCCACTGCACTGGCAGCAAGGAGCAGCCCTGTGGCTGCCAGAGCCCCGGCTGCCCCGTGCAGCGCCTGGGCAGCCAGGTGCTGTGTGCCTCCCTCTCGCAGCCTGCCCACGCAGGTGGGCTTGGTGGCAGCCTTGCTCGGTCCCACCGCCCTCGGGTACTGTCCTTCCCTGGGGTCAGCCCTGCTGAGGGGGACGAGGGTGTGCAGCCGAGCTGCCAGGAGCATGTTGGGGAGTGGGAGGTCTGACGGGTGCTCTGTGCCTAGGGTTTGGTGTGCGGCACCTGAGGGACCAAAATGAGGAGAAGCTGCATGATATGTGCGACGGTGAGTAGGAGCGGTGCTGTGCTGGTTGGGGCTGGTGGGGCAGGGGACAGAGCCTGGGCGGGCTGCTGCCATGCCTTGTCCTGCTCCAGAGAAACGCTTCAGGGGCAGAGGAAGGTGTCAGGGGCATTTGGGGCATTCCTGAGCACCAGGTTCCAGCTGATCCGTTGGTCCCACCTGCTCCTCCTGGCCAAGGAAAGAGATGGATGGGGCTGGCATGGGAGGGTCTCTGCAGACGGCGGGGTTTCACCACTGCTCTGCTTCTTTCTGTCGCAGCTTTCCGGCACTTGGTGAATGACCCTGAACCCTCAGTCTGTTCCCTGGCAGCTCAGACCTTGCTGATCCTGGGAACTCCAAGGAAGCAGCCAACATCAGGATGGTCCCTACGAACACTGTGCTGCGGGCTCGGCAGAGACAGGGAGAGGTGAAGGCCTCCTGGGGAAAATGGCTGCATGTGAATAAAGCTGCATCAACCAGCCCAGTCCCGTGGTGTCCTTCACACAGGGAACACCCTGAGCAGGCTGAGCAGACAGCGTCATTCCTGGCCTCTACTGATGCCTGCAGGCCAGCTCATCCCTCCGCACACCCTGGCCCCGGTCTTGTTTTACAAGTAGTTTACCCCTTTTTCTTTGGGCTTTCCCCCAAAAGAAGCCATGCCTGTTCACCCCCTGTGCAAGTCTTTCCTTTAGGGAGGCAGAGGGCAAAGGGGAAATGGCAGAGCCTGGAGAAATCGGGATTGCCTGGAGAGCTGCCCGGCGCCCCCACTTTCCAGTAGCCTATGGCAGCACAGCACACGCTGACCCAGGGTGTCCTTGCACCAAAGCCCCAGCAGCGCTGCTGGACCACAAAACCTCCCAGAGGGGAGGAGGAGGGAAGCTGTAGCCCAACCTTCCTCCGCTGAGACATGCCAGGGCATGAAAAGGCGCCCATGCTTGGCCAAGCTGCTGAGCCATCATTCGTGCCAGTGTTCCGAAGTGGCCACCTCCAGCATGCTCCTGGCTTGCACAGCCTTGCCCACGAGCCAGGGGAGAAGTTTCCTTGTGGAGAGGGAAGAGCTGTGCCGGCGCGCCCTTCTGCACCTCCTCTGGGCTGCTGGGGCTGGGCTCCCAGCCCTTGCGGCAGCCGGGCTGCTCTGGCCGTGCTCTGCCAGCACGCAGCGGCCACTGCTTTGGCAGGGAGAGAAGGAGGCAACGTGCCGGGAGCGCCCGGGTGCCAGAGATGCCCTGGCACCCTGCTTGTTCCAGCAGCAGCCGTTCTGACAAACCTTGTTTGTGCTGGAGTCCAGTCCCTCCTGTCACCTCCGCAGAGATGCCATTTTGAAGGACAGCAGCATCTTTAGCGCGGCAACTTTGTCGCCAGTGCCAGTCTTGAGTTTCCATCAAGCACCCAGAGGCTGTCACAGCAGAAGGAAATTATTGCCTGCTCCAGAGCTACCTTGTTAGCACAGAGGTAAAGGCTTTGGGAAGAAACCTACAAAGCCCAATTGTTTCCTTCTATACCTAGTTCCAGAACTTGGAGAAAGAGGACCTCTTCCTTTAATACGTATCTGGATATTTTAGTGAAGATTTAACTCCCACTGTATACTTCTCTGAAAAACATTGTTTCTACAGACTATTTCTTTTATCGGTGTTTGCCCTAAAAAAGAAAAAAAAGAGAGATCAACTGGCAAGAACCATGAAAGAAAGCTTAGGAACCCTGCTTATTTCTTCATTTCTTCTGTTGTGCAGAGCATACCGAGGGATGTTTCCCCACCCCTGAATGCACCCTGCACCATGTGGTGCCTGCAGAGTTGGGCTGTGGGGCTGTGTATGGGGCAGTGGGGCTGGACTGGTGCAGGGACAGGAAGGCAAACCGGAGCCGCAGTGCTCCAGGAAGCTCCCACACTGTCGGGACGGCAAAATTATCTTCAACCCCCAGCCAGCCAGGGATGCCACCCCGGTCGCTCAGATGCCTCTGGGGAGCCAAGACATACCGGGAGTGGGAAGTGCAGGGTGCGCACTGCCCTGCCCCACCCCAGCTCTGCCAGCAGCCCTTCTGCAGCCAGAGCAGCTCCCTGCAGTCAGGACAGGACTCTCTGCTGCTCACAGAGTCTCTTGGGGGTCTCTGGAGCTGCTGGAGGTCTTCTCTGCTGACCCAATGGCCCGCAGCTCTGCCTTAGTGTCAGCTCATGGCCACTACCACAGTCCTTTGGCAGTGTGTGTCTCTGCTTGGCGCTGGCCACCACGGCCTGCCTGCATGGTCCCAGAGGATCCCAGCAAGGCTATGCTTGGAGAACAGCTTGTGGTTGTCCTTAGTCTGAGTAGGTGGGATAATCTGGTTGGGGATCATGATGAGAAGAAAAGAACAAGAGACCACAAAACCGAGAAGCAGTGAGGGAAATGTCAAAGGAGGTTAAAGAAAGAAAGAAAGAAAGAAAGAAAGAAAGAACATGCAAAGAACATGAAAGAACAGCTCTGTGAGGCCCCCAACACAACTCACAGCTACCGATCATGGTCGAATCGCATTATCGCTTCCTACCGCGCTTAATCCCGGGCGCCGCTTGCCCTCCCGGTCGCCCTGCACGCTGGTGGGATGGGCCCCAGGCTGTCTCACGCTATGTGGGGACGAGCCACAAAGAGCAGAGCATGGCTCCCACAGGTGACGGCTGCCACGGGGCAGTCTGCGCCGCCACCAGCCGGGCGGTGACTGAGGCCCTGTACCCGCCGCCCCTGCGCACCTTCTTTGCTCTGGGCGTTGGTGATCTGCAGGTTGCAGTTGGCCGCCTTTAGCTTCTTGTGGCCCGTGATCTGGCGCTTGAGGTCGCACAGGGAGATGTGGAGGCTCTCGAAGGGGATCGTATCATAGCTCAGCTTGTAGTGGATGCACGACATGGTCGGGGCCAGGCGGTGTCTGCTCCGCGACAGCATCTACCGTGGCAGACGGTGTCATGGCCTCCACGACGGGATAGGGCCTGCAGCAGCTTTGGGAAGGTCCCAGGGAAGGGGCCAGGGCAAGCAGCACAGGCTGACCTCGAGCGGGCTGGCGGCACTCAGAGGCCGTGCCGCTCTGCCATGGCCAGGCCCAGCAGCCTCAGGCAGACTCGGCGGGAGGAGGCCTCAGGGCTCCATCATGGCAGCGCTGCGAGGCCCCGGCCCCCGCCCCCTCAACAGCTCCGGCCCACGGCCCTCAGCGATAGAGCTGGGTCGTGGTGGCAGCACCCGCCCGGCTCCTCCTCGCTGCACAGGCAGGAGGGTGGATGATGGGGAGAGGCCCCCGTGGCCCCGGATCGGCCTCCGCTCTCCCTCTCGCACGCAACACTCCCAGGCCGATCACTCGCTATGGCGACTCGGGTGCCCCTGCCTCAGCGTTCTGCGGAGGGGTTCCCAGCTGACAAGTGCAGGGTCTGTGGTGAGCACCACCCTTTTGATTTCAGCGCTGTCCTCTAGGAAGGGTTTGCTGCTCGTCTGCAAGGAGACCCCTGCCTGTGCTTGGAGAGCAAACCTATTGACAAGCTTACTCACTCTGTAGGGGCTGGGAACGGGAGATACCAGCAGAGCCTTAAAATTAATACAACGGATGGAAATGCACAACTCAGGTCTTAGGACAGTACAGACGAAAAGGGGAGTCTTATGCCTGGAATATTCCACAGATCTGTTCCTACGCCTAAAGGCAATCGGTATTCGTCCATGAATTCTTCCAAAACCTTACAATGTACCACATCCACTGAGCGTGGAAGGGAGATGCTCCAGAAGCCCTTATACAAAACTTATTCTAATAAGCCATCACACTGTACATTTGCTCCTGGATGGAGTTTATCAGGCCCTGCAGACTCCGAGACAACGTGCACAGTCGCAGATAGGGTCACTTGGTATTATGCAGGAAGCAACAATCAATCTAAAGATAATGATACAGCTTTGGTTGCCACTACGGGCCTATAGGATTCTGATTGCTCTGAGTCATCTACTCGGGGTCCGAACCTTACTGGTTTACCTAAACAACCAAATCCAGCACATGCTAACCCTTTTACAAGAACAATTTACATGATTCAGATTTATTTGAAGATTATACTACCCTATTTGCACAACTACCAAGGCAATATTGGATAGGTGAGGATTTACCCTCAACCTGAGCTGAAGAATGTATTCTAAGTGCATTAAGACCATCCACACAGGTTAGAGCCACTGTGTCTTCTGCCTCTCTAGCTCCTAGCTACTGATAGCTATGGGAAAAAGTGTTACAGCCCTCTGATAGAATGTGGCACTAAGTTCCACCTGTCTGTAACAGCCTTTACCCACAGTTAAGGGGTTGCAAAGAGCTGTGGTAAATATGTCAAGAGAATTAGACAAAGCCATTAATGAGAGTGCAGATGCTATTACAGCCCTACAGAAGAGATCAAATTATTATCACAAATGGTAATATAGAATCGATTAGCCCTAGACAACCTTTGAGAAGTCGAGGACAGAGTATGTGCATTATTGAATAACAGCTGCTGAGGGTTTTATATAAATCAAGACCGGCAAGATGAAACTGATAGAAACAAGATACAGACTCATTTTAAAATATTACATGAAGTAAGGCAGGGATCTCCCCTAAATCTCTTTGGGTGGTTAACCTCTTGGCTCCCAGACTTCGGTTTAGGACTGTGAACTAAAAGGATTTGGGTGGTTGTACTGACTCTCTTGTTTTGCTTTGTAATTAGGTATGTGTGCTTACAGAGTTGTATTACCTTATGAACTCGACTTACGACTGAAATAATGAATAATATAGTGTGACGCTGATGGTCAAAAGAAAAGGAAGGACTGTTAGGGAAATCTCATTCCCTAACTATTGTACCAATTAGTCTTTAGAGTATGAAACTGTATGAACTTTCTTAAGATATATCTAGTTGACACTGTACACTGCATATGACTGACTGGCTCAGTCAGCATGAATAAAGGACCCCAGCTCATTGCAAGGAGGAGAAGGACAGCCCCCACCCTGAACTACTAGCATCACCACCCTGGTTCTGGCATCCCCATCACTGCCCCAGCACCAGCACCACTGCCGGCGAGCTGGATCCGGCACTCGGAAGGAGCTGCAGCTGCCCCGGGGGGCCAGGCAGGGACTGGCTGAGCGTGGAAAACTCAGCTGGCACCTATCCGCCGAGCGGGCATCGCTGGCCGGGGCTAACTCACAGAGATCCCGGAGCTGGCGCTGCACCAGCTCCTCAGCTCTCTTCACCCCCTCTACAGCCTTCTCCGGCGCTGCCTGGACCTCATCTGGCAAAACCCCCTGCCCACAGGTGAGCCCTGAGCCGGTGGCACGAAAAATTCCCAAATGGCCCATGCCGACCGAGGCGAGAGGCAAGGAGGCACAGTATAGAATTACAGGGGCAAATATGTTTTCATGCTCATGCCGTGGCCCAGCCCAATTGGTGCACCCCGAATGTGGCCTTACACAGGGTTCTGAGACCCTTCGATTGCTCAGGTACAAGACGACTTGACTAATTACTAGCACCTACACTACCCATTACTAATCCTAGTCAAATGCTGCCAAGCAGCTCTAGTTTTGTAGCATTCTCGCTGCTTGTCTCTTGATCCAGATGGCCCTGGAGCCAGCCTTGCTAGAGTTACTCATCTATGATGCCAGACCATGCTGGGAGGGTTTCAAAGATGTCTCAGAGGGGCTAGGATCCTGAGTGCTCACTTCAGCCTGCAATAGTCCCATTCCTCATCTGAAAGCTCCTGCGTGCCTGGCTGAGGACAGACACAATCCACACAGAGAGCCATCAGAGCCCAACCCTGCACTTTCCTTGCTCACGTTTCCTTGGAAATCTTCTTTGCTGGGTTGTCTGAAGACCTGGAATTGCAAGAACTGGGAAGAAAACCTCCCTGACGGATTGACTGGAACTTCCCGGCTGGGCTAAAACCATACGCCCACCGGCGCATGCCTGCTCCAAAGCATGCCAGCCTCCTGTCAGAGAGGAGGCAACTCTACCTTCCACTGCCCTGCTGGTGTGAAACATTGCTCAGGCTGGCGACACGTGGGGTAGCAGCAGGAACCCTTTGGCCTATGGGCAAAGTGTTCCCAGAGCTTGCTGCTGGCATTTGCACGGCTCACAGACCTGGACACAACTGTCTGTGCCTGCCATGTGCTTTTCAGTTTGCCTTCCCAGACCAAGCCAAGCTGTGACACAAGAGCTTTGGTCCTCCCATCGAAAACTACAAATGGTGTTATCACCATGGAGCGCCTGTGAGATAGAAAGAAAACTGGTCAGGCAGCAGTTGCGCCAGAGGCAAACCAGCTCAAAGCGGCAAAGTTGCAACAAAATAATGCAAACTCAGCTAATAAATATGCATTAAGCGTGCTTACATGGGGGTGGGGGGGAGGGTTGTGTGAACAAATTCTCAAATTGAACGGTAACAGGTGACCCCATGGCCAAAGCCAATAGGTTTTGTAGACTGTAAAAATGATTACATGAGCAGCCCTAAGATTGCATACAAGGAATCAAGAATTGTAACACGGGGTCCTTTTCGGGCTCCCAGCCAAGAGGCACCTTTATGGCTGGCAACAGAAAGTGGTTTTAGCTAGCGTGAACATCTGCTGCCTTCTTTCCTGTACCCACGCAGGAACTACAAGAGAAGTGCAAGCAAATCCATTTTGGTAAAAGTTCAGGTCAACATGGAAACAGCCAAAACTCTCAACAGTTACGCTGACCCTTACTTAGCTATTTATTTTCTCTTCCTTTGATATGCAACTAAGCGCAATCCCTCCTACTCACAGTCTTTCCTCCCAGCCTCACAGCTCTCCTACATAAGAAATCTACCTGAAATATGGATTCACATCCACTATCATGGATGATGAACCTCACCCTAAGCACATGTGGTGCCTTGAGACAGCAGCAAAGGACTGCATGAAGTCACCACCACGAGCAGACGTTCAAACCTGAAGCATCCACAACACCCAGACAAACCTCCACCATTTGTTCAGCAATGTTTCAAGTCACACGACACTCAGTCTACAACTTTACGAAATGTCGCTAAACTTAACGACAGCAGCCTCTTTGCAGGTTTCTTACTCAAGAGCAAAAACCAAAGAGCCACGTACCCTTGGATAAACCCTTGTCCTTCCCTGTGCCTGGTGTCTTCCCATGGCTCTTCCTCAAGGCAGGACAAATGACCAGGACTAAAAATAACATAACCCCAGGAACCCAGGGCCAACACACTCAGATTCTGTCCATAACAATAACACGCTTTAATCCTAACTCACCTAAACACTGGCACACCATCACCCTGTTGCCCCATAACCCTAGCACATTGTAGCTCTAAGAGATCAGAAAATGGAACACAAACTCCCTGGAGAACTCTGCCAGGGCCTTCAGGAGCCACCTGCCAGCTGGCCCTGGATCTCAGACATCACAGCTGGGAAGTGGGAGTGAGACGGAGCCACCAGGACATCACCAGCATCCCTCTTTCACCCCTGAAAAAGTGCCTGAATTAAACGCTGCTTCTCCCCCATTCCCAGGCTGCCCCAAGAGAGATCTGCCTCCCCCAAATCAGCTGTGTGACGTGGACACCACGTACGAGCTGCAGACATGGGTCAGGATGCCTGTCCGGAGCGGACGAGACATTCTGTGGTGCCCTGGTGCTGGCAGAAAGGAGAGATGGAGACAACGGTGGGAACTGCCCAGGGCAGCCGGCAGCCAGCGGTGGGGCCCAGCAGTGTGCAACACCAGCAGAAATGCCCGGCTCCTTGAGCCTCGGCCCCGGGGCTGCAGCACGCAACCAGCACCAGCTGGGGCTTCGCTGGGAAAAACCAGGCAGGGGTGACCGTGGCGCCTGGAGAGAGGAGAGAGGAGAGAGGAGGCGGGTTACTTACATTAAGGAGTCTACAACCTCTCTGGACCTCCTTTCCTTTCTCAAACATCCAGGTACAGACCGAATCTATTCTTTCCCATTTAGCTGGTCGCAGTGTCATGTCATTATTATATATTACCAAAGTTGCCAAATTCAACCCGTTTAAATCCTTTCCTGAGCTTCCCATATACCCAAAATAAGCGTCTGTCCAAGGCCACTCCCAACAGTGGTTACAGTTCAGCAGAGTCATAAGAATCCGTATCATCGCTTTTGAATGCGAAGCTTCAATGGTCCCATAGGTGTTGATTCCCATCGTGGCTTAGGGGCTTTCTTCACTCTGGTGTGATGCACCCACGAGGTCTGCTCTTTAATCTTGATCGCTGTATGGGATGTCAGCAGCACCTGGAAGGGGCCTTCCCATTTCGGTTTCAGAGGTGAATCTGTAAAGAACTTCACATACACATAATCACCAGGCTTAATATTATGCACCGGCCCACCAAGACCTCGGACTCTGGTTCCTAAGACAAGTTTCTCTATCTCCCGAAGTTGTTTATGCAGGTTTACAATATGATCAGATAACATTTCATCTCCAATCTGAGTCGATATTCCCACCTGTACAATATAGGGCCTCCCATACAGTACTTCAAAAGGGCTCAACTCCTCTTTAGTTCTGGGCTTAGTTCTAATCCTCAGGAGTGCCAAAGACAATGATTGTGGCCAAGACAATCCGGCCTTCTCCTGCTCAATTTTACAATCTGTAACTTAATTAAGTGGTTCATCTTTTCCACTTGACCACTTGCTTGTGGCCTATATGAGGTATGTAACTGCCAATCTATTCCCAAGAGTTTACTAACTTGCTGAACAATTTTTGCAATGAAATGTGATCCTCTATCCGAGGAGATTGTTGCAGGAATTCCGAATCTCGGTATTATTTCTTGTAGTAGTGCTTTAGTTACCTCCCTAGCCTTATTAGTTTGGCAAGGGAATGCTTCTGGCCAGCCTGAAAAGGTGTCTGTTAGAACCAGCAGATATCGAAAACCCCCTTTTCTTGGAAGTTCAGAGAAGTCAATTTGCCACTGCTGCCCTGGATAGTTTCCTTTCCCTATTCGTCCAGGTTGGACTTTAGGGCTTACTTTAGGATTATTTTTCAAACATATCTCACACTGTTCAGTCACTTGTTTAACAGTGGTGTAGAGGTTCCAGGCAACTATGCGCTGACTCAAATGTTTACACAATGCCTCAGCTCTCCAGTGGGATTTCCTGTGTTCTGCTATAACTATGGCCCACAATAACGCAAATGGGATTATTATTTTGCCCTGCGGAGCCTTTGCCCACTTGCCTTTCTCTATTTCTCCACCTAAGTCTTCAACTAATTTCTGATCTTCTTTGGAATACCTGGGTTCACAATCAATTTGTATTTTACCATCTGGGACCAAAGACCGCACCTCTAATTCACCTTTCTCAGCTGCTCTTTTGGCTTCTCGACCACCATAGCATTGCCCAACTCTTGAGCGGTGTCTCCTTTCTGATGAGCCTTGCAGTGCATGATAGCCACTTTTTCGGGTTGCTGTACTGCTTCCAGGAGCCTAAGAATTTCTTCAGCGTGTTTTATATGTTTCCCCTGGGTGGACAGGAGTCCCCTTTCTTTCCATATGGCTCCATGGGCATGGACTACCCCAAAAGCATATTTGGAGTCCGTCCAGATATTAATCTTTTTGTCTTTGGCTAGCTCCAACGTTCGGGTTAAAGCGATTATTTCTGCTTTTTGTGCCGAGGTATTTGGGGCAAGGGCTGCGGATTCTATTACCTGATTCACAGTGGTTATTGCATACCCTGCTCTGCGGACGCCTTGTCGAACAAAGCTACTTCCATCTGTGTACCAGGAATCCTCAGCGTCTTCCAGTGGCTCCTCCTTTAGATCTGGTCAGCTGGAATAGCCGCTTCAATCGTTTCCAGGCAGTCATGTGATACCGGTTATCCTGTGGTTCCCCTGAGGAAAGTTGCTGGATTGACAATGTTAGTAACAATTATTTCCACATCATCCTGTTCCACCACAACAGCCTGATATTTAAGGAATCTCTGTGGTGAAAGCCAATGCCTCCCTTTCACCTCTAATACTATGGATACAGTATGAGATATCAGCACTGTAATCTTTTGCCCCAATGTAAATTTACGTGCTTCCTGATTATTTAGCACCAATGCTGCTACCGCCCTGAAGCAGCTAGGCCAACCTTTACTTACTTCATCATGTTGTCTGGAGAAATATGCCACTGCTCTTCTATATGGTCCCAAGTTTTGGGCTCGGATTCCCAGGGCTATTCCCTGTTTCTCATGGGAGAACAAGCGGAATGTCTTAGTAATATCTGGTAACCCCAAAGCAGGCGCTTCCATTAATTTCCTTTTCAGTTGCTGGAATGCTCTTTCTGCTTCCCCATTCCAGGTGAGGAATCTTTTGGATTACATTTCAACAGTTTATAGAGTGGTCTTACCAAGAGTCCGTAGTTCTAGATCCATGGATGCCACCATCCTGTCTTCCCTAAAAACGTACGGAGTTCTTTAGCCGTCTGTGGTCGAGGAGTTTGGCAGGCGGCCTCCATTCTTGCTGTTCCTAGGGTCCTTTGGCCTTCAGCCACTAACAACTCACATGGTCTTTTTATTTAGGGCTTAGCCGCAATTTTACTCCCTTGAAGCATGACTGACTTCACTGAAGTCAGACTTACCCTGGGGAAGAACAGATTCCAAGCAAGAGAATTATAGAAACCAGCTCCACACCAGGAAGACTCGCCAACCTTGACAGAGGGGTTTGTACCTGCATCCCGATTCACTGGGTTGTCCACAATCCCAGTAGATCATGGAGCAGCAGAGAGGCAGAGGTTGTGCCAAGGTAGAACTCATAAGCCTTCCACAGCTAAACCACAGATATTCTGCATGCAAGCAACTGCAAGCCTAATGCAGGTGGCTTTACAGAACCATTTCCCAGAGCCTGCCTCTTCGCTAAGGGGTTTTCAAGGTGCTGTGCACCTCCTGACCGCGCTACTCATGCATTTCTAGCTGAGCTACAGGACTCAGGTACTTCGCTGACTCACGCTCCACCAAGGACGAGACAAAAAGTTCCATTTGTACAAAATGCTGATTCTGCTGTATAAATCCCCACGTGCTCCTCACCGAGCAGCACGCACCCCTCTCCCAATGCCCTGCACAACCCCTGCAAGGGGCACAAAACCCAGTTCAGCAGAAACCTGCCAGAGTGTCGCCGAAGCTGTGAGGAGGACCTCTCGCTGGCAGAGCTCCCTACTCCAGATGCTCGCCTGTTCAAGGGCAAGACAAGGGACAAAGTATTGGACATCAGTGCTCTTGGGGGTTATGTCACCCTACTTCTACTTGTGGTGATGTTCACGTGTTGCTCTGCTGCCTCTTGAAACTTGAAGAGCAGCACTTTGCCGCCCTTCATGGGCGCCCGTTTACCTCTGCCATCCCAAAAATCAACACTAATTTATACTAATAAATCACATATTAAAGGCACCAGTGTACGTTGCAAAGCCTACCTCAGTGACATTAAGCTCTTGTGTCACTTGGGTAGCATGGAGAACTGCCCTAGGCCAACATAATTTTTACCCTAAATAAGGTTCATGTGAAGTAATTTCTCAGTCCCTCCAAAGGAACAGATTATTTCACAAGCATGGGGAGCCAGGCACCACAGGGCATTTCCTCTTTAGTTTTCTATAACCATACTGTTTGAGGACAGGACAAAGTGTTAAACTAAATCTAAGCTGCAAATGGAAGGTGAGAAAACAGCTATGCCCAAAGAGATCTTGCACCTCTGGCCTGGTGCAGAAACACCAGCTGGCTCAGAGCTATGCCCTAACCTGGCCTCTCCAACCAAGTCATGCGAAAAACAGTGCTCAGAGGTGGCAGGATGCTGATGGAAGGAGTCAGCCTGCCTGTCTTTGTCTGCCTGCAATGCTTCCTCCCTTGGCCACGGGATCCATTTTGGACTGGGAATGATCCCGGTCTGGACTGGGAGGGGGCCAGGGGATGCAGTTTGTACTGGGACAGGGCCCAGTCTGTCCTGGGAGGGGGCCAGGGGATCCAGTTTGGACTGGGAATGATCCCAGTCTGTCCTGGGAGGGGGCCAGGGGATCCAGTTTTGACTGGGACAGGGCCCAGTCTGTCCTGGGAGGGAGCCAGGGGATCCAGTTTTAAGTCGGAATGATCCCAGTCTGTCCTGTGATGGGACCAGGGGATCCAGCTTGCACTGGGAATGATCCCAGTCTGTCCGGGGAGGGGGGCAGGGGATCCAGTTTGGACTGGGAGACGGCCCAGTCTGTCCTGGGAGATGGCCAGTGGATCCAGTTTTAACTGGGAAAGATCCCAGTCTGTCCTGAGATGGGACCAGGGGATCCAGCTTGGACTGGGAATGATCCCAGTCTGTCCTGGGAGGGGGGCAGGGCATCCAGTTTGGACTGGGACAGGGCCCAGTCTGTCCTGGGAGGGGGCCAGGGGATCCAGTTTGGAATTGGACAGGGCCCAGTCTGTCCTGGGAGGGGTCAGGGGATCCAGTTTGGACTGGGAATGATCCCAGTCTGTCCTGGGAGGGGGCCAGGGGATCCAGTTTGGACTGGTGGGGGGCCCAGTCTCTCCAGGGTGGGGGCCAAGCGATCCATTTTGGACTGGGAATGATCCCAGTCTGTACTGGGAGGGGGCCAGGGGATCCAGTTTGGACTGGTGCGCGGCCCAGTCTGTACTGGGAGAGAGCCAGGGGATCCAGTTTGGACTGGGGATGATCCCAGTCTGTCCTGGGAGGGGGCCAGGGGATCCCATTTGGACTTGGAATGATCCCAGTCTGTCCTGTGAAAGGGCCTGGTGATCCAGTTTGGAGTGGGAATGATCCCAGTCTGTCCTGGGAGGGGGCCAGGGGATCCAATTTGGACTGGGAATGATCCCAGTCCATCCTGGGGGGAGGCCATCGGATCCAGTTTGGACTGGGAATGATCCCAGTCTATTCTGGGAGTGGGCCAGGGGATGCAGTTTGGACTGGGAATGATCCCAGTCTGTACTGGGAAGGGGCCAGGGCATCCAGTTCGGACTGGGACAGGGCCCAGTCTGTCCTGGCATGTGACACGCGGAAACAAACTTCACAACTCACACAGAGTTGTAAAGCAGGCATGTTTATTGCGGCCCCAGGTGCAAGGGGATTTCTCCTCCTAACATGCACACTGGGTTAAAATCATGACAGGTATTTAAAACAGTTAACAAAGTTAGTTACGCCTCCTGGTTCGGGCATCCCCCTGCTCCGCCGTGGGGTCCTCCACAGGCTGCATGTAGATATCTGCTCCACCGTGGACCTCCGTGGGCTGCAGGGGGACAGCCTGCCTCACCGTGGTCTTCATCACGGGCTGCCGGGGAACCTCTGCTCAGCACCTGCAGCACCTCCTCCCCTCCTTCTTCACTGACCTTGGTGTCTGCAGAGCTGTTTCTCTCACATACTCTCGCTCCTCTCTTCTCCGGCTGCCGTTGTGCAGTTGTTTTCCCCCTTCTTCGATCTGTTATCCCAGAGGCGCTACCACCGTCGCTGACTGGCTCGGCCTTGGCCTTGGCCAGCGGCGGGTCTGTCTTGCAGCCGGCTGCGTTGGCTCTGTCGGACACAGGGGAAGCTTCTAGCAGCTTCTCACAGAAGCCACCCCTGTAGCCCCCTCCCCGCCTCCAAAACCTTGCCACGCCAACCCAATGCACTAGCAGACCTCAGGGTGGGCTAGCCAGCGAGTAGGAGGAAAACCCATCTCTGGAAAGACTCGGTGTCTCAGGCAGAGGTGAGGGGGGAGCCCAGGGTCTGGGCACAGACGACAGCTGGGCTTGAGGCTGTGCTGATCTTCTGGGGCTCTGCAAACGTGGCTGTGCGTGCGAACCTACGGAGTGACAGCATGCCTCTGGTGTCACTCGTGAGCTTAACCTGCAACAAGCCGGAGAGGAGGCTTTTGGTGAGCTGCCATAGTGCTAGATGGGGGTGTTAAAGGCACGGCCCCGTCTCTGGCAGCCTGCGTAGCCAGCCATGGTGTTGTCACATCCCTTCGCTCCTCGACAGGCACTGCCATCAAACGTTAAGCTCCGCAATAATAAATCCACTAACTTCCAAAAGAAACCTCTTCTGTCATGGTAAGACTACGGTTAAGAATTAAAAGTAAAGATAAAGACCCAGGACATGATTTTTTCCTCTGTGCAAGCAACAAGAACTGTCTATAATAGGAGTAAGCTGACCTCAAATAGGGTTTTGCATTTCCACGTTGATACGGCGAGCGAGATGGGCAGCAACAAGTTTTCACTGTTGTGTTTATCACAGGGGCGCACAGTGGGTGATGTCAAAGGAAAACAGAAGCATGTTCACAAATGGCATCCCCGCATCTTTTCTGCTGGCACAGAGCTGGGGAGGCTGCTTGGGGAAAACAAAGCGCTCTTTCTTAAGGGAAGTAACTGTGGTGGTGCATTCCTTCCCCCTCTCCCCTGCACCGCTCTGCCATCTCAGAAATTCCAGCTAGGCCCTGGCCTTTGTGTAACGAGTTGGGCGCTTAAGCGTCCCTGGACCGTGCCAGGAACTCTTGCATGGTTAAGGCAGGGAACAGCACTGACTGTTCCAGGCACTCCTCTTACCTGACCGAGGCGGGTAATGAGAGCAAAAAAATGGGATGATCCGTCATTCCCTGACAGCCCTGGAGCACTCCTTATCAGGATCGTAACCCAAGTGGAACGACACCACGGTTACCGAAATGCCATCATTTTACTAATGACGAAAGCCAATCATCTTGCAACCCTATAAACAGCGGGTCCCAAGGGAGACCCTTTGAGCTCTCCTGGACCGCAGCGGGCTGCGACCAGCATCTCCCTCTGAGTGGGACGCCTCTCAGAAGGCGCGCTGAGTGGGACGCCTCTCAGAGGACCGCGCTGAGCTGGCGGCAAGACCTGGGCTAAAACCCTCTCCTCCTCGAGGCTCGACACTGGCCCTTTGAGAAATGCAGAGGCATTTGAACTGAGTACTTCCACGGAACTCAAGGGGAATTTTTAACAGGTATACCTTTCTACATACATATATATGTGTGTGTGTATATATACAGAGATGCGCATAGGTCTTTGTGCCTGTGTGCGTGCGTGTGTGAATCCATTTGAGTCCCCGATCACAAGTATAGTGTAAATATTACCATTTTGAATCTGTAATGAAGTCTCTGTTGTGATTGTAGTAAATTCTATTAACGCACTCTGCAAATGTTAAACTAATCAATGGTTAAGTGCTGCTAAAATCTTGTGATCCACCTTAAATTGTGAAGGAACCTTAGATTGCTGCTAAATACCTATAATCCTTTAGATATAAAGCGTTGACCAAGTCTGGGACTAGGAGTGGACCTAGCCGGACTTCCCTGAACCTCGTGACTCAACAGGAGGATTTCTTTATTCCTTACACCCTTTCCTTTAGACATGGACCATTGACCACGTCTGAGAGTAAGTCTGGATTCAGCCGCACCTAGACTCCTCCCTGAGAAGGAGTTTAGAAAGCGAGAGGGATCCATTCTGGACCTCGTGACTCAATGGCAGAGTCCTCTTTACCCTTTTGTTTCTCCAGTCTCTCTGCCTAAATCGTTCCGATTCAATTTTTATTTGGTTTTCCTTTGTATGTTTTAGTAAGTAGCAGAGTGGACCTTGCCATCGAATTCTGTTAAGTCGCGTTCTATAAACTTCTGGTAAAATCGCTTTTGCCAATACCCTTGACGGTGATTCTTTAAGCGGCCTAAACCACTCATTTGCGACAGTACCACAGGAGTAAGTCACAAGCAGCCTTCAGTAATCAGGGTGGTGTTTTTGTAGGCAGAAGGCACTAGTGCACGGGGGGAGTGAAGCTTTCTGCTTACAGCAGTGCTAGAATCCACCCGACTACAAGCGCAGAAGGGTGCTGATGGAGTGGGAGCATCCAGCAGCTCCAACAGCTGTCCTGCAAGGCTAAAAAGGTCGCTCCTACTGTATAGGAGAGGTATGGCACTATAAAGCTTCTGTACCCTATAAAGGCGAACAGAAGAAAGCATTACTTTTCTTTACCGAGGTGCTGGAAGGACTTTCTCATGAATACCCTGTGCAAGGGTGAAGTTAGGAAGCATAACAGAGATTAAAGTTCAGCTCACTTTATGGCAGGTAAAGGAAGATCAGTGTTTGAACAGTTGTTAAAAAAAAGGAAGATTTACTAGAAACTAACATTTTTGGTTCTCACGTTAGGGATCAGTTAATTGCACCGGTGACAAATCATCGTTTTAGGTTTTATCTGGAAATCTACCTGTACTACATCAACTTTTTAGTCAACACTATTTCATAGGCTCCACTATGGCTTGTACTGTAAGTTGCTCCATACGGTCACAGTTTCTATTTTTGCTCATTTGAAATGACCCGAGTCTTTTAAAGTGCAACCTGGAAAGATCTTGGAAATAAATGACACTTTGTGCTAATCCCACCTGGTACTGCTTGTTCTTTTCCCGACTCCGGGTGGCTTTGGAGAGTTCTTTGCACACAACGGGCACCAGGCCTCTGTTTGCACCGTATCTGAGCATCGAATAGCTCTTCCCTGAGCTGGTCTGACCATATGCCAGCAGAGTAGCGTTATAACCCCGCCAGGCTTTCCCCAGCACTCCTTGACCAAGATCGCAAAAGACCTCTCTCTAAAAAAACGATCAAGTGCATCCTCTTCATAGATGAGCGAGCAAATGCATACACGAGCACTGCTGTCTGCTAGGGGTGCTCCCACTAATAGTTTAAATCAGGAATCAGGATTTGCAAACACACTTGAAAGTGGTACTGAGTTCCAGGATGACAGAAATGTAGACAAAACCTACATAATGCTGCAAACCAGTAAACTGACAAGTGCCAGTCGTTTGCATTACGCTTACATGCGTGTTAGTAATGGGAGATAAACGAACCGACCAGTCTACAAGTGTGTGTTAGCTACAACTGCTTTTAGTTGGTTCTTGGAATAAAATCTTACCTGGCCGGCGTAAACTGTTGGGTCCTGCTGAGATGAGCATACCATTCTCGCCCTTTAGGAAGCCGCTATGAGACCAATAGGCTAGATCAAAAGTAAAGGTTTTCCTGGGCCCTCGATTCCTAGGGTCACATATGCTTGTGCTGGTGGTGTTCCTAGAAATCACGCACCTGCTCCCTGCATTCTTCTCTCTCTGTGTGTTAAAATTACAATTGTAGTATCGCAAGACAAGCGATCAGTCATTCACTAATAATTCATGGTTTAGTCTGGATTTAAACCAAGTTCAGCAGCAACGCACACCACACCAATGACTGCTGTGGGATAAGCCTGCTCTTGAACCATGCCAGGTGATAACAGAGCCAAGGAGTAAGTGACCTGAACGAAGGGACGCATCAGTAACCATCACATGCCTTCTTCCCTCTACCTCACATACCGGTCAGCCGCATAGCACAGTGCACTGGAAAATGCGTTTTCTTTTAGGAACAGCTTTAATTCAAAAGGAACCATGGTACAGTTCTCGCCAAGCGTATCAAAGAGACTCATTACCTCGACTCCTTTGGTGAAAAAAGCATTTCTGGAATGGAAAACCGGAAGTTTTGCACAGAAGACAAAAGTACAAACCAAATAAGAAACAAATGCTAGCTTATTATTTGAAATTCTATTTTTTTCGTAGTATTTTCTGTTTGGCCTAGGCTAATAGGTTACAAGCATTGCCTAACAATGGAACAATTCCTAACAAAAGGAACTTCTGACGGGGGAATTAAACTACTTCGCTATCTGCGGCCTTGTTTGCACACTGGGCATATTCTTGCCATACGATCTGCTAAAATTCTAAGTATTTCGGCACATCCTGGTGGATATAGGCAGCAAAGGATTGCCACCAGGTCCCTGGGGGAAGGCCTCCTCCCCTGTGCTCTCCTCCAATACTGAGCGTCTCTTCCTGCCGCACCGCCCTGTCCCTCCTGTACTCCTGGGTGTGCTTGATTCCCCAGCCGTCCGGGCGGGTGTTTGCTCATGAGTAGCCGTTTTTTCTGGTTTAGCATGTGGAACACTTATTGTTCTTCTCGTAGGAGTATCACAGATTTCCGCTCTCCCTCCTGAACGTATGTCTTCCTGAGTAAAGACAGATTCTGTGCCTGCCAAGAGATTGTGTGCCCTCTTCAGAGCACTTTTTCTAGGAGTGACAGGAAGTTGAAATTCTCTTTGAGGCAGCGATGGTTTAGACAGATCAAGGTCAGAATTTTCTGAAGCTTCCAATGAACTCCTCTTTATTCTTCCGCCTCTCTTAGTTGGCACAGGAAAAAGGAGATGGTCACTAGGCTGCACCTCTTGATCCTTGACAATATTTTCAGTAAACTGTAAAAGAATGATTTCCCGTTTTCTTGCACTTCTGCTGGGACTGACTGCCATTTTTGTCTCATGATCAGTGTCATTCTGGCCAGTTCCCTGATCTCCTGCTGAACGTTTTCCTCCTCTAGCCATTTTGGAAGCAGCAGAAGCAATAATGCTACCTCCAGCAAGAGAAGTTTCCTCATTAGCCACTTCCATGAGCTCAGATGCGGCTTCCTTTGCTCTCTTTAATCCTGTTCTTGGAGTAACAGCTATGGACTGCGTACTGACGGGCGATGTTTGCCCATCAGAATGGCTGCTTTCTACTTTTTCTGAATTGGCCCGTTTAGGCATCCTACCTCTCCTAGGAGTAACAGGAATCACAGGTATGCGCTCATCATCTTGAGCATTTTCTTCTGTTTGAAGGCTGGAAGTCTCAGACGCTTCTTTTGTTTGCCTGGTACTTCTCCTAGGAGACAGCCCTAACAAAACGGGTTTGGCTGTCTTCAGTAGTTGCTGATGGCCTGCCGATGGAATACTTTGACTGCTAGTCAGTTGTCCCCTTGCGCGTCTTCTAGGAGTGACGGCATGCTCTACTTGATGTGTGCTGGTTTCATCTTCCACTTCTTCTGGCACAGTTGGTAAGGGAGCTTTTGCCTTCTGGGATCTAGTTTCCTTTCTGCCTGTGGTTTCATGAATAGATTGTTCTACAACTCCAGATGTCAATTCTTTAATTCTTGTGCTTTTGATTACATACAGTAAGTTCTCAAAAGCTACCTTAAGGGGTTCAGGCACATATGGGAGTGACTCTGCAATATTTTGAGATTCCTGATCACTAGTTACAGGGGACACTGAATTTGTCACATGTTCTTGGTTTTCAGTATTTCCTAAACTGTTCACAGGTTTTTCCCCTGTTGTTGTGCCAGACGGTTTAGAAGCATTTAACAGTGTAGGGTCTCCCATCTCTGCTTCACCACCTTCTCCTTCCAAGACTAAAGGAAAATTACTCTGCTCTCCATCTCCCTCAGCTGCATCACATTCACCATCTTGGTTAGCAGGCAAATCCCATGGAAACTGTTGCTCTGTGGTATTATAGCTGTATTGAAGATTGCCTGACGGATGTAGTCCACTAGATGGTGATGCTTCAGGTGCTGCTTCTGAGGTTTGTGCCTTACCCGCACTATCTTCAATGACCTGGAGTTAAAAAACGTCTGTTAATGCATTATTAATTACCAAACAGACTAACTTCCAACTGAGTGAGACAAAACTGAGGACAGTGAAATACTGCGTTTCCTTTCACATCACCACTGAATGTAAAGTTAGAAACATACAATGTACTCTCTCCTACAGAGAAAAGTTTATGCGGTTAAGGGACAGAGACCAGAGTATTCAGTGTATGCAATCACATGCTCCATTTCTGAGATTTCTGTTCCCAAAGCTGAGATGAGCTAACTAACTGACAGCCTATTTAACTTCATCTGAAGTCTGGGACACCAAAAACCTTTTTCCATTCCTCGAGACCAATCAGTGTTTGTTTCTAAAGACTTTTCTGGTGGTTTCATTTTAAACAGAGTTTACAGGCTTTTTGATTGGTTGGTTGTTACCGTTTTTTTACAGTACGAACCTTAACCACAAGAGGAGCCTCTAGTAAATTCAGCTCTGATGCTCCTGAAAACTTCTTTTGTGAGACGGAACCATGCGTATTTGGTTTCAGTGGGCTGGATGGCATGAATGAAGTAGAAGCTCTGCATGGCGAATGTGAGCTACCACCCCGTGCTGCAGAGCGTGAAGGAACAGGACGAGCCAGCAAACCCAGCAATCTGTTATGGTACACAATTTAAAATACAAAAAGAAATAAATCAATGGAAAGAATCATGCTGCGTTCAAGAAATCTGAGATGGTACGTTTCAAAAACATTCCATGAACAAGAAATACAGGTGAACCCTCGCTGTTGGGGTGATGTCTCAGGCCCACCAACAAGTCAGAGGTATTTTCTTCTTTTCAATTATTTCGTTACATTTCATACTTAATTTCCTAAATCACTGCCTCTGAGGCAAGAGTAATCCAATGTTAAGTTGCACAAGTGATGTCATTCTCGTGTCAGAAGAAAATGCATCCACATTTCAATGCTGGGACCACTTCAAATTCTCCATTTAGTTGTGTCCCTAAGTTGGCCTTTTCTTTAAGAGACACAAACCTAAATGCAAACAGAACGCTTTGCAAGCACGGGAAGTGTACACACCCACACACATACACAAATATATATATATGAGAAGCAACACCTTTTTGAAATATTCATTCTGTAGATCTACTCTACCTGGAACATTTTCTTAAAAATTTTCTAACTCGTGCCCCAACAGATGCATTGCGCGACTCTGCATCAGGGAGAGGATGTGTTATGACTGGTGGTTCTGTCACTCCAGGACTAGAATTAAAAGGAAAATGTAAATGACTTTCATTCCCCTGAAGTCCAAACATACCAGAATCCAAGTTTATTTGACCATACCACCTGCAGGAAAATCATCTGACAACTACTAGCCTCTTTTCCGCTCTATTATCATGGCAGAAAAACTCACTCTCCAAATATTACTTACGATGTATTGATTCTTAAATGCTACATATTGTATGCGCAAAAAAGCCAGACAAAGCTCTATTCAGGCGCACCTTCCCTCCAAAACGCTAACGCAATTCAAATGGATTTTTCTCTCTCTCTCCAAACATGTAGCTCAAGACTAAACTTTGTTAAAAGGCTGCTTACCTATCATGCTGTGAGAAACTGGTTTTCTGCTTGTTTGCTCCCCATCCTTCTCCAATTTTGGACAATACATTACTGATGAAAGTTGCTCTTGGGTGCACATTTCCTGCATTAGCTTGTTTTGTTACTGTTGATAATGGCTTTGGTCTTACGACTGTAAAGCGAGAGGGAAAAACTCTCAGCCTCATGTAATCAAAGCGATGGTTAGCTGTCCATTGTATTTCCCCCCCGAAAAATTACCTTCTCTTAAGACCGATGAAGGCAAATGGTAAGTCTTGGCTCTCTCTACATCCGGCTTCCTTTCTCTAGGAAGGATCTTGCCATATTGGTCTAATACAGAATTTCTGGCAAGCGCTCTCTCTCTCAAGCGAGGATCACGATCATTCTGATGAATGAAAAGCGTAAAGCAGAACGCTGACGAATTACAAGAGGTTCGTTGCATGAAACTGCCTGTGCTATTTCTAATGAGTGAATAAACGTCCTCTGCAGATATAGTAAAATGCATCCACCGCACAGAACAGCAGCAAGTGCGACCCATCAGCACACGCTTTGGAGTAGTGGAATATTTTGTTCAATTTTTAGGTTCGGCTGTAACTTAAGGTGTAGAAGCTTATTCCTAGTATTTCAAAGAACAGTATAAAACCCCAAGCATTGTTGAGTACTATCAAAAACGGTTAGTAACACCTAAGAGAACCTTGCACACTTAACGCTTACCATGCGATTAACCTTCATTGTCTGATTCAACTGTAGTGCTGGGATATAGTTGGTACGCTGCAGATGCTGGACTAAAAGAAGTTCGCGATTCTGAACACCAGCAGTGGTCTGTAAAAACTTCTCCAAACACTCCTGTGAGAAATAACACATTTCAAAAATCGATTATGAATCTGCCTCTTCTCTGTTCAAAGAGACGATGAAGATTTTTATTTTCTTGTCCACACTTACTCGTTCAGGGCCTGTGAAAGGTAGGTTCAGTAAGTCTTCCATTAGTCCCACCTCCTGACAGACTTCAAACATGTGTTTTAACAGCTCTTCTAGGTTTAAATTAGTGTTATGTTGCTTCAACAGACCCCAAGCCTCCACCATGCACCTGCAATTAATTTTTTTGAGACGTAAAGGAATATTAATAGTATAGCCAAAAAGATGCCCCAAAGTTGTGGTATTCAAAGTTTAAAGGAAATTTAGGGCACCGTGATTTGTATTGTTTGTTCTCTACCTGTCACAATATTTGAGCGCCAAAACGGGGGGATATATTTCTTTACCTATTGGACAACAGCACAGTGAGGAAAAGCCGCGCTTCACTACTGCTTGACATTGAGGGCTTCATCATCTGTACGTATCTGAGGGCTCGCCTGTGCTCTCCTTGGCACATGAGGGACTGAAGAATTCTCATATGTTGCCATGACACAGTTTTGATTGTAGCTGGATGAAAGAGCAGGGCCAGCGAATTCTGTAGAAGTCAGAGATCACGTTTACTAAGATACATACATACACACACGCAGGCAACAAAAATATTCAAAAGTTTCTTAAGGAAGGGTGAACGGGTGTTAAATAAACTTAGGTGACTAACCAATGAAATACCTGATACGGGACATGTAGATAACAAGTATTTGCAGGAAAAAGCATTAGAGCATTCAGTTAGCCATACAGAACAAAGTGAGTGTTTTAAAAGGAGTAGGTCACACTTTTCTAGGTTCATCATATCTCTGTATACAAACATGGCTTTTTATAAATACACTACTAAATAATAAGTTCTTCTCCCAGACAAACCGATTCCATCAACGCTGTGACAGGCAAAGAACAACCTTCAGCATCAGAAAGAACATGGATTAGGTTGAAAAGTCACTTTTGCAGTCTTCTGTCTCAACTCCGGCTGATATGATCTTAGCTTTAATATTTAAAGTACCTAAACCACTGTTTTGGAGAAAGTGCTCAACTGGTCTGCTGAAAACAGCCTAAACGGATGGCTTTGAAAAGTCAAATATCAAGCATTATTAAAGTGGACTTTGTCTTCCTTTTCACCAGCTGCCTGTCAAAGTCATTGAAACAAACATTTCAAAGCATAATTTATTGCTGAAGATGTCGTGGCAGTATTACAAAAAAGCTTCTGATGTTTTATCACCTGTTACTAGCTAAGCACCGATTTATTAAAATTGCTTTCTAGATCATCGCTTTGTACTGCAATGTATGTCTCGCTAAACTGTTACATACTTACTTCATAATCATTGTGATCTAGAAGCCAGAAACCTTGAACAAGCTTAACAAGACCCCAAGGGACAGCAAAGGCAGTTGGGAAGGAGTCAATTAAAGTTTCTGTTTTGTTCGGAAAGGAATGCATGACATCTAGCAGCAAGTAAATTGTCTGGTATCACGTATCTAATTAAGGCTAATAAATTTGTAAGACCAAAATTTATCACGTAACATTTAGAAAAACATCAGGAAGTAAGGATATGCAAGTGGTAGGAAGCAGAAAATACTAATGGCTTAGTCTTGCCGTTTTAAGCTATTCTAACCTGACGACACTCGGGTCCTAACCACAAAACTGCATTCTGAATAAATAACCAGAAAGAAAGGCTCTTTGGTTTCTGTAAGGCATTCAAAAAGGTTAACTTCGGGTATTTAAATGCTTCAGTTAGAAACTCAGGCTCCCTCTTTAGTCAGTGGAGCTACCAGTTGGACATTCAAAACATTTGAACATCCCACGCTTAGTTATTAAAGCAAACAAATTCTACAGTTGTTTTTTTTCCTCATTTCCAGAGTATATGAACCAATGTAAGTTATGGTGTCCTTACAACACAACTCAGCTCGGAATGATTAAAATGGGATTTACACCACTATGTGGATCACTCACTGGCAGTGTCATCTTTGCTTTCTGACACCCATTTTTAGGGACGTACTCTAATAAGACAGCTCTGGGGTACAACAGTTTTTAAACCCCTTGCTCTCTAGGCTCTCCTCTCGGCTTAGGCAACAAACAACAAAAACAATTCTGGATATTTCCGCAGCTTAGAAATTAAGTTTCTGCCCAATGATTTTTCCCTCTGTTTACTATTCTGTGTGCATGCACTTTTAACAGAACAAAAGCTTTGCAACAAAACATTAAAAAAAAAAAAAAAAAAAGAAATGCACAGTACAAAGAAATAAAACAATGCTTCTGTCTAGGACTTAATTCTAAACGAAATGTTTTCACTTGCATTGTGTTTGAAGGATAAATTAAAAAATGTTACGAAACACGTAGGTGACAAGCATTTAAGAACATTTACGTGCATATACTGAAGGTGTAATAAAAATAACTAGAAAGGATACAATTGCATGCTTGTAACTTTCTTCAATGCTTTCTAGCAAATAGAGATCCAGCAGTGCCTGAAATGAAAAATTGAAAGTTTTTTAAAACACTCCTGTCTTTCATAAATCACTGCCTTTTGGGTGGGGTTTTTTTTTTTGAGGGGGTGAGGGTTTGTTGTTGTTGCTGTTGTCATTCTTGTTTTCTGTGAACATAACACTCACATGTAAATTAGCAGGTGGATATTTCCCAGTTCCTCCTTCATCTCTCCGCCACAACTTCTCAACTTGGTCTCCTAACTGGGAAACCATTCCATCAATCATCAAGCAGTCAGAATCCCATTTTCCTCTGGAACAGAAGGTAGCAAGGATTCAGACAGAGTAAACCACGAATTCCAGCCTCGCAGTGTAACAGATTTCCTCCAGTCAAAAGCAAACAAAAAAGCTCCCAGGAGTCAAAGAAAGTAACAGACATACAAAGGCACGATTAGGACTTGAAATGCACGTGAAAGACATTTCTGAGTCAGGTGAAAGATGTTCGTTAGATCATGTTCAGTTATTAACGGAGGTCAAAATAGAATTACAATTACGGACGGCTGAGCTTTTAACAATTACATTCGTCACAAGTCCATCACAGCCTTCTGCTGACTGCGACGCTACCCTTTAATTTCCCGACAATAGCAAGCGCCAAAAGCACACCAGAGCTTGTGTGCTTCTAAGGATCACATGAGCCTGTGTGCAAGTTACTTGAGAATTAAGCTCAGAAAGATGAACTTTACAGTCAATACCTCATACGCTGCAGCTTCCACCTTAACTCATCTTGCAGCCTCTTCTTCACAGTGCCATAGCCTAAGCTTGTTTAGGTCTTTCCTTAGTTTCCAGTACCATTTCCAAAGAAAAATCTATTATCGTCTAATCCAAGGCCTATCACCTATATGCTAGTCAGCTAGTCCAGGAAAGAGAGTTTACGTTAGGCAGGGACTTCTATGCACTAGCCGATAGAGTGCTAGGTGTGCCAACTACACGTAACTCTGACTGTCTTACGAAATTACACAAAGGTACTTGCGAGTAGGAGCTTTAGGCCAATACAATTCTTACCATCTATTACTAGCCCATAAAAGAGATGATTTGTTTTCTTTTTAAACATGCTTTCTTCTGTGTCCAAAACAACTGTTCTGTGAACGCTGTGCTTTCCTGAACCAGACACGACTGATCCTAGCCTGGTCACGTGATCTTTTCCAGTAGTGACAAATTATACAGATGAGCCAATGAATTAAGTACCCTACAAAAAACGATGATACCAACAAGTGGTACTAAGCCGAGGGATATATCAGCATTTTACCATGGGCAAGTAACCCCTGGGCTCAAGAGAACACATGCATCACTGACGTCACGAGTATGGCCGGCAAATGCATTAAGCACAGCAAATACAACGGCTGAGATAAAAGCCGTTCCCTTCCACTTCTAAATTTGCAGTGGAAGTGTTCCAGAGTTTTCCAGTAAGGCTTACCTTGACAAACGCTCAAGTTTCTGTCGCTGACCAGCATAGTAGCTCTGAATCAGAGGATAGTTGTAGAAAGGTCGAGACAAATGCATATCATCATCTACAGGCAATAACGTAAAAGCAAGTTAAAGAAAAAATAGCACGTTTTTCGACTAAAATTTTTGACTAAAAAGACAGACACAAGGTAAGCATCAAGAAGCCTCCAACTCTGAAAGAAGCCAAGACCATTTCTGCCTTTGCCAGAAGGGATGTAAGAGACAAAACTCAATTCCTTCTTGTCTCAAGCGCCATTTCAAGCTTGCAGTTGATGTAGCATTCAGAACATGTAGCGCTAGCTGAAGTTCACTATAAAAAACACCAGTTCTCAAAGGGAATGGCTTTTTAAACATGTCATGTGAGCATTTGTAAAGACAATTAGGGCTGACAATAGAACTTATAATCCATCCAAATAAAGAAGCATTTCCAAGGCATATTGTTTCCTCAAGCAATACATAAAAAGTTCAAAACATGCAGGTAGTGCTTTTACTGTACAAACAAGCATTCCAACAGGCGTTTGTTGCCTAATACTAATTTGTCTAAAATCCCAAGTATTTCAAGCTGTGGACACAAGCAGCTCCTTGAATCAGAGCCTTATTGCTATTCTAAAAAACATCCAGGAAAGAAACTGCTTGCATTATTCTACGCTATGTATTTGAAAAACCTGTAAAATCTCAATTTCACCACCAGAGCTTCTCGGCATACGTTGTCACTGAACCAACACGACTTGCTGCTGACGAAACATTTACAAAAGCGTGGCTAAGCACGTGTTCCTAGGAATCACTTACTGCACAGTCTCCTTGGTACAAATGTCTTACGGTTTATGCTTACCTAAACCCTCTGGAAGGAGACTGGCTCGACAGAACCAGATGACCACTCGTGCATACAAAGAAATGAGGCTAGTTACCACCTTCTTGTTTGTCAAGTCTGCAAAACCTGAAAAAAGGCATAGGATGATTTTTGTTATGCAATTCCTTTCCTTTTTACAAAACTCCCTTCATCATACTACATAGAAAATACAAAAATGACCCGGTAGAAATCTCTCGTCTTTGCATTTTCTACTCTGTATCGCTTTCTTATTTGAAGAAAAAACCCACAATCACCACCAAAAGAGAAAGCAACCCCTCCAAAGAACCAGATTCACTAAAGGTTAACATAAAACAAAATTAAGCCTGAACTATTAAATACACGCAGGAAGACGACACCTGGTTTTCAAGTAGCAGAGATTTTTACTAGAGCAAAGGGACAGTCTTTCTTTTTCTCAATATGCCAAGAACAACTTATGATCTAAAAAGCTATAGAAACTCAAGTAACTTACTTTACAAGTCACTCATTTGCACTTCCTTTATCTTTTTTAGTAATTTGCAGTACAATATTTGCATGCAATTATAAATTGCTGGCTAAGAATTAAAAAGAAACATGTTGAGCACTACCACATTCAGGTGCTGCAATTTCAACCCAGTTGCTTACATAGCTTCTTGCTGAGCGTAGTCTCCCCTAGCCGCTTGCATGAACTCCACAAGAAACTGCTTCCCCGAACTCAACGCATATTGAGTGGTCGTCCCAGCTTCTCAGATTTAAGCCCCTTCGCCCAGCTAAATTTAACCGTCTTCCAATCACCAAACCCAACAAAAGCTCACGTTCCCACAATTACAACCCAAGCATAATTCCAAACCTTAAGAAAGCATAGCAAAGATTTAATAATACTATGACAAACCTTTTTCAGTCAGCTCTTGTGCTTCTGTTAGAGAACAGTTTAAGACTGTGCTAAGGTTGCTCAAAAGCAACTGGCAGTGCTGGAGAGACTGTAACGTCTGTGGGTCAATGAAGTTGCAAGAGCCATCAAAGAGCGGAACACCTTTTCAAGAACAAACATTAAAGCATTAGCCTACAGAGCAATTTCAGAGTTTCAAAGCACACTTAAAGAACCGCGTGCAATGCCATATACCAGCAGATTACTGGATAAGCTCAATTAGAAGGAATGATTTTATGTTTGTGGAATGACTACACTAGTACTCACATATTTGGTCCAATTCTTCTTTTGTAGAGATCACTTTGTTCCATGTCCACTCAAGAACAAGCCGTAAATTAGCAGCAGAACTTGGCTGCTCTTTAAAAAGAGACAACAAAAAAGAAACAAATCAACAACTTCAAACTAACCAATATATAACATAAAAACAATGTAAAGAAGTATTACCTTCAGATGCCCACTGTTTAATGCACCCAGTCAGAAGTTCTAAAGAACCTGTCCGGACAGCAGCTGACAATACCGCTTCTAACTGCTCCTTCTAAACATAACAGACAAAGTAAAATGAGAATCTTACATACTTTCAATAGCTGAACCATCAACAGCAAATGGTTGCTTCTACCGGTATACTCATGCAGACAGCACAAAGTCAAGTAGTACACCTGCAACTAATTCCACATTCTTCTTCTGAATTCTAGCCACAGGCTGGACTGCTGCTTGGTCTGAGGAACACATTAAACTTTTCCGCTGACATTTCAACTTACCGAAGGCTAATTCTAATCTTTATTTGCATGCCTCTGCATTATAGTCTCAATTTCCTGAGTTCCAGGTAACTACTTTCAGTAACATCCTCTGCTAATACCCATTACGCATTTTGTGCGCATGAGCTCGCCATCAGGAATGCATGAAGGGGACAGAACAAATACCCTCTCTGCGTGGGAACAGTGAAGCTCAGGTCAAGCAGCTTTCTAGACTATGAAGACATGAAGCAGTTCTGACACCAAAACATGAAGTTATACTTTTCTCAGATGACAGAAAAGAAGTGAACCATTTAAATTCTAATAGGTTTAAATTTTAGGCTGTTCAAATACTGTATTCTAACGTGCTGGTAATCCTTCAGAAGGATAATGCACAGGTACGCACAGGCATGCGATATTAAGGAGTAGTTTATTTCAGCTGGTGTTCTGATACTTCTTTCAGCTGAAATGATCCTTCATAAAATTTCACTGTTTTGTTTGGTTGGGTTTTGTTTGTTTCTTTTTTTGAAATGTAATTCAAAAGTCTCTTTCCCTTCTGGGTAAAATCATTGCATTCAAAGCGATTTCTACACATTAGAATACACATGGGATACTTCCTTCTGTTTCTGAAAGCTGCTTTCAGACAAGGAAACACACCAAATACTACGTAGGGTGGCAAACAAAACTCCAAACCAGGCTTCCTGACCCTAATTCTGAAGTTTGCCTTACTAACATTCAAAAGAAATCCCTGCTCAAATGCCTAACAAGTCTCTGAACGATACAGTCACAATGCAGCAAAGGTTATTAAAAAATGCCTTGATTTCCCAAGTTATTCCCAAACTGGAGCTGACAGCAGAACATCTAATTTGAATGTAAGAGTCTACATCAGGCTTGCAAAATAAGCAGTCTCTGGGCTAGGTCAGCTGGCCAAGAAATTTATTTTAGCTACCACACTGCGCAGAAGTGTTATTTGCCCTAAGACACTTCCACAAATCTGGCAAAGAATCCGGTAGACAGGAAGATGAGGGCAGTGGGAAGACCGCTCTCCCCTTCCTACTAATTGCTCCACTGTATGACGACTAGCCAGCTGATCATTTTGCTTAGATGCTGCCTGGCTGAGGATGGGCTGTTCATCACAAAGGCTCCATCTCTCATGAAACTCTTCAGATGAGAGAGCAGGGGTGGTGCACTGCAAATGGAAAACCTGGGAAAGAGGGGGCTGAAGTCACCGTGGTGGGATAAAGAGGATCGAAGGGAGAGGGCGTCATGAGATAAAGGCGGCCAAGGTGTTGCAGCAACAAGAGGGCTGTCTAAGCGGGGGAAATGGGGCTACTGGAGCGCAAGGCAAAGGCTACAGAGGTGAAGATCTGCTTTGAGAGGCCGCAGAAAAGAGGCCGACTGATGATGGGAAAATGAAGGGAAGCGGTGAGGAAATTGTCAGGTAGAGCTGACAACAGGAATCGTTTACCACGGCCCACTTCCTTGGAAGCAAATGATCGGGTATAGTGCAGCAAGCTGATATTTGCAACAGCTCACATCCTAGCGAGACACCCCCATCGTCAGCTACTGCACTGAACCTAATGCTTTGAGAAACTGACAGGGATAAAGGTTGTTCTGAGGGAAAGATGCTTCCTTGTGCATAGCTGTGGCACAGAATTAATAGATGGGTCTCTAAAGACAGATCTGTTAGGGCTGTTCCCAGTCAAACTCAGCAGCTTGGATCTAGGACTGCTATTACTTCTGCTCACTAAAGTCACCACCTGCATTTCAGTGCAACTTGCAAATAATAGGAAAATCAGATTATCGTGTCTTGTAGCCTCTGGAGCCCCGTCAGACAAGATGGGTGTGTTTCCCCCTTGATTCCCTGATATGCGCTCACCTGACTCAAACTGGATGGCTGGACATGAACTAGTCTTGGAGACAGCAAGCCAGCTGCAAGACGCCTATTGTAGCTATCGTGAATGGCTTCACTTGTCAAAGGACCAGATTTCTTCAAAAATTTCAAGGTCTGAAACATCAATCAAAAACGACAGATTAAGACAGCATTATTATTCAGTCACTAAGGTTCTGGATAACCACTACGAGAAATAACATAAATGTTCACTGAAACTGTCAGAAAGCTTGCATCAGTAATACCCTTTAGGTTAGCCATCTCAGTAAGCATTACTATGTAGAGTCTTAAAGACGGCAGCCAAACTAACAGTTACAGTTTATAAAAAAAGTCCTGTAAAAGAAAATATCAGCCCTTGCAATGCTTAATTAAGTATTTTCTAGCTTCTCTGTCAATACACAGGCCTTTCTTTTTCCCTGAACGCTGACGCAAAATGCATTCTATCGAAGCCAAAACTGACACACAACTTCAAATCACACTGTGGAAGACCCTTGCTATGCTTGTTTGTGCAGAAGCTGGTTGACGTTGGAAATGTTTAGTGAGCTCAAACTTAATTCAAAATTATTTGTTACAATCTGTGCAGTGGCTCAGAAGTTATGATTTGGCCAAGTCTGGGAGAACAAAGAATTCATTGCTTCTTAAACAGTCAAATAATTTTTCATTTTCTCCATTCTGTCCTCCTTTTTCAGGTTAATCAGGGATCCAAACCCTAACTCAAGCCTAAGCAGGCAGTTGGACTGATGGGTAATATAGAAGTAACAGCTTTCGCCGCCTTCCACGACATTTTTGTTCTTGCTCCTACAGCAACGTTGTATTCCGTTCTAGACACTCAATCCCTGATCGTGCTTCAACAGGAGACAATGGTAGTTTTACAGTCCCAAGAGTGGACCGAAAACGTTGCCATTGGCATAAAAGTGGCAGGGTACAATTGCGATTCTGCGTGTGGATGGGCAGGATGAGCATAGAATGGTCTCTGACACTGAAAGCAGTGCAAGAGAAAACTTAGAAAAGCTACATCTCTTGACAGTCTCAATAAAGATACAGTAAAAGATCACCTTCTTCTGCAAGCCGGTGCAAGTCATATGAACGACTCCGGAGTTCAGCAAGCACGAACCATCTGCAGAAACAAGGAACGTTTGACAACATTCCATGCTCTCACAGTTATATTAGGACCACTTTACTTTTTTTAAACAGCAATATCTGGAAAGCTATAACTGAGTACCCATTTTCTTCGTCAGATCGCAGGCAAACCTTTTTTAAAAAATTATTACTGCGTGTAGAAATTTCATCTCTAGTGCTATCGAGGTGCTGTGCTTTGAGCTTCAGTTCAAAGTCATTTCATTTTGTAACCATCACCACTTCACCGGCTACGTGACAAAAGCACCAAACCCCAAAACTCAGCAGAATGTCAGATGCATTTCACAACATTACATACCTTGCTGGTACAATGTAATCAGAGCTGGGTTTGTGGGGGGTTGGGGTTTTTTGGTTTGGTTTGGTTGTTGAGTGAAAAACAACAAACAAGAGAACCAGTAAATGGCGTTGGACCTCAATTTACGCTTCTCGCTGTTAAAAGCGGTGAAATACCTACCAAAATTATAGGTGCTTGGATGAAAAAACTGCTCCGGTGGTGGATAAGAAGGAGGAAGTCCCCGACTTAGACTCCGCTCACGGACCAGAATATCCAAAATGAGGTTTGGCGAAGTCATACTTATTACAGTATCCAGTGACCACAGTGCAAAATAGGGGCAATCATGAAGGAACTCTTCTGGCCTTAAAGAAAACAAGTGCATAAGCTGAACGCCGACTTTCAAATGAATTATTTGCAGGGACGTTGAGAACAACTTAATGAAAATCTACCTTAGCGAATCTGGCATTTGAGCATGATACCAGCGATTAATGTCAAATACACCCAAATAAGTAGATGGTTTTCTCTGACTACATGGCGTCACTTGCCAACTGAAGATTGATACGCTGGTGTCAGGGGATATTACTGGAAAAGACAAGACATTGTTTCTTATTTGTAGAAAATATGATACAGCTGCTATTTTTAAAACACCACTTTCTGCTTTGGCTTAATCCTGTTCTATCACTCCTGAAACACACCACTTGCTAAGAATAATAAAAAAAATGATGTACGGAGTAGCAAACATCCCTGTGGTAGGTTTCAGTCATACTGCCCCTTTTTCTCATTCAAACTGTATCAGTTCTAAGCCAAATCAAATACACGCTTCTTAGCTAATTCAGTTTTCCATACATGAAGAGCTGACCAAGACATTTAGCTAGATGAACAGTTTAGCAAAAAAAGATGTGCTAGCAACACATACATTGCTACTTTCAGAAAGCAGACAAATACTTATTGTATACACTTGTATTGCTCAGCTGGCATTATTAATTTCCAGATTTGAGTCAATTACAAATTTTAAGAATAGCTCCTCCCCAGCATATTCAGAATGAAAGAACACAGCTAGCACACAAAAATAAATACAAAAAGAACCCAAACCCAACAAACAGGAAAGCGGAATAAAGACTGTAACATAAAACATTCACAATGCTGCACTCCAGTTCTCTCAGTAAGTGGAATGGTCTTTCTTCTCTGGGGAGAATGCATTCTCCAGATGTAAGAAGCAAAGTATGTGGTCTATCGTTCACCCTAATGGGGCAAGGAACAAGACGACACTTTGTTTGGCAAAATGATTCTCTCTTGAATTCATCATGACCGTTTAGGGATCCTCACACACTTTACTAGGTTGCATTGTGAACTTCTGTGCCGTTTCAGTTTTGTTAGCCCCTGAAACTGCCTTTGAAGATAGCAATTATTTTCATCATTCAGAAGACAGCTTCATTGCTAGCCTCAACCCACATCCAGCAGAAGCTCATGTGTGCCTAGAACTTAACTTGGACAGATTCTGAAAAAAAACTCATTAGAAACCATCAGAAAAATTACAGGTATTTCTCCATGCCTCAAAGTTCATAAAAAGGAGACAGAAAGGTAACATTCCTAAGCAAGGGAGAGAATGATCTTACTGTTCCAAGACAACAGCTGGAGGAATAGAACACTGACATGACCCCACCATACATTGCTATGGCATGTCAGCAAGCATAAAATAAAGGCTATTTTTTCCTTTAAAGGAGTCCCACATAACTTAAGCACCCAATTTTTCTTTTTAAATAAGCCCAACAAGCTAGTCTATACAGATATTTAAGCCTTGCAGACTGTGGGTACAGAGCAGCATTCATCGCTTAGATTCCGAACCCATTTATTTTAGAATAGCCAAACGCGGACATCAGAACAAACCTTTGTTAATGCTATCCTCTCCGTCAGCATGGTTGGGAAATTTTTCTACAGTCTGACAGCTGAGTAATTTGGTATTGCTGGCCTCCCCTCTCAGGGGAATGGCTCCATCCGTGAGATCTAAACTGCACTTTTCGTCACAGTATTCCAAACCCTGGGGAAAAAATGAAAGGAGAGAGAAAAGGTCATTTGGAGATGAAAACATACATTATACCTAAATATGAAAGAACGTATATCTCTAATATAATATGCATATTCTAGTGTATGTTTCCCACGCGCTTATTTCTGATGGCAAATAGAAACTACAGCTGACATGCAAGAGAATTAAGTGCCAAATCGTAACGGGTAAGTTTGGCTGCAAAGGCTTTGCACGCTTTCAAAAGTTAGCATTTCCCTAACATTATTCATTTCTAAACATGTTCTGCAGAATGCCTTGCAACATCAAGGTTTCTTTACAAACCTAAATATATATCTACAAAGAGATATCCGAAATAATGCAACACGTCATATGCATGCAAAGCTCTTTGCTCCATGTCTTGAGAACAGAACTGAGGTAGGTAGAGAAGTCATGGCATTACAGCAGCGAAAGCTCTTTTGAGAGGTGTTCTCTATAAGTGAAAACGCATCTCTCTCTCTAGTAGCTATGAGAACTTCTTACTGCTTAGCAATCTCCTTTCAAACCACGTAAGCTCTTACCAGCTCCTCCTCTAATCTGGTCAGAGACTAATGGGTGAAATATCCCTCAGTTCCTTCACCAAGCACACCCAACAGCAAAAGGGGAAAACAGAGAGCACGTGGGATGCACATGGGCAATGCGTTTAGGATCACGAATTCCTACGGAGTCAGCAAACTACGTTGGGATATACAGAAACTCCAGCAGGATTGTGTTGAACCTCTGATACCACCATTTTCTAAGCAAGCATTAACTGAAATACTGCCTCTCCAAATACAGCATTCCTTCAAACTGTCTACAATGCAACACATGAATGTGTGTATTGTGGACAAATAGCCGCTCTACAATTAAGAAAAAACCCAAACAAACCACCAAACAAAACAACAACAACAACAACAACAAAACCCCACCAAATTAAATTTTAATTTAAAATTCGGAAAAAAACTAATCAGGGTGCTCTGTTCCTCTAGAGCATCGTACGTTTGTGTCATAAAAAAAATGCACATAAAGATAAGGAGATGACATCCATATTTAGACCACGCTGAATGACTTGAAGATATTTATACCTTGTCACCAGGATAGGTAATGCATTTTAAAGAAACACCACCTTTTCCAAACGCCTAACCTTCATCTATTCAACAGCAACATTTACAGATGAGGAAGGAGCTTTCCCATATATAAGGAAAAAGGTCAACATTTAAACTTATTCAAAAAAATCAAAACGCCCCGTCCCTATTGAAACGGAGTACCACGATGCAAGAATCACCCCTATTTCATTGCATACCTATTGAGAACATGCAAGAGAAAGTATCAAAAGAGGAGGAAAGAATTGCTCGGAATTAAGATCGCTTCCCCCTCAAAAAGATTTTGGAAGAGTTTCAAGCATACTACCAAAGAGAATTATACATTATACAGATGCGTCTGCTATCTGTTACATCTCTGAGATATAATGATACCTCACCTCTATTTTAAACACAACATCATCATTGGAGCCAGTTCTAACAATTTACGTCTACTCTTTTGACCAAATCATACCACCGGTTCCTGTATTGACGTATTTTGCTGGCTTTAAGAGTAGATTTCATAGGTAACCCAGCCAAAAAGTAGAAGGAGATATCTTTAGAGCTCCTACATTTCAGGACCAACACTTAAGAGAGACACTGTAGACACGTTTCATTTGAAGTCCTGCTGACAGAGCTCAAAAGAGAAACAAGAATGTATAACCCCAAAGATCAGAAAAGAATAAAGCTGCATGACCTTACTTTAAGAAAGGGAGACAGACAGAAGCTTGCAGTTTGGTTAAACAAAGCTATTCAAAGCCCTATCTTCTCTTCTGACATGCCGTTAATCTGGTGTTTAAATGAAGAATAATTTTATTTGTAAAAGCTGCTTCCTCCTCAGCAACTGAATTTATGCGGGCTCTCTGCAGATGAATCTAGTTGGAACACACGACGCCGCAGTATGAAATGGCGTGAGTTGTTGTCAAAAAGTATGGACAAAGGCCATGCCCAAGAAGACGCAGCCAAAGATTACGGTTTTTTAGCCACCTCTGAATTTGGATGGTAAATATTACCCCTGCCAACTTAACTGATCCTCGCTTAGAGAAAACTACGATTTTCATCCTTTCACATACGTGCACGTCTTACCTCATACATGACCTGTCCTGATGCCAAGCGTTTTCGGTCACCAAATGCTAACTGCAACAGACGTAAACTCACAACATCACCTTCACTGAAAAAGGTGTACATTATGAAATTTGATTACAAAGCTGCTTTATAGTCCTCATTATCATTTTATTAGATCTAGACTGAAGTTTTCTTAATAGCGCTCTCTTGCTGAAGAGACAAACAGCACTTCCCAAGACATGATAATTGGTCACATTTGGCCGCTGAATCAGAAAGGAGGAAATTTTGACACTAACCGCTTCAGGGGCAAATGCTAACCATACCCTTTGAAAGCTTTACTGTGTTGTATGGGCTAAAAATTGTCGTAAATAGTTCTTCACAGGGAAGAGTTCTCAATCAAAACTGCTTTAAAGTCAAACTTAAAAAGATTGCCACCCTATGAACAGCTGAGCTGATTAAATAGCTTGCTGATGCTGAGAGAGAGAGATACCTTTCTCTCCTTCCCTCACCACCAGAGTTCCAGTCCCTCTCTTGCATATGCTGCACCCTTCCACATATCGATTTCATCCATTAGCCCAGCAGGAAGCCATTGACTTTTCTGCTGAACAGTGATCGTTCTCTGCCAGGTGAGCTGAACTGGCTCATGAAGGCTCCAGAGACTGCTAAAGTTGGCACAAGGTAATGGGCAGTACCGTCACCTCCCTCCTTTAGGGGCAGCAGGCTGTTATGTCGGCACGGTTAGTGTTCTAGGTCTGCAGCCTCAACTACTGTGTTAATGCCATGGTGTGAATATCAGACAAAGCATGAAGCAGTCATCAAGCAACAAAGGAAATCACTTAAGAATGCAAGCACTAAAATACAGCCACTGTTGCTTTGCCTTCTTTCAGAAGAGAGGAACTCCTAGGTCCCTCCTTCACGTCCGTTGAATCCTGTCAAAATTGCATTGTAAGCTTAACAGCTTCCCTACCTGAGAGAATCTCCCGCACAACTAAACAAACAAAACAAATATACAGGTATTAACTGTACGTGAACAAATATATCTATATATATATAAATTAATTCAGGGGCTAATAGTAAGTTTTTCTTCACCTTTCTTGTGTAGACTGAACAGCCCACAAGTAGCAACAATTGCGAGGATCATTCTCAGGCTCTTGAAAAGTAACAGCATAGACAGGAATCCTTCCTCCTTCAAGCTGAGAGTGGTGCCTACAGGTTAAATCACATTATTAACATACTTAAGCCTTAAAACATATGCCCTAATTGCAGGAACTTCTTCTGAAAAATAATTTTTAAAATCTGTTTTGTCAAAATACACACATTTCCTGCTTTCACTGAATACTACTGATAGAACAAACTGTCATATGGAAACCAGCTCTATCACATCCTAACTGCTTGGCATAACCCAAAGAAGCATGCTTTCCACAATTCCTCAATCCACAGGCACAATACGGAAAATAATCCTAGTCCAGTGGAGAAAAGGCGGTCCCATTTAGTCCATGTATGACTTAACAGTTATTTCAGAAGAGGATTTCTAAACCTTCCAAGACTATACTCAGAATTTCAGTCCCCGAAAAAGTTCTCTTTAAATTAACATACTTCCTTAAGCAAAACATTGAGAGCCCTGCACCTCCAGGCACGGCCAAGTGTAAAGGCCTACTTACTCCCTCTGCAAAGTTTTCATATTCCATAGTGACAGGTAGCCATCTGAAAAACCCACAGCGAGCTGATTGCTTCTGCTTATGTAGCACAGGGTTGATATTGCTGTTCCTGAAGGATTTTGTAATTGCAAACAGAGATGTCTCCCTTCTCCGGCCACAGTTTCTCTTCTTTGTGCAACTTCAGCAGGAATTCCAGTGACAGCTTCCAGACCTAGACACCCAACACCACGCAGTAAATGAATGCGTTATGCCACTGAGGTTGCATTTTAAACACTGACGTGACAAGGTGTATAACCTAATTCTACCGTCCCAGGCAAAATACCCCTTTATGCAACACTGGTTTTGCTATTTCCATTTTGTACGTTTTCAAAGAACGCAACAACTCTCTGATCGGAAAGTTGTTCTCACTCGTCGTTCAAAACCAGGTAAAAGTGTAGCCTTCATAGACAAATTCTTCTTGGACTCTGTAAATCAGGAGTTTGGGCCTCATGACGAAGCTATTTGAAGTGACATCAGCTCCTGAAGCCACTGTTGTATAGCCAAAACAGTCTATGCAATCTGAACACACAAATCAGAGATTTCGTTCATCCAAACGCATGACTTTTGATAAGTCGGGTTGATTTTAAAAAACAAGCCTAAAATTTGCCCCAAGTCAATTAACAGAAGCAGAAGAACATTCCCAAGAAATAGGGCACCTCTGACACAACTTCCTATCAGGCAGCTGCACTGACTCAGATGGGAAAATTCCTACACCTCACTGGCAAGAATCATAGTGACATGGGGATCTTGGTGGGAGGGGGGCATTTATAACATTAGAAGGCGTATTAAGCCACTCCCATATTTAATCACTTCAGCACTACACGGTGTCAAACTGCCACCTGTAACCAGTAGCCATGAATGTCTGCACATGAGTATCTTCAAAGCGGGATGCATATAGTTTCTTTAAAAGACACAAGATTTCTGACTTTTAAATTCAAGCTTAAAAACGGCAAGCTTACCCGATGCTTCTCTTTCATTCTGAGTGCAAGAACAATCATCCAAACAAAGGTCAACCAGAAGTAGATGACCAACATCTGTAGCCACGGCTGCCACTCCGAAGAACCATCGCAGACTCTGATGTAGGTGCCGAGTGCTCGTACTGGGTCCTCCGTGATTAGTTATGGGTTCTATGGCAGTTACCTGCAGGAAAGCGACAAGTTAATATTGAACTGAATTAACTTCAGCTGAAAAGGTCCATTCTATTATTACAGCTTACCAATTGCCACTCCCTACTTAGACATAATTAACTCTAAGAATTAAACACAGAAAGCCAGTTATATGCAAGAAACTTCATCCTATTTAAGGGACTTAAGTTAGAAAGACAAAGCTACACCTAGTTCTCCCACTGCTCACAGCCCATCAGCACTGCGATAGAGTCTACGCCTTCTTTGCCAAACAGGTATTCGGAGAGATCATGGCTGTAAGTCAGATGAAGCAGCGGACAAGCTGCATGGTAGACACACCATTTTCCATGGGAATGAAACATTTTTGGAAAGTGTTGAAGGGAGATAGTAGCTTAGCAAAATTTACACGAGTCCTCATTTAGAATAAAAATAACCACCAGATAAAGTCAGAAAAGGTGTAAATGCACACCAGCACTTTTAGGAATGTTAACAGAAATGTTAAAAGCCAGCCTAAAACAACGGCAAAAAGAACAGCAGCTTGTTAGAGAAAGAGCTAACTCCAGCTAAGGAAGAAGCGCACACTGCTCTTGAACATGTGGAGCAGTCTGCACGCAGCTTTATTACAAGGGGAAGACAGACCTTTCAGCACCTGCAACACGTCCCAGGACTATACGGACTGCTCTAGCAGAGATACAAGCGCACAAAGACTCCGGCACTAAAGCTATACAACAAAAGAACAGAGGCTATGGTTTAGCCTTCTTACAAAAAGCAGCACAACAAAACCAGGAACCTTTACATCAACAGCACAGTTTGACAGGAAAGTAAAACAAAGAAGTGAGCATCACAAGGCAGTCCATTTTTTAATACATTTCCCCCGCCCCCCTCCACCCCCCAAGAGGTGGGGAAAAATAACCAAACCCCTAAGCCCCAAAGTTTTCTCCTCTCCCATATCAAGCACTTGCTGGGACTACACTGCCTGGAAATCTACCACAGAATTTACCTTTCATCTTGGTCACGAGAATTCTAATCTTAGAAGTACCTACAGTAACTTGGACAACTTGGGTTTCTGTCAGATTTATAGGAAAGCTAATGAAATTTCCAATCTTCAAAATACTGTACATATCTTGCTGCAGAATTAGCCAAAGGTCAAGTGTTCCTTCTAACTTCTTTTTCTTTTAAGATTTCTTTCATTGTACAACTGGCCCCAAAGGAATCTCTTCCATTTTTGCATACGGTCTTCCAAAAATGTTGCCTGGTTTTAACACTTCAGTTTTCCACGTAGAAGCTCCTGAAACTGCATATTTTTCCACTGCGCTATGCACTGGCTTTTCATATTCTCCCAGACTACTGCCAACTCATTCTGGGAATGAAGAAAGGACGCTGTTCTCACCTCACTGAATCTGAATGCTACCCTTCTGCCTCATACAAACCAGCAAAATTTGAACCCTCCCATAGTTCTGAAACATATAACCATTAGAAACCAATTCAATATAATGAATGTTTTAAATTCAGATTTGCTTTTACTAGAATCCAGTTCAAATAATACTCCATTAACTCTTTCAGTTGTCTGCGGCATTTCACCTGTATATCCAGAGGGCAGTTAGAGAGCACAGAATCACAGAACCATTAAGGCTGGAAAAGACCTGTGAGATCATCAAGTCCAACCATCAGCCCAACACCACCATGCCCAGTAAACCATGTCCCAAAGTGCCACGTCTACACGTTTTTTGAACACCTCCAGTGATGGTCACTCCACCACCTCCCTGCATAGCCTCTTCCAATGTTTGACCACTCTCTCAGTAACAAAATTTTTCCTAATATCCAGTCTAAACCTCCCCTGGCGCAACTTGAGGCCGTTTCCTCTCGTTCTATTGCTAGATAAATGGGAGAAGAGACTAAGGAAAAAAAAAAGGAAAAAAAAAGAAAAAAAAAATTATGCCTAAATTCTTTCTCAGCTTGTGAGTTTGGGTTTTTTAACTCATTCTTTGCTCTCTGAATGACTACACATCTACTCTTACACTAAAAGGCAGTCATACAGTCACTATAAATACCCCGTATTAATACACTAATGGCTTGACACCTTGGACCAGAGTTGCTCAAAGTTAGGGTTAACCTGTAGAACTTAGTTGTCCACTGAAGATATACCCACACGGAAAACAGTCCAGAAATTAAGGTGCTCATCAAAGCCTTAAAATAGTAACAACAAAAACTGCAGAACGTGATGTTAAGACTAGGTCTGCAGTTTAGTTTTAAAAATAATCATTACGGAAATCAGAGAAACGTTCAGGCAGATTAAAAACGCATGTTACGTAATGTATAATTTGGAAGTATGAGTTACAGAATAAATTCAAAGCATAGGGACAGTGGCCAAGGGCAAGTTTTATCTACTTGTTTTTGCTAACCCTTACTCCCACTCACAACTTAGAAGTTAACAGTCCGACTAGCAATACCTGTGGCCTGGCTATGCTGATCTAACTAAGCTAATAGCAAAAAGATAGGAAGCAAAATGAAAGCAACAGGCCAAACATGCTTGTCATCAAGAGTGTTGAGGGCATAAGAGCAGAACTTCAGGTAAGCTTTGGCTTTATTCCAAAATCCATAACCTTTATCACACAACAGCCAACTTTTCCCCCCGAGGCTTCTTCATATTTTCTCCTGCACCATTGTCTTGCGGTATAGAAGAACTCCCCAATACAACGGGCAGGTCTAACTACATTTTATTTCAAATCACTTTCGTAGACGCAGATTCGGTATGTGATGTGATCCTTCTTAACCTTTCCTTTTCCTATTCCCTGCTTACGTAGATCAAAGAAATAAAACTTAACAAAGCTATGACCTTTTTCACAAACATAGTTTACTTACTGATTATACGCTGATGTCAGCACACAGCTTGTCCTTCCACTCTAAGATTTATCAAGATGATAGGCAAACTAACACAGCGGAGCACCAATCCAACTCATATCTTTAGAAATTACCACAATACAAATGCTTACTGCTAGTAATCGTGCTGTAGCACTACAAACAAACAAAACTCCCTCCAGCTGTATTCTAGCAAGTTAAACAAAATCACATTATGGAAAGCTGAGTAACAGAAAAGTATTTATTTGTGGCAGATTCTAAGGTGAGAAAAATACAGGGAATCTGGGTTTTCTATTAACTGATGCTGATTCTTGTTTACATTAAGACAATGAGACTAGGGGACATTACGACACTTGAGTTTTTGGGTTACAGAAGACAGAAAAAAATGAGTAACATCACACCAGTGCATCCCATCTACACAAACACAATATTCAATGAGCAGAGATTCAAGGACTTCAGACTGAAAGTCAATCTTTCAACAGTCTGTCAGATACCTCACTCAAGGCTCGTTTTTCCTACTTAGGTCAACACAAAAATGTGTTCCGCTCTAAAGTCAGACCTGCTTGCTAGCCTGAGATTCATGGGAATGTGTCTCAGTCATTTACAGCACAACTGTGGAAGTTTGAGGTATTTTAAAGACATTATTTCTAACAGAAATTAACCGTTTAGGAAACGCATACTACGGACGCTTGAAAGAGTGGGGTTTTTTCCTTTCTCACTCTGGCCAGGAAAAGGTATTTTGCAATGCCTTTTTGTGGAAGCGGAGAATTAGGTAACTATGTGCTCTACAATAAAAGCAGGAAATTTGGTTTACTCTCAGTAGACTCAGAAGATAATGGTACCGTTATGCCAAAGATTTTACATCAAGGCTCTCTCGACTGGATTCTCTGAAGTCACAGTACGTTAATGCAATACAGAACAAAACACCTCCTACAAAGAGGCGCTCCAAAGCTTTTCCTGAAGCAGGATTATGCAGCACCTAACAACATAAAAGCTTCCTTTTGCCGCTTAAAAAGTACGTACCCTTCCTGGAAGAACAACTGCTTTAACCACTCTCGATATTCCAAGGTCGTACAGACAGAGAACACTTCCCGCTGCTTCTTCCAACCCAACCAGTAGTCCAGGTCTCTTCTGCCAGGAAAACTCCTTTACCACACGAACAGTGGGACGCCGTTTATTTACTCCACTGAAACGATATGCAGAGCGCCGCTCTCCTGTCACAGAGTTCACCACCTCCAGTTGAGGACCACACGCCAACCATGCTAGGCCATTTCTCCCTGTAAGAGAAAAGAAAGCCGACTAAAGCAACTTTCCAACACAAGACTCAAAACAACTGAAAAAAGTCACAGTCACTGACCCTTTCCTTCAATAAAAGGCCCTAACGGAGGAAGACCGACTTCCCTAATTCTGGTCAGTTCTCTAAAATCACCCATTGAAATCCTCAAGCAACACATCTTAACATCAACCACCTTTTTATTTTGCATTTGTACTTGTCATTCCTGCACTGAAGAATATTGATCGTTTGGGATAAAGATTACAATATATTGATCTATAGTCTTTATACCATAGTCGGCTTGGTTTTGCTAGAAATCATCTACATACAGACGGGAATACAAGTCTTAAAGCATACTTCAAACATAACAAATCTAAGCCAATTCATTTTTAGTTTATAAATTTCACTTGACGCGTGCCTACTTTGGGCAGGGATTTGGACTTCAGCAAGAAATTGTCTTAAAACGGGCACTGCATTAGTAAATTTAAACTTTTACACGTGCCAATCACAGAAAGAATTTAAGACATTTGCTCCCCTGAACTGCTTCAAACTCGAAGGAAGTATTAACTCCATTACTGCATTGACAGTTAGGCAGATAGATTCTACCTGGTCTTGACAGAAGCCTCGACATCCAGCTCGGCACCCAGCTCTGCTTTCAGATCACCTGGAAAGTCAACTACCTAATCTGCTTAGCCACTTCCAGCAGCTCTCGCTGCCTACTCATCGGCATCCTATTAAATACTTTGGAAATACGGCTGCAGCGCTTAACAGTGCTGCCCTCTTCCTTCTGTTTTTATTCAGACTAGAAAAGAAAAAGCAGGGGCTTTTGCCGCTGTAACATTGTGGGAGAACTATTTCTGCGTGTGATGTTATGACGGTCATAGAGCTTGAGCTGGTGCAAATAAATACGGCCCAAACCAACACTATTACTTTTTGCAAAACTGCCTTGTATTTAAGCAGAAATTGAGGAGGGCTCACTGACTCAGCAGGTTTAAGTAAATTATTCTAATAGCACAAGATCAGTGCACGTGGTTGTAATTTCAAAGTTTAACTATACTAATGTTTTAATATTAGCATTTTCAATCGTTACAACATCCTTTTTGTTCTCTCCAAACTTGATGCATCTTAACAGCGCCAACCTGACACAGTTGATACTATGACCCTATGCTTCAGGTAACCTCCAGGCCGTAACAGCTTTATACCACCGCCAAATTTAAGGGAAAATGCTCACCTCTAGAAAGCTTCCCGCACAGCACAGAATCTAGGGGTATGCCATCTTCCCCAAGTGCCTGAAGAGTCACCTCTGGAAACTGCAGCAGACTGCTCGTTGCCCGAGCCGTTAGCTCTCCCATTCTTCACTGTAAATAAAGAAAACAATGCAAAAATAGACTCATGTCAGCCATAAATAGTTTTGAGCTTGACAGAAGTTTGCCATATTTTACTCCTGCAGAAAGAGGATTTTGTGAGCGAGTTAGCCGGTGATTTAGTGAGTATCACTGGGTCATTTCTTTCCCACTTAGGCAGAAAACCTCCCCCAAATGTTTTAGGCAAAACCCCTACATTTAATCCAAAACCAAAGTTTTAGTCTTAAAAGCCACTAGCACAACAGAGACTGTCTGTATCAGAATTCTGGAGTCAGGCTTACTTCACACAAGTGCACCCTACACGTTGTCTTGCAGAGGTTGTGCGGATGCTCCACAAGCTCTCCAAGAAGCACAGATCTACAGCAGAAGGTGAGAAGAAGAAAGAATTTCAGCTCTCTAGCCCAACAGCCCCCAACAGCTAAGATCCTGTATCTGATGCAGGCCGTAGCCTTGATTTCCCTTTAAATGAGAAAACAAACAAAACCAACACAGATAGGAATTTGACACTAGAGCCAGTTTACCCAGCTACCTCCTATGGTTATTCTCTAACACAACTATACTTCCATTCAAGAGTTGCAGTCCCTGCCTAACGTGGCTAAGCTAGCAAAAGTTCCTAAAGCCAGTTCTGAAATTACGCTCTTTTTTACATTGCTTGGTCTACCTGGACAGATGGATGGAGGTGCCAAGTGTCTCAGTACAGAACACACACAGCCTTCCAGCACAGGGAGACAGTAGTTAACAAGGCATTTCCAGCGTACCACACGCTTGCCCCTCTCAGCACAAGTTCCGGAATCACAGAATCACAACAAAGAGGATTCCAATCCCTGGAACCCACGTGGCCCAACCCCCCCGCTCAAGCAGGGTCACCTGGAGCAGGCTGCCCAGCACCGTGCCCACACGGCTTTTGAATAGCTCATTCCGAAACGTACTTTTACGAGCAGCAACCTGACAAGCTGAACTGCAAAAGCATTTGCAACACGTGCAACAGGCCCTGGTTTTTGGTGACTCTCTCCTACCAATTTAAGCATTCTCTCCACCACATAAGGAAAACACTACCACACCAGCAAAGCCTTGTCACCGTTATTTCTCTAAAACCGTACCTGACAGCTTACTAGGTAGAAGAAACAAAATTAATAGATGCCTGATTAAGTTCATTTCACTGTCCTAAAAAAGCAAACCCCAGGCAAATCAATGCAGGAAAACGAGTTGATGCAGTCAGTGAATGAGGAGCTGTCCTCAGCAGAACAGGATACAGTCCTGTGTGCCCAAACGCCTGTGGCAGCTGCCAGCCAAGACTGATACAACCGTCCAGACTAAGAAGGCACTTGAACTACCACGTTTAGCCATACACACCACGTGGGGTTCAGCATTCCCCACAGAATTAAGTCCCTAAATTTCCCATAAGTTTACCAAGCACGATCAGGAAGCAATTATTAGACCTGAAAGACTGACACCACGCTTCTTTCCATTGGCAGAAGCTCCAGACCCGGAGTCACCTTCCTTCATTAAGGAAGAAGTCAAGCACTTTTGTTTAAGGCAGCAACTTTGCTGCGTGATGCGTGCTTCGTGCAAAAATCAAGAGACCCACACAAAACGCGCTGGATTCCTGTAAAGCTGTGCTCTCCCCATTAAACCCAGCCCTCTTGCCGTGATCGCCACTCTACGCAGATAGCGAATTTCCTGACGCCTCCCTTTGGCAGTTACCCATGTTGAAGCAAAGAAACGCTTCGCAAAGAGCAACTGGGAGGGGAGCAGCATATGGCCTTTCAGCGAAGGTGTGCCTTGAACGATTTATTAAGCAAGTCACCATCAGACCCTGTCTTTCCCAGAGCAGCCCGTCACGCACTCCTTGGCTCTTACACGCCACAGCCTCCTACTGAAATGCTTCTGTCTGGCTAAATAAGTCACGTTGAGATCGGTTGCTTTCAGAAACATGCCCCAAATTAAAAGCAGTATTAACCTTTTTTAAGAAAAAGAACAAAGAACGCGTCTGCCCCACGTTCTAGGGTGTTTATCTCATGACTGGTTTTACAGGGAATATCTTTGGTTCTCCCTGTCAAGGACTTTGAAATGACACAAGCCTGAGCTGCTTCGACATGGCTCGGTGCATTCACTGGCATCTCTTATTTCCGTAATAATTTCTTATAACTACAAAATGAAGACAAGAAACTATAATGTAGTTAGAAGTAGACAGCATATTCTGTCAGCTGAACTCATGAGAGATTTGATATTACATTGTGGACCCCTAACCAAGGGCTACGTTATTGCCAGTTTACCCAGGCTTAAAAGCCCCTGGAAGGTCTTGTCGGGGCATTGCTGGCAGAGAGGTGTGTGAGTAACAAATCTGAAAGATGACAAGAAGGGGAAAACATCAGACCACAGGTTAAGGTATCTGGCCGCAATGCCTCTTACTGGGAAACTCGCCTGAGCCACGGCGGCATACTGGTGCTCCCATTCCTTCCGGGCTTCCTCCAGCCGGGACTCCCTCGTTGCCCGTGTGCTCCGGATCTGCCGCTCATGCTCAGCCAGCAAAAACCCCACCTCTTCTGAACAGCTTTAACCAGGGTATCTACGTGTAAGATAGCAAACCCCGTGAGGGACGAGGACCAGCACCGTGGCAGCCACGCAGCGTGTTCACAGTTGTTCAAAATGTTCTCTGCCACCCACTTGGTAAGAAATCCACCAGTGGACCTACCTCAGCTGCATTCCCACCACACTTCCTCGATCTTACAGATTACCAGAGATGCCTCCTGATAACGTTTGGGGAAGTCAAAATCTACTTGCTATTTATGCTGAAATACGTATGTGTTTCGTCAGCTGTTGGTGGCCCTGTGCTCCCGAGCCCAGTCAGACTGGACAACACTTTGTTATTTTCAGCCTTCAGGTCTCTTATAAGCTTCTCATCGGGACTTGCATTTACCACTGCTTTGTGGTAATATGGAAATACATAAAAGACAAAACAGAAGCCGGTACCCAGATAATCCCAGCAAACAGCAAGATTTCCTGTCAAAAATTACACTTCTTCCCCACCCCCCCCCACCTTCTTATGTTCTTTTCCCTGTTCAGAAATATCCCATGTAGCTCTGGAACTTCACAAGCGAAAAGGTCTCACGGCCACTTTGCTCCTCGGGTGGAAGCATCTGATGCCCTCTCCTGTACTGTTACCAGCAATCACAGCCTGGTTTGGTTTTGCCCCTGCCAGCCCAGGAGAAACCTCTTCTCCAGCCAACCCTAACCGGCAGCAACGTAGCCATAGCTGCTGTGCCTCCAGTATGCGGGGCAATGTGGGATGGGATACCTGAAAACCAGCCCTCATCCACTGTAACTGTGGGTACGCCAGGTAGGCAGACAAATCCCCCTGCAGAGACAAGTCCACCTGCCCCGGCATGGAGCTGGCTCAGGCGTGGGGAGTTTGTTGGTCTGCGTTCATCGGCACGTGAAAGCAATTCAGCTCTTTGCAGGACTGAACTGGTGCTGGAAACATTAAAACTTCTGCTCCTGATATCTCCTAACAGCCAGGCTGCTGCGGCTACGAGCTTGCAGAGCCACGATCCATCCGCTTTGGGATAAGAGACGTGTAAGTGCCTGATCTCTTTTTATGGGAGCTGGAATAAGAAGGAATTAGTGCTGGAGTCCCAGAGAAAGCCTGACTGAAAGGACTGCAAAGAGAGCGGTTTTCAGTGCTGAGCCCCAGAAAGGGCAGGAGCAGAGCAAAGGGGAGGAGAGAGGGAACCCTCTCGTCCAGAAGGAGCCGACGGACTGGGAAAGTGGCCGGGGAGCAAGCGGCTCCTGGGCAGGAAGGAATAGCTCTGCTGGGATCTGGGATTGGGAAACAGAGACGACAAATGCCTGGCAGCAGGGATCATCTGTATGTTCTACGTTTCAGCCATGTTTGGTCTGTGGGACCCCAAACTACAGCTTAGTTTTAGAGGTGCTGGGAGAGAAAGGGAAGGAAAGATGCTGAATTAAGTCACACCTGTGAGAGAGACCCAGAACTCTCAGGAAAAAGAGTTACCGCTGTCATACAACGTAGTTGTGAAAATATATGCCGTTCGTTAATAAGAATACAGAATAAGCTCTTCATATGCTGCCCTTGCTTACTGACAGATTCACTCTTTCTTCCTCCTGAGCTGTCAATCACTTTGAACTGGTATCTTTTGTTGTTTTGCCCAGCACCTGGCTGCAATTTGCACCAAGACCAGAGAGGGAAAAATTATGGAAGTGTACCTTTCAGCATATCGTAAAGTTGACAGAGTTTCTTCATAACAGACGTCTGCTGGACTCACGTCCGCAATCTGTAAGCATATGAAAAGTATGAACTGACATTACATTTTGAAGGAGGCGTTTTGAAAGAGCTGTCAACACTACCAAAAATCAGATAAGCATTAACATGGAAAAATCAACCGTTAAGGTCCTTAAACATAAAAGGAGAACCCTAGCATCTTCGCAATCTGGCTATAACTTAACTCTTTTTAACACTTTCACAAGAAATGAGACAGACAGACAGACAGACCGACAGACAGAAAGATGAGAGGATACAGGTGGCTTTTGCAAAAATTAATACTGGAGGCACTTGAATCCTGGTAACTCTGGCTTACGCTAGCATCAACACAAAAAACCAACCTCGCAAAACCACTTTGATGGTATTTGTACAAGTAACAGTTGAAGAATCTGTCCTTAAATTTGTTCAAAACATCTTCAGTGAATTACGGGAGTTAGCATTTGAAGAAGCTCAAGTAAACTGTTTTAGGACTACCAGCATTTACAGGCAATGTTTTCACATGGGCACATTTTCTATTTGTATCCTTCCATCTTTCACTTGATAGTACTTTCTTTAACAAAAATACCTCTTCAAAGATGCTGGAGTATACAGTTAATCCACCTGAGACAAAGAAGAACCTATGGGAGCTGCATCTTATTTAGGAATGCAATATCTGGTGCGCAGCACAAACAATCATCTCAGCATTCAGGAAACAAAGTAGCTGTTTCGTAATACTGCCTAGTTTTATGTAAAGAACATGGCTTTTCTAAAAACACGTGCTTATGAGTTATCTAGCTAGATTTATCTGCATTTAGATACATTTTTACAAATATGCCAAAAACTCTTTCAGCAGAAATGGGGTTTGTATCTCTAATGGAGAGAGCGAGCGAGCGAGCGAGCGAGATTTTGTGCCAGCCACATTTCTGCTCTGAAAACAGAAGTGCTCTCCATTTGAGTAGTGCGTTTAATAGTGGCAAGAAACTTTTGACCAGCAGAAGGGTTCTCACCTTTATGTTGCATAGAAAGCAAACAGTTAAGTTTGAAGCTACACCCACTTTCACCAACGTTCGAGCCATGCAATTCTATTTCAACAGGTAAACTGGGTTATAAATTCAAGAATCAGTTTACCATGATGGGCCCTGCTGTTTCCTCAGGACCGAGTCCCTGCATGGGATATGCAGCACCTTCTTTTCCGTAGCAACCTCGGCCAGAGCACTAAGGGAAAATAAAGTGAAAAGATGTGAACGATATAAGCGTAACTATCAAAATCAAATTGGGGGGCGGGGGGGTGTGTGGGAGGGGGGCACGGAGGGGGAAAGCTACCAGATTAGAAACTTCAGTATATTCATGCTTACGTACATGCTTCACTATATTTGTTCTTATGTACATCTCAGGCTTTATTCATTGATTAACCATGCAGCAAAGAATCCAAAATGGAGGGAAGATTTTTTTCATATCTAGAAATTTCTTTTTTACTTCACAGGAAAGGATTAAATAGAACAACAACCAAAAAAACCTGATGACAGTTCTTAATGTGGTTAGACTTAGATTTACACGTGTTCCTTCCTTCAATCTGTCTCTTCCCAGTCCTGAGGATTTTTGCCTTTTGCTTCCTGCCAAGCCCACCAGATTTATAACTGACCATTTGGTGATTGCTTCAGTCGAGAAAAATCTGTTAAAATATGGTATCAACAGCAGGAACAATTACCAAATCAATTGATCGGACATTATTAAGTAAGATACAGAAAACGATACTCTGCAGAAACTCAGAGGAAATATCTTGGGATAGTTACCGGTATTGGAACACCTTCTATGTGCAGAATTGCTTTAAATATGAGAACTGCAAAGGTGTGCCTGAAAAGAAATGACCTCCCGTCTCTCGGGATTAAGCAACAGGCAATACCGCTCATCCCCTGCACCCGCAGAAAGGGAGTATGGAAACACCCCTGGCTCCCAACCTCCCCTGGCTGCAAAGAAGATGTCTCCCTCCTCTTCCCCTTCCAGATGAGCCCAGGACTGGCCCTGCCTGCCAGGGCTGAGCAGCTTTTGGAGCTGCCTGCGCGAGCAGCCGTGGGGTGCTGAGCTCGCTCGTGCTGCCGAGATGGGTCGTGCACGTCCGGGCCAGCCGGACCCCCTCCTCCTCAGCCGGCCCCAGCCCAGGGTTGTCCTCTGTAAGCTGCCCTGCAGACACCTCTCTGCCTCTGTCGACAGGGGACTTCAACAAAGCCTGTAGTTCTGGTATCTGTCTACCAAGGGGAAAAACTGGGGGAGCGATGGCAGGAGCAAGGCCCCTTTTCCGGAGCGGAGCCGCGAGCAGTCGTCTCCCCCGACACGGCTGCTCTGAGATGGTTCGGCCATGCGTCAGCAGCAGCACCACGGTCACCCAGCAGCCCTCCGCCTGGCCCCGGGCACACACAGCGAGGACAGCACGATTCGGGCCTTGTGACCCTCTGGGGTCGTGTCTTTGCAGCTGCCCCACTGCGGCGTTCCCTTAGGCGGGCTCGGGGAGGTGCCACAGACTGCCCCACACTTGTGCCGCGCTGTATGACCTTGCTCGCTATAGGGCCGCTTGTTGTACTGAGGCCAGGAGTTCTGCGTTTCGCTAACGGGCAAGCAGCAGCTACCACAGATAAACAGTGACCGTAGGTTTTTTCGGGACACCAGTGAGAGATTTTCCAAGACCACTTGTCATATTTGGGACATAGAGGATCTTAAAGACGGAGTCCATCTGCAAACAGGCAGTGGTTTAGGACGTCTCTGCCTTTGGTGATCCTCACTCCAAGAGCAGCAGTGGTGGACAGGGTGTGAGCGCCAAAAAGGTGGGCTGGCGAGGCTGACCCTGCAGCCCAGGGTGAGGAAACCCAACATGCTCTCATCTGCTCGCTGTCCTGGAGGTGGCAATAAACTATGGTGGGTCTAGGTAAAACAGAGCCACCCTGGCTTTTGTGGCTGCATAAACTTCCACGAGTTCATTTTATGGTGCATCTAACAGGACTAAATTCATTAAGAGTGCTAAACAGCTACACTGAACAGAGGAAACAGTGCCCGCACACTACACCTGTTTGAATCGCATGGTGACGACCACGTGAGACCGACTGCTGGTGGCATTCATGGCAGTCGTAGCCGTTGTTCTCACCTTACTCCCTTGTTCCTCTCGATCTGCGCGTAATTACGACAAGGCACCACCTTCAAACTGTCCACATAACAACCTTGCTGCTGGTCTTCTCTAATCCTGCGCCCACCAGGTTCCTGGTTTTAGACAGCAAGTCCATTACCTGGGGAGAGATATTTATAGTCAAAATTTCTCACTAAAATAAGAAAAAATATTGTTAGACTTCGTAAGGATAGAACAAAAATTAAGAGAGTACGGCTGAGCACGGGGTAGTTATTCTGGCTTTACCATGTTTAGAAACTCATTCCCAGAGTGTTCCACTTTCCAGGTGAATTCCGCTTACGTTGAAAGCTTACATCTGCAGACTTAAGGTGCTTGCAAAATTCAGGATAAAGGCGGTATTTCCCTCTGCTTCTCCTATCATCATTAGATGAGGAGTTTAAACAAGCTGATTCCATGAGCTGCAAAAACTAATGAAGTTTGTTTTCCTGAGCATTCATTTTTTTCTGATCTCTGCTGCCCGCTGCATCAAATTGGTCTGAAATTGGCCACATGGCTCAAAACCGATGAGGAGGAAGGTACAGGGCAAAGTAGTTCACAAACAAGTGGCAAATTGTATAAACCTTAGAAGAAAAGCTAAATGTTCAACCCTCTGAGACATATACCATCTCCCAAATCCCCGCCCGGCTTAAGAGAAACAGATTACCCATTTTCAGTTAGGAATGAGTCCTGTGTCTGCCAACAAAAGAGGCGAACAAGAAGAGGAGCATGGGGAAAGAAAGTAAATAAAAATGCTGACTTTCTTCTTAACCCTTTTTTCCTTCAAAAAGGAGCAAAATACAGAAGGGAGAAAAATAATAAAAAATAAAGAAGCGCCGGGTGCATGGGGGATTTCTCCTCAAAACTTGCACACCGGGTTAAAATCATGACAGGTATTCAAAACAGTTAACAAAGTTAGTTACGCCTCCTGGTGCTACCCCTTAATTAACTATTGGTTAATAGTTTTCTTCATCTTAAAGTTACAGTTCTCTTTTAATTCACCACATATGCTCAGAGAGTAGGGGGCTTAATTGGGTTGGGGCTTTTCTAGCTGGGAGGTGTGTTCCTTAGCATTAGAATGAGATTATAATGAGACAGGTTAACTCTAGGGCACTATTTTGGCAGTCCATTCTATTTTTCTAAGATACGTCCTTGTGCTAATCATTATTGCTAGTTAGCAGAGAGTCAGTGAAGACAGTCTTTATCTCTAATACGTCTAAGTGCCAGGCGCAGTTGTTACGAAGCATCTTCTTTACATTCTTCTAAATCTTCTTACTTGCTTTTAATACTTATTTTTCAAGAAGTCCTGTAACACTATCCCCTTTTCTGTCCCCTAAGCAAATTCTTTGGCTTTTAAAAGTGGTTTGTTATGTTTCATCATTATTTTTAGTGTCCACGCTTGTCCAGTAAGTTCCTTGAGTTTACACCAAAGGATAAGATTTACTATTGTTAATGTTGTCGTAGCTATTAGTAACACCAATATCGGGTGGGTCATTATGTTTAAGATTTTGGTAGCTGACGGGGAATAACCCCTAAACACATCCCATCAATTGTGCTCTCCGTCTGACTTCACTTGTTCCACTGCTTGGTGTATTTCCTCTGCATCATGATGGACAGTAATTAAAGTCTTTCTTCCACTTTCTTCAACTTGTTTTAACAACCTTTTTAAATTTTCATGATGCAATAGTTTTCTTATTAGAGTGAGATTCATTCCAATAGGGGTGGGCTGTATATCCTGAATCAACGTATAAGTAAACTGTAGCAATTGATAAGTAGTAACAGGAGCCGTGTAGGTAAAATCACATCCTGTAAGACTAACAAAGTTGCAAATGCAAATATTTGAATGGTTGCTCGTGTCCACCATTTGATCATCTACTTGTACAAAATCACACTGACTTCTCAGACAAAAACATCCGATACCCCTGTAAATTATGATGGTTCTTAGGGTCTCGTTGGGATGCACCTCAAAGTGACAAACATTTTGTTCAGTGTCAAGACAAGTATCTTGCCCTTTAATGGTGTTTCCTTCACAAATAAATCCTTGCTGGTCTCATACGACACAGGCCTCGACATCAATAGTTTGCCACTTATTCCTGGTTTTCATAGCCCATACCCTATGTTCTGGGGGATAAAGTACAGTTCCGTGGTAATTTAATCCTAGCACAACAATCGGGTATATGTTATGTACTAAAGCTTTATATATTGTTCGTACAAAAGCTGTTGTTATGTTAGCTATGTTAGCTATGTTGTTAGTAGGGTCAAAGGTAAAATTAACCAAATGCCACCACGATTGGAATCTCCTTTCTAATTCTGTTGCATTATTCCAAATCACCTTTCGGATTTCTTTTGGTAGGATTCCGTCTCCACCTTCCCTAATGATTGCAGCTGCTATTGTCTGTAACCATAACTGAGCTTGGATACAACTGAGTGCTGTAGAAACATTAGTCTGAGCCACGTCTAATGCATTTATAATCAGTTCATTGTCCTTTTCATTAAGCTTATCCCACTGTGGTAACACATTTGCTGTAAGCCATTGGCCAGTTCCTAAAGTTAGGAGGGAAGATCTTAAAGGGTTCTGTATTTTGTTCAGATCACTGGTCACCGTGGCGAGTTTGTTCCTTATTATCGCAGTATCTATACTATTTAAAACTCCCAGTCCTGTTCCTACTGCACCAATTGCATATCTCCTTTTCCTCATTCAGGAAGGAAGGGTCCTTTTATGTAACCATGACGTCCACCCCGTATGTAAGGATCTTATAAATGACGAACAACCTGGCTGAACGGTGGAAATATCGTTCTGTATTAATAATTCCACTCGTTTAAGAGACCATATTGGATTAGACATTACCTGTTGCTGACCAACATAGTGAATTACGTATGGTCCTGTTGGATACACTTATGGTCCCATTTGCTCAGGCTCTGTGGGACTTGATTTAGTAGCCTGAGTCGGGGTGGTGTAGGCAGGGGGAGTGGTGGTTTCCTCTGGTGTCTGCAACCAAAATCTAAAAGTTAGAGCTTGGGCCCCCTCTTGAGTTGCCCCCAGACATACTATGGTCACCGTTTGAGTTATATTGAAGGGATACCAACAAACCTCCTTGCTTTCACATATCGTGCTGCCTGTTCTATTGGCAGAGTCCCAGACAGCACCGTTCTTGGCAGTAATTTGGGTCTGGAGAGGAGGTGGGTTACTTACTTTAAGGAGTCAACAACCTATCAGGACCTCCTTTCCTTTCTCAAACATCCAGGTACAGACCGAATCTATTCTTTCCCATTCAGTTGGTCGCAGTGTCATGTTATTATTATATATTATCACAGTTGCCAAATTCAACCCGTTTAAATCCTTTCCCGAGCTTCCCATACACCCAAAATAAGCGTCTGTCCAAGGCCACTCCCAACAGTGGTTACAGTTCAGCAGAGTCATAAGAATCCATATCATCGCTTTTGAATGCGAAGCTTCAATGGTCCCATAGGTGTCGATTCCCATCGTGGCTTAGGGCCTTTCTTCACTCTGGTGTGATGCACCCACGAGGTCTGCTCTTTAATCTTGATTGCTGTATGGGATGTCAGCAGCACCTGGAAGGGGCCTTCCCATTTCGGTTTCAGAGGTGAATCTGTAAAGGACTTCACATACACATAATCACCAGGCTTAATATTATGCACCGGCCCACCAAGACCTCGGGCTCTGGTTCCTGAGACAAGTTTCTCTATCTCCCACTTACCTTTCTCTATTTCTCCACCTACGTTTTCAACTAATTTCTGATCTTCTTTGGAATACCCGGGTTCACAATCAATTTGCATTTTACTGTCTGGGACCAATGACTGCACCTCTGGTCCAATTTACATTGCCCCAATGTAAATTTACGTGCTTCTTGAATATTTAGCACCAATGCTGCTACCGCCCTGAAGCAGCTAGGCCAACCTTTACTTACTTCATCAAGTTGTCTGGAGAAATACGCCACTGCTCTTCTATATGGTCCCAAGTTTTGGGCTAGGATTCCCAGGGCTATTCCCTGTTTCTCATGGGAGAACAAGCAGAATGTCTTAGTAATATCTGGTAACCCCAAAGCAGGGGCTTCCATTAATTTCCTTTTCAGTTGCTGGAATGCTCTTACTGCTTCCCCATTCCAGGTGAGGTCCTTTGGATTACATTTCAACAGTTTATAGAGTGGTCTTACCAAGAGTCCGTAGTTATAGATCCATGGATGACACCATCCTGTCTTCCCTAAAAATGTACGGAGTTCTTTAGCCGTCTGTGGTCGAGGAGTTTGGCAGGTGGCCTCCATTCTTGCTGTTCCTAGGGTCCTTTGGCCTTCAGCCACTAACAACTCACATGGTCTTTTTATTTAGGGCTTAGCCGCAATTTTACTCCCTTGAAGCATGACTGACTTCACTGAAGTCAGACGTACCCTGGGGAAAAACAGATTCCAAGCAAGAGAATTATAGAAACCAGCTCCACACCAGGAAGACTCGCCAACCTTGACAGAGGGGTTTGTACCTGCATCCTGATTCACTGGGTTGTCCACAATCCTGGTGGATCATGGAGCAGCAGAGAGGCAGAGGTTGTGCCAAGGCAGCACTCATAAGCCTTCCACAGCTAAACCACAGATATTCTGCATGCAAGCAACTGCAAGCCCAATGCAGGTGACTTTACAGAACCATTTCCCAGAGCCTGCCTCTTCGCTAAGGGGTTTTCAAGGTGCTGTGCACCTCCTGACCGCGCTACTCATGCATTTCTAGCTGAGCTACAGCACTCGGGTACTTCGCTGACTCACGCTCCACCAAGGACAAGACAAAATGTTTGATTTGTACAAAATTCTGATTCGGCTGTATAAACCCTCACATGCTCCTCACCGAGCAGCACACACCCCTCTCCCAATGCCCTGCACAACCCCTGCAAGGGGTACAAAACCCAGTTCAGCAGAAACCCGCCATAGTGTCGCCGAAGCTGTGCGGAGGACCTCTCGCTGGCAGAGCTCCCTACTCCAGATGCTCGCCTGTTCAAGGGCAAGACAAGGGACAAAGTATTGGACATCAGTGCTCTTGGGGGTTATGTCACCCTACTTCTACTTGTGGTGATGTTCACGTGTTGCTCTGCTGCCTCTTGAAACTTGAAGAGCAGCACTTTGCCGCCCTTCATGGGCGCCCGTTTACCTCTGCCACCCCAAATATGAACACTAATTTATACTAATAAATCACATTTTAAAGGCACCAGTGTATGTTGCAAAGCTTACCTCAGTGAGATTAAGCTCTTGTGTCACTTGGGTAGCATGGAAATCTGCCCTAGGCCAACATAATTTTTACCCTAAATATGGTTCATGTGAAGTAATTTCACAAGCATGGGGAGCCAGGCACCACAGGGCATTTCCTCTTTAGTTTTCTATATCCATACTGTTTGAGGACAGGACAAAGTGTTAAACTGAATCTAAGCTGCAAATGGAAGATGAGAAAACAGCTATGCCCAAAGAGATCTTGCACCTCTGGCCTGGTGCAGAAACACCAGCTGGCTCAGAGCTATCCCCTAACCTGGCCTCTCCAACCAAGTAATGCGAAAAACAGTGCTCAGAGGTGGCAGGATGCTGATGGAAGGAGTCAGCCTGCCTGTCTTTGTCTGCCTGCAATGCTTCCTCCCTTCCGTGCCATGGACTAAATCCTCTGTATTAACAAGCCTCCCGGTAACAGCACTGACCCTTCACATCACTGCACGGAGAATCAGACTTGCCAGGGCCACAGCACTGATGTTCAAACCTCCAAGCAAATGCATGTGTGGCACGGAATAGGTGCCAGTGGACAGAGCAACCACAATAACAAGCATGAAGACACAGCCACACCAGTACTACTGCCCAGTACCACTGCCAGTACTACAGGCTCTGGAGTAAGGTGTCTGCCTGCAGACTGTACCTGCCCCTTTATTGCTAGACATGCTCTGTCAGGCAGATGTCTCACTGTCATCTGCAGCACACCACCCTCCTGCTGAGTTAAGGACATCTAGAGCTCAGTGTCTCTGCACCAGGCTGGCTCCCTGCAATGGACACAGCACTCCCTCTCCCCTAGACTCGCAGCTGGATCGCAGGCAGGCAAGTATCCTCAGGGACAGCACGGCTGCAAGGCTTGGAAACACAGGGGATGAAAAAGCATCATCTTTGCTCCAGTCCAGAGCCAGGCAGGGAAGTGGCTGCCAGGTGGGAAAGAGAAAAGCTCTCTGGATCTACTTGTGCCTCTAGGATTTTCCATAAGAATTAAACTCCTACCACTGAGATGGCTAAACATCTTATCAACACCCCTCCCTGACACTTTCCTACTGTTCCACATGCACCTTCCCTCACGAACACTCAAGAAAGCACAGGGAGGGAAAGCAGAGCCTGCGAGTCCCTGTGCAGCGCCTAGCAGCACCATGCAATGCCAAGATGTGACCAGCTGCAGCCTGGAGCAGACCTCACAGCAGGGTGTGGACTAGAACCAATGTGCAAAAAAAGCGATTACTTTAGACACAACGTTCAGCTGTGTCACTACTGTGTCCAACATGATATACATTAAGGTGACAGCAGTTTTCAAAGGTGGTGGTCCTCACTCTGATCAGGCTCACTTCGGGTCCTCCAAATAACAGGTCACTTTTAAACAGACCTTTGTATCTGTAATTAGTGGAGCAAACCCATAATTATGCAGCAACGGACAGATACTAGAAACCGACACCTTGAGAGGCTGCCCCACCACAGACAGTAGACTCTCTTATCCCTGAAGCCAATAGACATTACGTCAAATGTGCCAGCGCTGAAGGATAAAAACAGCCTGAAACACACAAGAGCCTCCAGCCTATGAGAGCATAATCTTCACCATGGGGAAAGAGTTTCCCCCAGTTCCAGATCCAGTGCAACCCCACCAAAACCAGGACAGTTCCACAAAACCCACACCAGATGCCCTGGTCTGAATCCGGCCCGGCAGGTGCAGCTTCCCCTGAAGGCACCAACCTCTTGGCTCCTCCAGTCTCACCTTGTTCTCCTCAGGGGTGAAAAGGATGCGGAAAGTGGAACACAGGCCAGGTGCTACCTTACGGTACACAACCTTGGGGCCGATCAACTTGAAATAAGGTGAGCTCTCCAAGATGACCTTCACCAGCTGAGGAACCTGCAGGAAAGACATGAAACTATGACTGCCAGTTGTGGAAACACGAGGAGAAGAGACCTAGCCATGCCCTGGTGACATCCTTCCTCAACAACATTTCCAAAGCACTTTTACCTCTCGAGGTACATACACATAATACACAAGGGTGGACCTGAATCCCTTCTGCCGGGGCAAAATAGCTCCAGGCCAGAGGCAGTAGGGCAATGCCCTGCTGTGAAGGAAGTGCCAAGCAGATAAGACACCAGCAGCATGGCGATACGATACCAGAATCAAGTCATCCACATAGTCAACAAGCCCATAGAACCTGCTTGCTTCTGCCTGCGCACATCCATGCCATCACACCTCTAAAGGGGGAACGTATCATCTGAAGGCAAAACAGGACGTGCTATACTGGGACAAGGAAGAAATTCACTTCTAACCTACCAGGTTTGAGCTGGGCAGTCAAGCTGCGATGCTACAGAGTTGTGCAGACAGACCAACAAGAGAAGGAGACCACAGACATTGTGGCCTTACTGGGAATAAAAGCAAGCTGAGGAGCAAAAGGAGGAACATAGGAAAACAAAGAGACAACCCCATAAACAAGGAGATGGCTAAGAGAATTTAAAGGGGGCTGTAGAGAAGCAAGGAACAAGCACGATACTCTACAAGGAAAGGTTGATGCAGAAGACCGAGGAGTCAACTTACCCAATTAATGGCAAGCCAGACGACCCCCCAGCCTATGCCTATCAATTATGGGCTTCAAAGGCATTTTCTGCCCTGAGGTACATGACCAGCACTGACTTACACTGTGGTTTCATTACTAAAAGCCAATCTCAGCTCTAGGGAGGCTCTCACTGCCTGCTGATTGTAGCCAGGCAGCTGCCAATGCAGGCAAGGCAGATTTCTGGGCATTCCTCCCCACACCCGGGAGTCCCTGCAGGCACCCTGCTGCAAGTTTCTGCCCTCTGGGATGCCACAAGCACAGAGACAGCACACAGGTGTTTTCTAGCACACGGATATCAACCCCTGAGCACCAAATCTCATCTCAGAAAGTCTAAAACAGGTGATTTTGACTGACAGGCAGCTTCACTGAGAAACAACGAACCCACGTGAGGCTTGGCAAAAGTGGAGATTCATTCTGCACCACCCACCCGAGCCTGATAACCCATGACTGAGGCAGTCCTGAACTCTCCAAACGCCCTTTGCTCCCAGCAATCCCCTGGGGCAGTGAGTTCCCAGAGCCAATTTCACACTGCAGACAAACATTTTGGTCACCATGTCCCTTGGGAGAGGAGTGCACATGGCCAAGACCTTCACCAAAAGCCACCAAGAACATCTGAGGGTGGCAAGGAGCAGCCTGAAGACGGAAAAGCAATTTTACAACACACAAGTAAGAGCAGTAAGTGTATGGCGAAGCGCTTCTGTATTTGAATGATTACAGAGCCTCTCTTTGGAATATACTTTGCTGTCAGCTGGATTTTGATGGAGCAGACAACCTCAGGCTACCATGCAGTATAAGTCAGCGTGATTCAGAGGAATCTGGGAAACTGGTGAGAAAACTTTGAGACACAGCACAATGTTGCTTTTCTCTAGGACATTCCCAAAACATACGGATATGATTTAACCTCTCTTGGCATTATCATCTCTATCTGTGTGTACTTAAATATGCTAAGGATTTTCCTTAGAGCTGATCTTACTTTTACCACAGTGCTGTCCAATGGTTGAAGTCTTACTAGCTTCAAAACTAATTCATTGTGGAAAAAAAAAAAATCAACAGTTCACACATTGCCTCCCATCTACAGGGCATACAAATCCCAAGGTGCAGCTGTACAAGTTTATGATTTTTTACTGGGAATGGCAGAAATGTTGATGCAGATGCTCCTTTCCACTTGAAGGAAGCAGGAATAGAGCAAATTAACTGTTTGCCTGTTGGCTGCTACTTGGCAAAGACAAACATTTTGAAGTGCCACATGGATAACGGAGCAGCTGAAGCCAAAAGACTTAGTGGGAATGAAGCAGAGCCATAGGGAAAGAGAAACTGAGGCACACTTTAATCAGGAAAGAGGATACCTACAGCAAAGAGTGCCCAGAATCACTGTGGACCACACAAATGGTATCCCTGGGGCATGGGCATCCACACTGCATCTTTCCAATATCCCCGAGCTGAACGCCAGACCAGGAATGGCGCAGCACTCTCCAGGAATAACTGAGGGACCACGCCTGCATCCTTCCTTGCCAAAGGGGCTTCCATTTTCAACCGTGTCCATGTCAAAACCTGTCATCTCCGAATATACTTTCACTTCTCTTGCTGTTCTTCCACCTGCCATATGCCCCGACAGCTTTTTTTTGTCCACCAACAGGCAGATTTGGAGAAGGAGTTCAGTCACCCGCTCTTGTGCACACTTCCATCTTCCCATCCTGCCCTCCTCTCATGGATAGATCTTACTCTTCAGTACACAAGAGTGTCTTTAATTACACCTTTCTTTTTCTGATCCTTCTCTGCTGCCGGCACACTTACTGTTACATATCAAGAGAAACCCTTGCCTGTACAAAGTTCTCTCCCAGAGCACCTTCTAACTCAGCTCCTTTTCTCACTCCTCTCTTTTCCCACCAGCTTGCTCTTGGCACATGCCTCACTCCAGCAAATGTTTCCCCTGCTGAAATTAAAAGGTCTCAATCCTCCTCTTTACAGTGGAACAAAATTGCTGACTTTTTCAACCTTTTCCCTTCTCAACTTTCTTGCGAAATCTCAAAACGATCACAATTTTTTCAAGTAAAGGTGGAGACCTTCAAGAGCATGTTACTGTGGATGGGCTGTGGTTCTCCAAAGCGAAAGCAGAGAGCCACGTTGCATTACAAGAACCTGGGCAGAAGTGAATTACACTTAGCAGGAGCCTAAAGTGGCCCCTAAAGGCCTCCCACTGCTCCTGCTAAATCAGTCCGTTTCCACTGCTGCTTCAAAACACCCTTCCTGGAGTCTAACAACACTAATTCTAACTTATTCCAGCATAAAGTGGAGAAGACTCAACCCCTGTGCTCTGACACTGAGCTGCACAGAGGCAGCTAAACAGGTTGTGAGAGGCAGAGATGCCCTGCCAGAAGCCAAGGTTAACCAAAGAGCCACCAAGACATGATACACGCTCGAGGTCAAGCATGCGGCAGGCAAGAACTGTACAGCCCTCAACATTCCCCTCAGTCCGGGGCTCTCGAGGGGAAGGATGCAGACTAGAAAAGCTCCTTGCTGCTAGATACCACCAACACATGGCCAAAATCAGGGGGAGAAGCCCCAGCATGGGAAGATTTCCACCATCTTGCAAAATAAAGGTGGTGAGGCTTTTTATTCTGACATGCTGTGCTGCGGCAGATACCTTGCTATGCTGTATACCACGTGAACTACACTGCTCTCCTCTTCCAGCACAGCATTAAACCTCCACCTCCCAGCACTTACCTTGTCGGTGTTCCTCAGAATCAGCGGCGCTTCATAGACCTCGCAGGGGACGTAGCTCTGAAATACCACCTCGGATGGGAAAGGCTGAAACAAGCTCTGTTCCAGGTCAACTGAGGAGACCTGGAGATGCAAGAGAGGGCAGTGAGAGGTTCAGCTGCTGGGAGAAAGATTCATGAATGAGACTCCTATATTGATCTCCAGTGAAGTACAGTCTCTTGGTGAGTACGTCTGCCCAGCTCACACTAGGGAAGCAGGAGCTCATCCACCTGTGTTCTGAGCTCAGCATCATGCTCAGCAGGCTCAAGCTAAGAAGCTCTTCTGGGAGGTGTTGCTACAGGTTTCCTTCTCCAAAATGCAAGGCAGCGCTTACCTCCAGCAGAGCCCTGTGCTAATGGGGTCACACAGTGCCGGAGCATTTACTGAAAGAGCCACGAGCGCTCACGGAGAAAGCGAAACCCAAGAATTTACGTGAGACTCCATGGGAAACCATTTTGGGATGATCTTTACTCTGAGACAGAGAGACTGAGCCCCACACATCCCCAAATATATATTTTGATATAGAGCCTAGAAACCAGTAAGAAGAGAACAGTACCAGAGGGGGTAAGGCCAACAAGAAGGTAACACACTAGTTAGGAAAAAGACAAGTGAGGTGAACAGTGGATGGTGATAAAGTTTAGCTCTTTTCTCAGCATTACTGGGCAACTTGAACAAGACTGGACTTGGTATCTCCTTTTTCCATGGGCTTTAATGGGATGCTTTTTTGTATTCTGGTTTTGCTGTTGTATTTCATACCACTGCAGAAGCATGGCTGAAAACATACACAAACAGCAAATGCTGACAGAGCAGAGGCATTACTTTGAGGAAATTCCTCCCTGCTTTGCCTCCCCTGTTCCAGCTGCACTTTTCCCACTCAAAAGACACGGGCAGGTCTCCTGCTTCTCCACAGAAGTCACAGTCGCGCTAAAGCTAGTAGCTGCAACACACTGCCAGTTAGTTGCGCACTCGTCTGATACATTCCCAACCTCCCGTGCTGTCTAGGGCAATCCTTAACCAATTTGTTACAGGTCTCTGGCTGGCAATTTCCCACTCAACAGCCTACCTCAGTAATCTACGCATTTGGACTGCGCGTTGTACTGAGCAGTCCTGTAAGAAAAGCAGCTTTAAACATACATCTGAGTAAACACTGAGCCAGATAGAGCACATCCACGCCCCTCTGCCCAGGGTCATTCCCCTGTATATCTGGCAGCCTGCAAATTCTAACACCCTGCAAGGGTCCCACACATTGTTCCAACCCAAAGCATTAATGCAGTTCGTTTTGTTAAATCTTTAATACTTGCCATAGGCCTTCAGCCTTCGAAGGCCAATGCTGCCACCGCTGAGGGAGTCCTATGACCCCAAGCATTTGACAGAGGCTACACCAAAGCGAGATGTGGCTATTTCAGCAGGAGGATGGAAAATGGCAAGATCGCACCCTGGTGTCTTGCCCCAGCCTTCGCCCAGTATCGGGCTTTAGCACTGGTAGCTAAATTCCAGCAAAACCCACCAAGTTCACCAGAGGTTATTTGTATTGGCTACTAAGCATATCAGGACTTCAATGTCTCACCGGGGAAAAATGTTTTACCTTTCCCCCAGCAGAAGGCAGAAGGAACTCCACCACCACCAGCAGTTTGAAAGGACAACAGGACCTAGTCACTGAGGCATTCAGATAAGCTGGAGGCGAGCCTGTCACAAACACGCACCCTCTTCAAATGCCACATCAAACAGCAAGGAAAAGGCTACCTTTTGATGGGAGGTTTCACTCATGTCTAGAAGCTGGATAATCCGGGGCCGCCTCATCTCCCCAGTGCTGGCCAGCCTCTGCTCCGTGGTGAGAGACATCTCCTTCAGGAAGGCCGAGGGAGTCAGCTGAAATGCAAAACACCAGCAAGAGCTACACAAATGCTTTTCTTCAGAAAGGCTTTTCTTGGTCAAGTGCCACTGATGAATAATTTGTGATCACAGCCACCTGGATAGTCCTGGAAGTCCCCAAGTTTCTGCTGAAATATTTAACATCAGGAAATTAATGATATAGAGCGGAATACACACGCTCTAACCAAGTGGCTCTGCCCCATTAGCTTCTCCTTCATGATTCGATGTGACATGTTTTGGGGATTACTTCTCTTTGGGCATTTGTTTTCTCTTTAGTTTTGCTGGATTGAGCCAGATTGAGCCTTTGAAGAGAGTGGGAAGGAGTTATCAGAAATCCCCGAACTCCATCCTTGCAAAATGCTCACAACCAACACGTGTGTGGAGATGTCACACAGTCATGCCAGGACCTGGAAAATTCAGAAGGCTCAGCAGCATAAATACAGGCACAGCGGGGCCCTTCAGGGCCCGTGAGCTTGGCAAAAGCTGCGCTCAGGAAAAAGTTAAGGTGAGCACTTTGCTATGGCCCTTAAGCATACAGATCCCTTTGTGCATGTGTCCAACAGCTTCCCTCATCACAATAGAACTAAACTGCTCTCTGATGACGCTGTGCTGAAAAAGACAGGAAATTAAGAATAAACAGCCAATTTCTTGATGGGCGGTAAGAAAAAAAACGGGAAGTTTCACCTAAAGGCACAGCTTCATGTCTATACAGATCCTGTGGCTGGCACTAAGCCACATGCCAGTGCTCTTATTTCAAGGGACCCCACATCACTTGTGCTGAAGCAGCAGCACCAACCTCTGAGCTGGTCCGACACCAACCCATCGCCCTCCAAACTTAAAGGCTGGGGATACTCTGCAGATACTCTGCACTACAACACACCATACCCAGCTTTTCTTGTAGCAGCAGAGACTAGTGGCTCAGTCTTGCTTCCGTATACACAATAAATCCTCTTTCTTCTTCCTTCTGCAAAGATAAACCATCTCTCTCTGGACTAATTGGTTAGTTTGCCTTCCTATTACACTTTGCTGGAAGAGTCAGACAGGAGATCTGTTCAAAGTGAGAATCAGGATGCTATTCAACAATTTTGTTCAGCAAAATCTTCTTGCCCTGTTCAGGCTTAAGTAGCAAGATCACATTTCGGGACTAGAAATCACCTGCTTAGCTATCATTACCATAGAAACAGCATCTCAAGGAAGCCAGGAAAGGACAAGCACAATTTCCAGGACTAAGCTTTTGTCCCTCCAGCCCACTGCTAAGTGGCTGAGTGCTTTCTAAATCAAGTCTTGCTACCCAGGAAGCCTCACCCGTCACCTTTATAGTCCACTCCCTGTGTATTTTATCACTTCGGTACTGTCATCCTGCCATTTATTACAAAAGCTCTACCACAGCCGAGATAGTTAATAGGAGCCTAGTGTTATACCTTCCTGTTCTTTCTTTTAATAAACTTTCAACCCTCAGCTGTCAGTGAGGTGGACCAAGCTCCCTTCCAAGGGTCTGCTGGAGATTCCACAGCTCCACATGCTATAATTCACAACTGTGGCTCCTGCCTTAAGTAGTTACAGTACTGTTTTCCCTTTCCCAACTGCCTCTCCCAGCACCTGATCTCTGCTATCCTGGCTTTGCTACTTGCATCAACTCTCCCTTTTTATTTAGTAGTTTCCTGGCAGCTCAACCACATTTCATTCTGGTTCGCAATGCATCGCATCTTCCACGCAGGCAGCAACTTTGGAGTGGAAAAGCAGAAACCAAAGGACTACGAATCGGTCTGCAGGTCAGGAGCAAGCAGCCATAGGCAGGGTCAGAGCTGATGATGTTCACATCCTGACCAGCTGCCTTCACCAGCCAGGACCCTGAGAGGTCAGGCATCAGCCGAGTTCTCTGACAAGCTCCTGTGATCCTCAAGCCAAGCCAAGCTCTTTTAATCTCAATTTTCAAAACCTTCCGAGTGAAATATTTATGCGTATTCATGCCCAGATCTCAAAGGAGTTTCAAGCTCTGGAAAAACATCAACAATAATTGAATTCAAAGGTGCTAAACAGCAGACAGGTAAGCAGAGGCAGGACTACCACCCCACGGCCTCACTTTGGCAGGCTCCAGCCTCGTACCCAATGGTCCAGCACACATACGTTACTGGCCACCAGAATAGCAAATATTCCCTATTGACTGGATTACTCCTGTAACACTACAGCACTGGCTGTAACCCCGAGGTGCTACAGAGCAGACTTTGGCTTCACCGAGTTATTTCCCACCCTTCGGTCAGGGGGCAAGGCTGGACAACCTGTTAGGAGCAAGTTGCACCCTCCTGGAGTAGTCTAGCCTTTGGATTTTCCCTCGACGTAGGCAGGAATTGCTTCTCAGGAAATCACCTATGGATTTAGAAGGCAAGGAAAGGATAGTTAGGGTGAGTTGGCGGTGCAGTTGCTTCGAGCTAGGCCATTTGTTGCATTTTGCATCATAAGCCTTCACGGCATTTTATAGACAGAGCAAGAATAAAGCGTCTCGTCCATCATTTACAGACTGGGCCACAAAAAGATTTAAGGCCAAAACATCCGAAAGCCCACGTGCGAGACGAGGGGGCCAAGACCAGCAGCGGCGAGGCAGGCAGCCTCCATCCCCCTCCACATTTAACCCGCAGCCCCGGTGCAGTCACATCTGCATCCCATGGGGAAAAGCAAGCAAGCTAGCACACAGCACTGATCATGAAAAGAGCCACACGCCACCTGGAAACAGCCCGTGTGCCAACAGAGCCTAAAAATCAACTCACACACGCCCCACGGAGGTGCCAGCACTGCCCTCAAAAGGGACTATCTGCTCCTCTCCTGCTCAATGGGTGATAACTCGCACCCCAGTCCAACCGGCTCACCTGCTCGGCTGCCACCTCGCACCTCCCAGTCTGCCTGTGGCGGGGCGCTCGGCACAGGTGACACCGATGCACAAACCGGCACAGCCAACCTTGTCATTTCTCAGGGAAGCGCTGTAGTAAGTACACCCCGACAAGCACAGCCCAACAGACACAGCTCTACACTCTTCGCTGAAGCCAGGCTCCCCCTCACTCCCTCACTGAGGAGCTCCAGATGGGCTCTGAGCTCCATCACGGGGCACACTGCTGGTCCACTCAAACAGATGCATTTCACCCGAGTGCCTCTGCCCAGCACTCTTGTGCAGGGGCTGACACAGGGCTAAAGGGAGCTCAGGGCTTGCAGAGTTCTCCTCAAATCCCTCATGCCCATTTCAAGGCCAGAGATGCTTCTGCGACTAGGAAAACAGAACCAGCTGTTTCCATCATGGTGGAAAACTCAAGTTGCCTAAGATGGCAAACAAGAGCACTTCCAAAGCAGATATCTGGAGGTTAATTCCTGCTTCACAGTCAGCATCACTGGTATTTCATTAAGAAGCCATCCAGGACACTTCAAACTCTCAGCCTTGGGCAAATGCCACAGGACTGCAAAGTGTGAAATCATTATCTATAAGAACAGGCCACCTGTTCCTCTTCCCCACACTTCCTCTCCAACAAAAAGGCTCCTGCCTAAACAACTAGACCTGAGAAGTCCCACAGCCGTTAACGCACTTCACGTGGGGGCACGTGCATTCTGCTCCTGGGGAACAGCAAGCCTTCAGGCAGGGCTCACCCAGTGCCACAGGACAGGCACGTAGCACAACGTCTGCTTCTCAGCATACAGTCTCTTCCAAGGACTGAGCGACAAAATACAAATGCACGCAATAAAGTGTCACCCCTGGTATGCAGCACATCACCCTCTGGTGCCTTCAGCATGAGCACAACCTGGGCTCATCCTCCTCCCACCATGCGTCAACTCATTTTTGCCTTATGTTCCCTACACTGCCACAGAGACGAGCCGGTCATTAACTGACAGAGGGAAACGCAGGGCTCCGAGGTCAGGTAACCGGGGCAAGATGTGACCTGCAGTTCTTCCCAGCCACTGCTGTCCTTCCATCCGCCTCACAGCAGCAGAGGCCAGCTTATTCACCCCCACTCTACCAGGTGGACATTGGGATATGGATCCCATAGCCTGGCTATTTCATTGTACTTTCTCATCTAGATGAAGACCATCGAGATCTTACAGATGTTGCACAAAGTTTAGGCGGGTTTTTTTTCCTAGACAGGTTCAATCCAAAGTAAAGCAGAACTCACAGTAAAGAGAAGCCTGGGACGGGGGAGCTCAAACATGCCGGACAGGGAGAAACATATGCTGACATTTTTTTATGCGCATGCCTTGACTCCAAAGCCTTTTTCTCCTTGGCTCCTCTTCCCACATCCCAACTCTCATACATTAACTCCCTTATTTCAACTCCCAGCAAATCTCCATCCGCTCTTGCCAGACCCTGGGCTGGACAGACCCAAGCCCATCACCTGGAGGGCAACTACACCAGCACACACAGCAACACGGTTTATCACTGTGGAAATTCCAAATGACAGCCCTGAAGAGGTCACCACTTGGGAAGACCACACCAAGACACTCTGCAGGAGCTAATTTCAGCCACCCAGGCTACAGAAGCGCAGCACCCAGAGGGCCCCAGCTCTATCCCTGCGCTCAGCCAGGCTCTTCAGCCTCCCTGCAGCACCCATCACTACAGGGAGAGCCTGGGTAACCCTTGCAAAACCTGCTCCCAGCCCCGAGGGAGGTCAACTCCCTTTGCCAGGGCCTTAAACACCCAGACAAAATCCTGGCAGGCAGCACAGAATAGCTGATGCAGCCCCATGAAAGGGGAGCCACGGAGACCCTCGTGAGCAAGCTGAAGGGGACTGGTGCCCTCTGCAAAAAGCAGCTTTCTTGGATTCTCTCGGCTTTTGCACACAAAGCCCTCAGTGCACTCCGGCGTTTTGCAAAACACACACGTTCTGCCAAAGCTGCTTCATTTCTCATGGCACAGAAGGTGAACACTGCAGATTATTACTTTTTCGAGCTAACGGGGACTTTGAGGGGTAGGAATACACTGCATTCCCAGAGAGCACAGTGGGGAGGTGTCGCTGCAGGTGTACGCTACCAGCCAGAGTGCTGGCAGCTGAGCAGGGGGAGGCCACAGCCAGCTTGTCCAGTAGCTTCTTCACCATAACCATGGCTCTTGATGGATACAGACACCAGGCAGCCCTGCCCAGCTGCCATTTTTAAACAGCAACAGACCTGAAATTAAAATCAACATGGGTGTACGTACTTTGCAAACCTACACACACGGTTCAGGATGCCCTGCAGGATGTAGAAGACTGCAGCCACCGCTTTCTGACCCAGTCCTGGGCTTCACCATGCTTGCAGGTGGAAAGTCATAAGACAGACCATCCCTCTCACAGAGCTTGCTGCCAGATGCACAGGTGTAGCTGAGACAGGGAAGACCACGTCTCTTCCAGGCTTCTTCCTCAGGACAGGGCTTATCAGTTCCAAGAACACTTGCAAGCTAGCCACAAAATGAAGCATCAGCCATCTTCCCCAGGGGAGACCCACGCTTTCAAAAAGAGAGCCCAGAAGCTGAAATTCACACCACCACGGTAGCTCAGGACCATGAACTCAGAGGAGCTACAGGGTTTACATCGCTGCTCCTTCTCCATTCCTGGGGCTGTACATACAACCCCACAGGGACCAACAAGGCCCTCTTCCCTTGCCAACACCCTCTCTGCCCCATGAGCTCGCCTCTGTTTTCCTTCACAATATCCAACTCTCACCATTAGGGTCAGCTTGGAGCCACCATTCCCGATTCACACGTGGCTCTCAGTTGGCTGCCTGTGTTTCTGGCTCAAAGGACACATTTCAAGCAGCACAGACTGCAGCTAGTCCCAAGGAAACAGAGAGGGGAGGATCACACTTGCACACAGCCCAGCGCAGAAGCAAGCCACCCACCTCAGCACTTCAGACAAGCCACCCTTCTCCACCCTAGCAGGGTCTGACCAAAGCAGGCTCTTGGCCCTGGTCTCCTTAGAGGCACAGGTAACAGTTAAGCCATGCAGGGAGCTGCTCTACAGGGCTCCAAATCCTTCCCCCCATCCCCTGAGAAGCGTTGTTTACATAGCTCTTACCCTCCTGCAGAAACAAATGAGCATACAGCCAAGGGCAACAGGCAGCCATGTTGCATTAGTAACCTCTCCTTTGCTGCAGTGCTAGAGGGACACAGAGCACTATCAGCCAGCATCCCCAAAAGCCCTGCTGCAGGCTCTGAGATGAGACCTGACAGCACAGGCACTGTCTAGCTTCCGAACACCAACACCAGAGCCCCTGGCGAGGGGTTGAAACAGGCACATCAGAAACATAGCTTTCCTGTCACCAGTGCTGCACTCACCAGACCAAACCCACAGAATAACTGGACACGTCTGGCGTCTTGCAGAGGACAGAGCCACAGCAAAGGCAACGACCAGAGCTGCAATGAGGATCCAGGGAGAGCAGGGAAGTGCTGGCGCAGACAGCTTACACCACCACAGGGATGCAGATGGGAGCATCCACTACCCCCACTTCAACCCATAAAGGAAAAACTCCAGCACTCGGTTAAAGAAAGGAATACGACTGCAACACTCATTCATTTTAGATGCTATCAAAACTTTTCCTCCTGAATAACTGCAGTGAGATCACTTACCTAACTGCAACCTCATGAAGTGCCAATCATGAAGTCCCAAACAGGCAGCCCATAATCCTCTTTGTCCAAGCAGCGTTCATACTTGTTTTCTTCTGAAAAAAGAAGGACAATAAAGTTGGCCCCTTTCAGCCATGTTTCCCCCGGCCTTCCTCTGAGCAATGCAATCCCACATTGCAGGGGAGAACATTGATCCTTCTGCTAGCACAGACCTCAAGACACAGCCCTGGGTTTCCTTTCTCCCTTTTTATTCCCATGCTGGGAATCTGTTTTGTTTCCTCACTTTTTGCTTAGTTTACATCTCACTTCCAAACCCTGAACTGTTTCTCAACTCCTGCTCTGAATCAAGACAAGATTTCAAATGCCTACATTTTGGAGGCCCTGACATTAGCCGTACAGCCATGAAACCCAAAAAGAGTAAATGGTTTTTTCCCCACTGCTTTTTAAAACAAAGTCCTTGGCCCCAACAAGTGTAATGCTTCCTAGGTTTTCCTTTTCCTTAATACTATGAAACCATTTAATCCAGGCAGCTCTCTTTCTGTAAATGCAGAAGAAAATTGACAAGCCTCAAGAAGGTAATCCCATTTCAAGGGGAATGTCTGACATAGAGGTTAGCAGGGCAGTAACTGAGGCTGGGATTGCCTGGAGACAATGCACAAGAAGATGGGCAGGCTCTGGATGAAGTTCAGGCAGCAAGGTACTGCCACAGTGTTACAGAACATCTCAAAACACAAGGTCACAAACCAGTGAAAAAGAATGGAAAGAATGGAAAGAAGATACTTCATAACAAACGCACCTGGCACTTAGATATATTAAAGATAAAAACTGTCTCCACTAACTCTCCACTAACTAGCAATAACGATTAACGCAAGGACGAATCTTAGAAAAATAGAAAAGAGTGCCAAAATAGTGCCCTAAAGTTAACCTGCCTCATTATAATCTCATTGTAATGTGAAAACCACACCTCCTAGCTAGAAAACACCCCCAACCCAAATAAGCCCCCTACTCTCAGCATGCGTATTGAATTAAAAGAGAACTGTATCTTTAAGATGAAGTAAGAAAGGTACTAACCAATAGTTAATTTAGGGGTAGCACCAGTAGGCGTAACTAACTTTGTTAACTGTTTTAAATACCTGCCATGGTTTTAAGCCGCTGTGCATGTTAGGCACTGCAATAAACCAAGGTCGGCTTTCTAAACTATCATTTGGTTTGGAGAGTTTTCTTCGCTACGATTTTCCAGCACGCACCGGAGTATTTTCGGGGAGGCCCTCCGATTCCCTGGTCGGGTGAGTTTCTGCGACAGCTCTCTGGGAGACTAACGACATCATTGGTATTGGCATTAGTATTGGGATTGGTATTGATATTGGATTGGTATTGATATTGGTTGCCTGCAAGGAAGTCATATCTGAATTAAGTACGCGTTGTTGAGCTATTGGTATTGGCAGTGCATGACTGTGTAATCCGTACACTACTACGGGGACGCCCGGAGTCTGGATTTTGGTTTGGCTTGGGCACACGTACGTGGTAATTTTATACAGTGGGAGATGGACAGTCTACTGAAGGGGGAATTCTTAAGCGCTCTCCTCTAGGGTGTATACTAAACCACTGGAGCAAGTTGGGGGGTGATCCCTTGCTCGGAAAAAGCTGGTAGAATATTGCAGTCATTGGTGGCCCTTGTATACTCTGGATGATCAGGAGAAATGGCCTAAGAATGGAAGTATAAGCTACAATACTATGTTGCAATTAATGCTGTTCTGTAGATGCGAAGGAAAATGGCATGAGATACCATATGTGAATTTGTTCTTTGCGTTGCGGGATAATTATGATATACGTAGGGAGCGTGGCTTGATGGAAGGTGAAAGTGCTGCATTGGCGCTAGAGGCAGAAAATAAGAAAACACCTAAGCGTTGTTGTTCAGCATGTAGCATCGGCAGGCGATGCAATAAATATAAAGAGAAATGGGAAGAAGAGCAACAGGAAGAGGAATTTGAGATAAGGATAGTAATTGGGAGAGGTAATGGGCAAAGCATGGACTGGACAATGTTAGAGAGTGGGATGAATGTGGATTTCTGTTGTTGTAATTGTGGGTTTGATTTTGGCGTGGGGAATTCTTTTTGTTGCTGTGAGTGAAGTTTGTAAAGATTGTGTGATGAATGTGGATTTTAATGATAATTCTTAAATATGTGATAACAGATTTAAGAAGGGGAGAAGATTTCCCTGTAAAGCACAAAGGGCCGGAATATCCTTGGAGAAAGATCAGTGTGCTTTCTGTAAGCAGAAAGGACACTGGAAAAGGGAGCGTCCACAGTTAAGAGGACAAGGCCTGGAGGAAATGCCAAGTCAGGCTGTTAACATGATGACATTAGAGTCAGACTGAGGGAGACCGGGGGAAGATTCAGAAACCCTCCCCAACAGAACCCCTGGTTATAGTAAAGTTGAGGAATGAAAAAGTAAAATTTTTAGTAGATATGGGGGCCACTTACTCAGTATTGAATACAGGCAAGGCTAATTTGAGTAATCAAAGCACATCAATTATTGGTGCCACAGGCCGGAAAGAAAATAGGCCGTTTTTCCAGCCTTTGAAGTTTGGAATTGGCAAAAGGGTGTTAACCCATCAATTTCTTTATATTCCTAATTGCCCTGTGCCGCTATTAGGACGAGACATATTAAGTAAATTGAATGCACAAATTACTTTTTCAAAAGGAAAAATCCAAATCCATATTCCTGAAAATAAAGCTTTGGACCCTCAACTTTTTATGTTACAGAAGGAAGCCGAGTTACAGGAAATACCAGAAGAAGTTGAAAATGCTGTAACCCCTCTAGTATGGCCTTCAGGAACACCAGGACGATCCCGAGCGGCAGAACCAGTAATCGTTCAGTTGAAACCAGGCGCCAGATCGGTAAGACAAAAACAGTATCCAATTAAATTAGAAGCAAGAAAAGGCTTAGAACCATTAATAGAACAATTTGTAAATTTTGGATTACTAACAGAATGTCAGTCAGAATACAACACCCCTTCCGTTAGCATCTGAGAGTCAGGAACTGTTCGCTTTTGAGTAGGAAAGCCCTAAGACTGGTAGAAAAACTCACTTGTGCTGGACAGTATTACCACAAGGATTTAAGAATAGTCCTATGATCCTTGGAAATCAATTAGCCAAAGAATTAGAAGACTGGCAAAAGATGCATAAAAAGATCACCTTACTGCAAGATGGAGATGACACACTGCTAGCAGCAAGTAACAAGGAAGATTCCATACAAATTACCATAGATCTCCTAAACTTTTTAGGTTGGCAGGGTACAAAGTATCCCGGGAAAAGGCACAGATCGCCCAACAGGAGGTAATATATTTGGGGTACACAATTTCCCAGGGCCAGCGTAGTCTTGGAATTGAAAGAAAAGAGGCCGTTTGCCAGATTCCCGAACCCAGATCGAAACAAGAGCTCAGAGCATTTCCAGGAATGGACGCATGGTGTCGCCTGTGGATAATAAATTTTGGACTCACTGCCAAACCCCTATAGGAAGCTGTACTCGGGGAGGAAATCTCCTTGTCTGGACTCAGGAGTGCAGAGAAGCATTCACAAAATTGAAACAGGCCTTAATGAATGCTCCAGCCCTAGGCCTTCCGAATTTGGAAAAACCATTTGAATTATCTGTGCATGAAAGACTGCATATTGCCTCAGGGGTATTGGCCCAGAAGCTGGGATCATGGAGAAGACCCGTGGGAGATTTTTCAAAACAACTAGACAATGTTAGCAAAGGATGGCCAGCATGTCTCCGAGCAGTGGCGGCTACAGTATTACTGATCCAAGAGGCCTGAAAATTGACGCTCGGGCAAAAATTAACTGTATTGGTACCCCATGCAGTTACAGCAGTGCTGGAACAAAAAGGAGGACACTGGTTGTCACCAAGCCGGATGCTGAAATATCAAGCCGTTCTTCGGGAACAAGACGATGTGGAGCTGAAAGTAACCACGATCCTGAATCCAGCGACCTTCCTAACTACTGATGCTGGTGGAGAAGAATTAGCACACGACTGTCTGCAAACGGTAGAACAGACGTACTCCAGCAGACCAGACCTGAAAGACCTACCAATAGAGAATGCGGACTGGGACCCGTTCGTAGATGGTAGCAGCTTTATGCGGAATGGAACACGAAAATCAGGTTATGCAGTAATAAGTGGTAAGGAAGTCATTGAGGCCAAAGCTCTGCCATCTAACACTTCAGCCCAGAAAGCAGAACTCATAGCCTTACTGAGAGCATTAGAACTGTCAAAAGGTAAAACTGTTAATATATGGACAGATTCAAAATTTGCCTTCGGAGCGGTCCACGCTCACGGAGCCATTTGGAAAGAAAGGGAACTTCTAACATCGCAGGGAACCCCAGTCAAATACAGGTCAAGGATCCAACAACTATTACAAGCAATTAATCTACCCCGATTAGTGGCAATTATGCATTGCAAGGCACATCAAACTGGAAATAGCCCAACGCATGTAGGGGACCGCAAGGCAGACAGAGCTGCGAGAGAAGCAGCTGAAGGTCAAATATTGCTAGTTTGGCCAGAAAAGGTTCAGAGGTTGGGACCTAAGAGTCCGCAATATACACCAGAAGACAATCAATTGGCTAACCTACTGACAGCAAACAAAAATCAAGAAGGATGGTGGGTGAACCCTTCGCACCAAGTAATAGTTACTCAAGAAATCATGCGTGAAATAGCCGATAGACAACACCAAGAAACTCACTGGGGAATAGAAACCATGGTGGAAGCACTAAAAACACAAGTGCTAAGTGTTCGAATGACTGGAATAATTAAGAGCATAGTGAAGAAATGTGAGTTATGCCTGAAGAATAATCCTCACCTATCCTGAAGACCTTTACCAAGGGTGACAAAGAAAGGAAACAGTCCAGGAGACTATTGGCAAATAGATTTTTCCGAATTACCGCGGCAAAATGGGTACCGGTATCTTTTAGTAATGTTAGACACTTTCTCAGGTTGGCCAGAAGCTTTTCCTTGTTGCACCAACAAGGCAAAAGAAGTAGCAAAAGTGCTACTGAAGGAAATAATACCAAGATTTTGGGTACCCATAGGACTATCTTCAGATAGGGGCCCACACTTCATAGCAGAAGCTGTTCAAAGTTTGACTAAAGCATTAGGGGTAAAATGGGCTCTCCATACCCCACGGAGACCTCAAGCAAGTGGAAAAGTAGAAAGAATGAATCAAAACCTAAAAAGACAGAGAAGTAATATTTGCCAGGAGGCTCAGATGAAATGGCTGGATGCTTTCCCCTTAGCTTTGCTATGGATACGCATCCAGCCTAGAACCAAAGAAAAGGTTAGTCCTTTTGAGATCACATACGGTAAACCTTATCAGATGACTGAAACAGGAGTTAATCCTGAAATTGCAGGAAGACATTACCTAAAAGAATATGTTATCTCTCTGGGAAAGGTTCTGTCCTCTCTCCACAGGTGCATCACTGTGAGCACGCCACTATCTTTGGACGTGCCTGTGCATCACTACCAACCAGGGGACGGGGTGTATCTGAGGACATGGTCAGACGAGCCGTTGAAAGAGAAGTGGAAAGGACCTCTTCAAGTTTTACTCACCACCCATACTGCTGTCAAGCTTGAGGGAGTCGCTCCATGGACACAGCACAGCAGGATCAAGCCAGTCGCGTCACCACAGTAGTCTGTCAAACAAGAGAGACCTTTACGTTTACAATTAATGCAGGAATCATGAAGTTCTGGATTATATCTCTTGCAGTGATGTCAGGAAGTGCGGAAGTCAATACAGATGGAGAGGTCAATCCAGATTTGGATGAAAACCTAATGCTAACTTTGATACAAGGGTTTGGTAAAATGCATAATCTTACCAGTGTTACAGCATGCATCCCAATCCCTCACTTGGCCAGTCAGCCCATCCCATGGGGCACTATACCGGTAAATTTATCTTTACTAGAGGAATATGACAACATCACAGGAGCCTTTAAGCAGGCCAGTGTCTCTTATTATTTAGACAAATACAAGAAATGTAGACAGAGAGGAAGCGATGTATTACAAGATGCTACTTTTGGAGATGAGGGGACAACAGAACAGTATTTGGGAGAGGCTCGGAAAAACAACGTCCCAAGGGATCACACCCCTTAGATGGCCATTTTCTGCAAATAGCATTGGCAGCCTCTGGCGGACAGGCCGCAGGATTACTGAAACTCTGTGCCACTAATAATACAGTACCTAACGTAACCTCCGCTCCAGAATGTACTAACCTTAGAACAGAACTCAAAATTTGGACTAGACCTTTGGAAGGACATTGGAAACATAAAGGGAATGTGGACTGGTGCTTTAATTGGGGAACGAAGGCTACTTATGTTAGCCGAACCAATTGGATGTGCCCCGATGTTCTAAATTATAGTGAAATAGCAATCCTAAATTCTACCTTGACAATGATAGAACGTTGTAAAAAACAAAATTTTTCAACTAATGATTGTAAACAAGACGTTCCAACCCCAGGCTACACGACCTGGGTCACATCAGATGGCTATTGGACTACCTGACTACGACTTAGTACAATAACTAGACAAGTAATTTTAGGATTACTGACCTTATGTCCTATATGGAAAAAGAATCCAATCAAAGCTCAATATTGGGGACGAATTAAAAGAGATACCGAGACAGAAAAGGACCCCGATACTTGGACAGAGCCTTCTGCAGCAGTACAATTTGAGTGGGCACTCCAAAGTTTCCCATTACCAGGGCTTTAGAAAATCGAATGTTAATAGAAAATCTGACTTGGCAGGTGGAAGCCTTAGCAAGAACCACTCAGAAAGGATTCCAAATTATCAACAAACAAATCCAAGCTAGCACTAAAATGACATTACAAAATAGGCTGGCCTTCGACTTGCTATTAGTCAAAGAACAAGGAGTGTGTGGATATCTTACGTTAGACAAAGAGCACTGCTGTATCCACATCCCAAATATCACTGAAAACCTGCAAGAACAATTAGACAAAATGAGAAAAGTAGCAAAAGACAATAGAGTGATAAAAGAGGCAGCGGAAAATAATTGGTTTATCAAAATTCTCCAAGAATTAGGTGGGTGGTCTCTAAAAGGATGGTTAGCTACATTGTTGGAGGGAGTAATTCATGCGGTTGTGATTGTGATTATTCTAGGAATCTGCATAGGCTGTACTAAAAGAACCACTGAAAGAAACATATGGAAGTAGTAAAAATCTAACTACTTCAAAAGGGGGGACTGATACCAAAGAATTAAGAAAAAAACCAAAGTTGCCAAACCTAAACCATGATCACATACGAGCAATTAATGACCCTAACTGCATCGCTGAACTGATATAATGATAATACCAGAACTTCAGATTGAACTACTATCTAAACCACTGAGAAGATTTGGTATCGACTATGCATAAGATAACTGATTTCTCCACACAATTGCTTCAGTAAGGCTCTTAGAAATTATTATTAATAATATTGATAGTATTATGGTATTAATAGTATTATTGCGTGCATAATCAGGTTAGAGTTGAAATATTTTATATTCTATTTCTTTTTCCAGGTTGTAAGAGGACGGGATAGATTTGAGAATGTGTGACAAGGTTAATCACCTTCTGTTTAGTTGCTGAAATCCAAGTAAGAAGGATTCAGACTTCTGGAAATTATAAAATATATCCGTACGTTTCAAAGGGGGGAAATGTTACAGAACATCTTGAAAAACAAGGTCAAAAACAAGTGTTAAGAACAAGTAAGAAGAGTTAGAAGAACGTAAAGAAGATACTTCATAACAAATGCACCTGGCTCTTAGACATATTAGAGATAAAGACTGTCTTCACTAACTCTCTACTAACTAGCAATAATGATTAACGCAAGGACGAATCTTAGAAAAATAGAATGGAATGCCAAAATAGTGCCCTAGAGTTAACCTGTCTCACTATAACCTCATGATAATGCTAAAGAACACACCTCCTGGCTAGAAAAGCCCCCAACCCAGTTAAGACCCCTACTCTCTGAGCATGCGTGGTGAATTAAAAGAGAACTATAAGATGAAGTAAGAAAGGTATTAACCAAGAGTTAATTAAGGGGTAGAGCCAGTAAGCATAACTAACTTTGTCAACTGTTTTAAATACCTGTCATGATTTTAATCCGGTGTGGGAGAAATCCCCCATGCACCCGGCACTGCAATAAACCAGTGTCGGCTTTCTAAACTATCATTTGGTTTGGAGAGTTTTCTTGGTTACGAATTTCAGTAACAGCCGGGGTGCAATTTCTCCTTAAAAATGTCATAATCCCGATTGTTTGCAGTAAAACCCATTATCATTAAATTGCCATGACGGCTCTGCTCCGCTCTCAATTGTTTATTGCATTGGGATTTCAAGCGGAAAAAGTCTCCAACTCCAATCATCAAGAAAAAGCACCAAAAAAGGCAAAGTGTCCATTGGAAATGCTGAGAAACACTTCAGTAACTCCTGAATATATTCCCTGTTTTCACTGTGAGACTCCAGCTCTGAAGGGGGGGAAGCAGAATACAGAGATCCGGTAATACCACACTATACCATCTTTAATTCGCGACAGCGAAGCGTAATACGCAGCAAGCTGCAAATACAGTGCTCTTCACTTACAGTAGCTGAAAGCATTTCATTCCCTTTTTTTTCGATCCATTGCTGGGTTGGGGTTGGCTTTCCCCCCCCCACCTTTGAGCTGTATGAAACAACTCGGCTTACCTGGAGGTGCACGGCGCTTGTGTTCTAGCTTGTGCTGCGGGTTCTTCCTGCAAAGAAGAAACCTCTGGTGAAGCTCCGGCGGAGCTGGGTACGGGGAAGGGAGCTAAAGCTGTGCATTAAAGACAGGGGAGGAGGGGTGACCCAGCGCGCACCTTCCCGCCCCACTCCCCTCCCGGCCAAGGGACCGGATTCGCCCCTCGCCAAGCTCTGCCGCCGCGGCAGGGCTGGGTCTGGCCCCAGGGACGGTGCTTTCCCTCCCGCTGTACGGGCGGCTGCTCCTTCGCCTCTCGAGCCGCCGGTCGTCCCCGGGGAAACCCCGGCAGGGCCCCGCGGGAGGCGGCAGCGCGGGCGCCCGCTCGCCCCGTCTGCGCTCCGCGCTCGGCCCCCGGCGCTGCAGACCCGGGGGGGCGGCGGGGGGGAGCTGCCGGCTGCCGGCTGCCCTCCCGGCGCTTCCCCCCGGGCCGCGGAACCCCTCGCGGGGGGGTCCGCAGACTGCCCTCCCGCAGGCCGGGCGCTCCCGAGCGACTCCCGCCGGCCCCGACGAGGCGGCGGCGGGGGCCGGCGCCCTGCCCCGCCGGCCCGCTCCCGGGGCGGGCTCGCCGCGGGAGAGCCGCCCCCGAGGAGGGGCCCCGCCGCGGAGGGCCGGTCCCGCCGGGCCCCCCGGCCCGCGCTGAGGGCGGCGGGGCGCTGCCGGAGCCCTCCCTGGCGCGGGCGGGGCGGGCGCGGCTCGGCGCCGCGGAGGTGAGGGGGGGCCGGCGCCTTCCCGCCGGGGTTCGGCTCCACTTCTTCCCGGGGGGAACGGCGTCGGGGAAAGGCCTTCTCCGGCCCGGCCCGGCCCGGCCCGGAGCGGAGCGGCGGGGAACGCGGCCTCGTTCGCTTCGCTCCCCGGCGCGGCCGCGGCGTGGGCTGTGCCGCCGCCCGCGCGGGGCCCCACGGGCCTGGCCCGGGCCCGGGCCTGGGTCGGAAGGGACCCCTCAGGGCCGTCCGGGCCGCCCCTGCCGCGGGCAGGGACATCTGCCGCTCGGCCGGGCCGCGTCCCCTCGCCCCCCGCGCTGAGCCGAGGGCTGCGCTGCCCTCCGCCCTGCCCGGGGCGAGCGGGCCTGAGGGGCTGCGGGGCTGCGGGCAGCGCTCGCCCGGAACGCCTTCCCGCGGGGGTTCGGCTCCGCTTCTTCCCCGGGTGGACGGCGTCGGGGAAAGGTCTTCTCCGGCACGGAGCGGGGCGGGGGGGGCGGAGCAGACGCGGGGCTGGGGAGCGGCTGCGGAAGAAGCCCCGGCTGGAGGTGCTGGAGAGAAGGGGGGCCCTGCCTCCTTCCCTCGGGCCGCCCCTCGGGTTTGCTCGCGGGGTGGGTGCGCGGGGGCCAGAAGCCCCAGTTCACGTCCCATGAATGAAATTCGTGTCGGATTTACTTCATTTAGTTGCTGACGGCTGTGGATCCTTCACCGACGTGTGTTTGCGATGCTTGTTTAGTGCTGAAAACGGCTTCAAAAACGTTTGAAACAGAGATCTCGCCAGCTTGTGTTCTGCTGGCACTGGACAGGTACGTCTTTGTGTAACACCACCACCCCCAAAAAAAACCCCCACTCCCCCCTGAAACTGAAGTCCAGTTCTGGACCCCTTCTGTGCCTTTTAGCGGCGAGTCATTTTCTTTCAGGCGACGTGGATCCAGACGTATATCCTGTGTCACTTCACTGTTGAGTGCACAGACTTCTTGTAAACCTCAGCTGCTCAGGTCACATCCTCTGTCGGTGTTGGAATAAGAATTTCAGGTAAGACGGATTGATACTTGCGTGCTGCTGGGATTGTATTTGGGAGATCACAGACGGCCTTCAGCTTTGAGGATCAAATTTAACCATGATTCTAAACAAGAAGTAGAAATACCTTGCCCTGCTCTCCCTCCTTGACCAGCTTCAAAGTTTTTAAGTGAATTGGCCTGTGTATTCCTCGTCCCTGTCATGCTGTCGCTGGGTCAAGAGGACTACCCACAGGTGTAAGTTCAGGCGTGTGTCGGAGACTTTGCAGGATTGAGGGCAGGTTGATGACCAGCAAGGAGATGTTTCCTTTGTAAACTTGTGGCTTTTATTCTGAGCTGAATCAAAGTGGTTCATGTTCATGTCTGTCTTTCAAGCCTGGAAAGTGTCCCACAGCTCCAATCCTGGACCAAGTGCTTTCTGGGGAGGATGGCATGGTGGGCTGGTCCTCCGTCCCTGGGAATGACTCTCGGGGGTGGTCCGGTTTTCTAGAGCTGCTGCATTCTTGTGCAGAATTCAGCCCCTGCACGATTCAATCTTGGTTCTGCAGAGCTGGTAATCAGAGGGGTGCCTGGGTCTCTGCTGGTGGGGTGGGTGGGTGGGTGCTGAGAGCTCGGCTGTGCCTGTGATTGCTGCTGCTGCTGTGGTTCCTGGATTCACACGTGGATGAGATATGAACACAGTCTCTGTCACAGCTGTTCTCTGTCCGTAGGAGAATCAAATGCCGAGACTGAGCTACTTAACCTGAACCTGCTTTTTCTTCCAGGGAAAATGCTGCAGGAGAGTAAAAGCCTTGTCACTGAGGAGCCAAAGCATTGGCTGGATGTTCTCTCTATCTGGAGAAACCTTCCTGGGCGTGAGGGGAAAAAAGGCGATGATTCTCAAGAAAGCCCATCGCCTCTGAAGAGACAAGAGATCTTTTGTCTCTTTTGTCTCTTCTTCTCTGACAAAGAGACAAATATTGCAAGTGAAAGACAGAAAGCAGACCAAGCGAGAGAGACTGTGTCTGAGGAATGTCAAGCGGAAGCTGAAGAGAGGTGTGTGGTACCAGAGAGAAAGAGCGATCGGGACTGCCGGACTGAAAGCAAGGCTTCCTTCAAAGTCCCTTCCAAAAGCAGTGGGGAGAAGCCTGTTGCGAATGGGCAGCTTAGCTTCAGTTTGAGAGTTTCTTGTCGTTGTAGTGGAGCGGTTGCCAGAATACTTCCTTCGCAGGTATGCTAAAGTTTCTGTGTTTTAAAAGAATTTAGCAAAGGTGAAGGGAGATGTGTAGTTTGTAATTTCAATTGTGTTGTATGTTTCAGACTAACAAACTGATTGAAGCTTTTTCAGTATTTTCTCAAAAAAACCCCCTTAACCTGCATTTACTTTGAACAAGTGGAAATACAAGGGCTGTTGTTAATTTCTGGGCACTGTTGCCCTGAGTATTTTCCAAATCAATGCCTTTTGCTGAGGATAAGTAAAGGTAAGAGGTTGAGGTGTCTGGGCTTGTGGAGTCCCAGGAGTGACCTGAGAGTAGTTTCCAGCTACTTAAGGGCCGTTGCAAGGCCAGTGGAGCCGGACTCCTCTGGGTTGTGGCAGCCTGTGTAAAAGAAGGGGCAAAACCAGACTTGCAGCTTCGGTGGGCTCTGGTTGGGCCTTGGGGAGAACTTGTTCCCCAGGAGGGCGGTGCAGCCCTGAAATGTGTGCTGGGGGGTGGACCTTGGTCCTTGGGAGAGAGGGGCCCTTTCCATGCAGCACTTTTCCCATCTGTAATACTTTTCTCCTGTGAGGAAAATAAAAAAGATGAACAAAGAAACCCCGTGTAGCTGCAATTTATGTAGATTTCTCTTCCTTGAAGAGCAGAGTAGTTTAACTAGATGATTTTTTTCCCCTCCTAAAGCTAGTACCTTGGGAAGGTGGGACACATGAGCCTGCCAGCATGAACGTTCGCTTAAATTTCTGTTGTGCGTTGGAACTGTCATACTCTGAAGGTAGTCCGAGCTTTCTAGATGCCATAAAAGCATTCAAATGGTGAGCTGCAGTTGTGCAATCACAGGTTTTCTCTTAGGTAAAGTAGTTTACAGCTCTCAGAAATATTTTGTGCGTGATCTATAATTCTAAAAGGATGACAACTTTAGTTGTACCTTGGGCGGGACTTGAACTTCAGCCTCCCGCACTCCAGGGGAGTGACGGTCACTTTGTCCTGCGGTGTCTTTGCTCTGCCCCTTGCTCACTCGCTGTGCCCTGTTGTACCTCTTCTAGTCTTTGTACAAGTGGTTCTCCTCGGGATAAAGAGAGACTCTTTCTCTCCCCAGGTATTTATAAGGACTGTGCAGTCAAGGCTGTGATCTGTAGTTTTGTTAATTCTGCTCTTTTTACTGCCTGTGACTGTTCTTCCCCCGTGCAGGCGATGGGAAGAGCCGTTGGCATAGCGCTCATGAAGCGGTTTGGGTGGTGGGCTGATCTGCGGGACCCTGATGCAGAGGTCGCGGTGTTTGTCTGCCAGACGGCTGTCGCTGCTTCCAGGATTGCCCCCGATAGCTTTTGGGTTGTTCTCTGCTCCCTTTGCACTCAGGACCGTGGCCTCTCCCCCCTGTTTGTCTTTCTGCTGCTGAGTTTAACTAGAAACCGTCTGGTAACTGAGCAAAGCTTTTCAGTAGCTACCATGTGCGTAGTGCCTTCCAGAGCACTGAAATAAATAGCAGAAGGGCCAGCATGGAAAAGCTGTAGTGGTCATATTGGCCGTTGAAAACATGTGACGATGCCTAGTGAATCATTTTCTGTAGGTATTCCTAATTATGTGTCAGTTATGTCTGTTAATTTTTGCCACCTGAGGATGTGGAGGTACTTTGTTAAATTAAATGAGGTCTTCTGCCATGACAGCGAGGCAGACTTTACGAACAAGGAGTGCTCTGTGCGGAGGTGACAATGAGTCTTCGGTCTCGTGCCTTCAGGATACAAGATAGCTGACATTTTGTGACTTCTTTTTGGTTAGAATTCTTCTCTTCAAGGTCAGTTGATCACTTTCTGGGGCAGTGTGTGAATTTGGATATTATTTGGGTTTTACTGTAGCTGAATAATTACCCCTTAGGCTCTTTGGTTGTGGAGTGGTAGTTTGTTGTGTGCCTGCAGAACAGCCTGAGGCAGATTGGTTTCATCCACTTCCTGCTAAATAGCTGTTTTGGAAACTGCCTGTTAGTTACTAGAAAGTGATTAAGGAGAACTTCATGTATACATTACGTAACTTTTTACACGTGCGCGCGCACACGTGCACGCATGTGTATATATCCACCTGTGTAAGTGTATATGCTGTGAGCGTACAGGTTGGGAGCTTTAGGAAAAAGAGTAGTAAACTGCTGCGTACAGAGGAATGTTTGATTTGTGGCGAGAATTTTATCTGCAAATGTCTTTTACCCTTTAGGATGGCGCCAGAAGTTGCTGCAGTAGGAAGAAAAGGTGTCTATAACCACCTCTGTGATCTGTGGGCAGCTGGAATAACTGCTATAGAGCTTGCTAAGCTTCATTCTCCAATGTTTGACCTACATGCAGTGAGGTTAGCAAGAGGTTAAAGCGCAGTGTGTAAGTACAGCTCCCCAAATCATCCATCTGGAGTAGTGGCTACATGGGTGCTTGTGGTGTTTGGGGGTACTGCAAGGGTAGTGGGTTGTAAGTGTTCTGGATGTACGTGATAGAAATTGTGACAACTCCTTTTGGTGCATAAATGCATCATGTTGTCCTGGTAAGCATCTCTTAAACGGATGGACTTCTTCCTGCCAACTAAACAATGTATTCAACATTCATGTCAGGTATGTACTGCCATGTAAACCACAGAAATACTGTTGGTTTTTTTAGAGCGCTTTTGCTAATGATGGAAAAGAACTTCCAGCCTCCTGAATTAAAGGACAAAATGAAATGGCGAGTACTTTTCTGTTTCAGTAGATAATGATCATGTATTTCACTGGGCAATTGATTCTCATGTTTACCACTTCCTTTTACAGGTCCAATAGTTTCCATCATTCTGTGAAAATGGTACTTAGGAAAAAATCCTAAAAAAAGACCGACAGCTGAAAAGTTACTACAGGTATAAATTTATGTATGGGATTTTTTTAAAGTTCTAAAATTAAAATATGCCTAATATGAGTGGTTGGAATTTTAATCTGTGTTTTCCCTTCTGTCTTTCAGCATCCTTTTTGTTACCCAGCCATTAAATCCAAGTCTTGCTATTGAACTTTTGGATAAAATGAATAATTCTGAGCATTCCACTTACCGTGATTTTGATGACGATGATCCTGAGGTGGGAATACATTTTAATCACAGACTCAGATTAAGTTTTCGTTTGCCGACAAAACTAAATGCTTATGATTTCTTGAGCCACAGAATGTTTTGTGATCTGGGAACAGGCTCAAGGGTTGCTTTTACTTTTGGTTGTGCTGCTCTGTCACATGTACAGGCCCTTAGCAAAACTCATTATATTTGGGGGAGAAACGCTCAAAGAGAAAGAGATGAAAACACTTTAAAATTTTGTTTGCGGTTGTCCTTCAACAATTTTGCAGCAGTATGTGTGGACTGCTTCTCCAGTCCCGAGTTCTGGCGTGCATCCTGCTTTCTGTTTCTTTGTGGAATTATGTTTCCCTTCATCTGCAAAACAAGCATTCGTAAAAATCATGTTCTACCTCTGTAGAACTTGTTCTTTTGTTCCTCATTTGCTTTCTTATGAGAAGGAGAGAATGATCCTGTAGTTGTTTTTGTCAAGCGGTTTGGTATGTGTTTCTTGCAGATTCTGTTTTCTCTCTTGGAATACTCTGAAACTCCATTTCACCTACGGTTTTGTCAAAGACAAAGTTTCTGATTTTCTGCTTTAACAGCTGGGAAGAAACAGCACGCTTATGTAAGATGATAAGCGGTGCAGGACTGAAGTGTTGCATAAACAAGAGAAAACAGATATTCTGTTACTGCATCCTGTCTTCATACTTAACTGTATGTTAGTGAAGACTTTCCAGCTATCAATACCGTTAAACCGAAAGGCCAAAAAGGAAATGTTATCTGAGCAAAGATAAATGCTGGCCAGCATTGTCTTTACTTGCTCAAATCCAGTGTTTTAAAAACCCTTGTCTTGAAGTTAAAGACACTCTACAGATAAAATGTCTCCAAATAATTCTAACTTTCATGTACAAAAATGTACATGCAGTCTTTATTTTTAGCTTCCGCTTGATTTCTGTCTGTCTTTGTTGCTATTATGCTAAAGAAACCTGCTAAAAAACAGGTACACAATACTGGGTTGCAAGTGAATATATTTTGGAATTGAAGTATTTTATTGTTCACTTCTAGCCTCTTGTAGTGCCTTATAGGATTCATTTGAGAAGTAGAAATGGGAGAGAAGAAAAGACATGCTCTGAAATAAACTGTAAGCATATGACAACATTAAATATTCTTAAAATAATCATTGATATTCACTTATTTCAACTCGTATTCTGCATAGCTGACGTATATAGAAACAGTTTTAGTGATATTCAGGAAAAGAAAAACTTATGCTGTTTCACTTACGGATATAGTTTCTAGATGACTATGCAAAAGAAACATTAGTGTAAAACATTTGAATGCCCCTTTTGTCAGCACTTCAGCAAATGTCACTATTGCTTCACCTTAACTGAACAGGACGCAACCTGAGCTCTTCTGAGAGCTGGTTGGTATCGCTTCATACGCCACTGCAGCAGGGATATTCGGAGTGATGCCAGATTGTGCTAGGTAGCAGAATGGCAGAGGAAGATTTTTCTGCCTTAAATTAGTCTCTTGTTGTGGTTTTTGCTTTTGAACTGAAACAGTCCTTTAGAAATCAGGAAAGGAGGTGGTTGATTGCTGGCCATTAAAAGCAGACTCCATCCCCCAAACTGTGGTCATTCTTTTGCTTGAATTAAATCAGAGCAATCCTTGGAGCTTTAGTTGTGCAAACTTTGTGCAGATGAGTTAAGATGATACTGCATCACACAAACTGAAATATGCATTAGTTTTCCTGGAAACAGGCTGGGTGTGGCGATTAGCTCTATTGGGTTATGTTAATGTTGTCTACCTGGAGACAAAAGTAGATCTAGCACCTGATATAGCCTCTGGGTCTCCTGATAATGGCCGATATGCAAACTTGAGACTTGGCCAAACAGCCAAGTCAGTGAAATGCCCCAAATGGGTGCCCTAAGGCTAACCTACCTCATTATAATGTTAAAACCCACACCTCCTAGCTAGAAAAGCCCCCAACCCAAATAAGCCCCCTACTCTCTGGGCATGCGTAGTGAATTAAAAGAGAACTGTATTTTTAAGATGAAGTAAGAAAGATCCTAACCAATAGTTAGCTAAAGGGTGGGACCAGTAGGTGTAACTAACTTTGTTAACTGTTTAAATACCTGTCATGATTTCAACTGGGTGTGCATGCTAGGAGGAAAGATCCCCCATGCACCCAGCGCTGCAATAAACCAATGTCGGCTTTCTAAACTATCATTTGGTTTGGAGAGTTTTCTTGGTTACGATTTTCGGTAACATAATTACAGTCCAACTTAGATTCTTGTTTTCATTTCTCCTCTGTAGTTGGTCAAGTAAAATTTGGTCCACCGTTGAGGGAAGAGACAGAGCCACATCGTGAGTTCGTGAGTTACAAGCATGGGCTATGCTCTGCACATTATTCCCTGCAAATGTCTGTGGAGGAGGAGAAATCCAAGATGTGTAGCATACCTCCTTAGCGCTACTGAAGTTGGTAGTGAATTTTTCTGACAAGTAGCATATTGGTCCTGGATCTTTTGGTGCCATTGCACTATATGCAGCAAGACCCCTTATTTGTGGGCTCTGCCAGGTGTGATGTATGTGCTAAGCAACAGCCCTTGGTCTTGTGGGTTTCCCCTATGCTTTATACCTCATTGCCAAGTATATAATTCCCTTTATTTATAGAGTTATTTTTTTAATTGTAGAATTACTGTGCATATTCAAATGTTTCTCTCCCTTGTGCTTGTATTGACACTTGAGCCACGCCGAGTCTGGCAGTTGATGTATTCTGTGAAGGTGTGTTGCCAATGTTTTCATCCTACGGACCTGTCAGTACAAGGGGTGTGAGAACTCAAGCAGTGAGGGAAAAGGTGTCTGTGCTGCCTCACGCACACGATTGCAGCAGCTTCCTCTCTTCTATGGAGACTGTTGCTTTCCACACTTGTGCACTTGGGCAGTTTCTTCACATTCCTGGATAAAAAAGACACTCCTTTGCTTCCTTACTGCAGACTTCTGTGTTCTCTTTGTTTTTCTAAGGCAGGTGTTGAGGTGAAAAAGTTGGCTTAGTGCATAGGTGTGTGATAAATGACTCAACCCCAAATAGGATTGCAATTAAAGTTTACAATTTATTAAACGAATAAAGGCAAGCAAACAGCGCTGGGTGCGCTGGGAGTCTCTGCTCCACCAAGACGCACACCGTACAGTTCTTGTTTTCGGTTTATATTTCTCTTGCTGCTACATATTCATAGGAAAGGTTGGTCTTTGTAAATGAATTAGGTGTCATCCCCCCCCATATGTGACGTGTAGCATGATTTGGGTGGAGAGACGAGTGCTATAGTCATATATGTTTAGCATGACCTCTATAATCTTCATTAGCATATGCAGGGGTGTGAGTTGTAATATGCATTTCACAGGTAATGAAGCAAAGGTCAGTTATCGGACACGAAGCCTTTTCGAAGAACAAAGGACCTCTCACATTCCTGTTATTTTACTGTCTTTGCTGACCATAAGCAGGGCTATCCTGCCTCCACAGGGCCCCCTCCTTATCTGCACCCTGTGTTAGCCGGGTGAGTCTCCACTCCCCCGGGTCGCACAAGAGATAGCAAGGGCAGTCTTAACAGCTCTTTGTGCACAGGAATCCCACCTCATTATCCAAACTCCACATTATCCACCCCGTGACTATAGTCACTCGGATCGAAATCCAAATCACACTCGCATAAAAACGCTTTTGGGGGTATCCCTCACATTAGACTTCTTTTGCTTAATACTATGCGGTTAGCAACAAAACCAGTTTTGGAATATTTGTCAGGCAACCCTTGCAAGATACAAGAACTATATACATTAACCACTCTGTGTTTCTTAGGCTTATGGGAACTATATACATTAACCACTCTGTGTCTCTTAGGCTTATGGTTAACAAGGGTATGTAGGACAGAAAGTCACATTTCATCATGCGGCCCTAGCATTGTTCCATATCGACACGAATCAGATGAACACATTTCACAATCCCCCATTTTTTTTTTTATGGTATTGATTCGTGTTTTCGTTTCCAATTGAGTCAACACTTGCCGAATTGGTATCAATTTTGGATCTTCTTTTGTTTTTATTATGATTAGGGAATGGGTTTTTTCTTTCCCTGGTTCTGGGTCAACAGGTACCGCAGATATTTGCATTCCTTGTATAACCGAGTGTATTAGTCTGGTAAAACAAGGTATTAAACATGGAATTATTAACAATCCTCCACATATTCCCAGTACCACTATCCCAATTTTAGTAAGCCAATCACCGCCTGTAAAGTCTCTCCATAATTCTCCTAGATTGATTCCATTCCAAGTTTGAACTGGAACATGTGCAATTTTCTTCATTTCTTTTACAAGTTCATTTACAGCTTTTCCTTCATCATCAATCTCTAAGCAACAATTACTAAGGTTAAATTTTCCACAGACTCCTCCTCTTTGTTCTAGCAAATAATCCAAAGCTAAGCGATTTTGATACAAAGCAGTTCTCATCTTGGTATTTTGCTTTGCAATTAATCGAAGTGCATCTTCAGTTTTATTTATAACTATTTCTAATACAGCTTGTAACCTAATTATTCTATTAAGCATATATATTGTGGTCCTGTAGCTCCAGGATCCGTCTTCTGCCCACGTAGCTGGATCATAGTAGGCAATGATTCTCTCAGGGGGCCATTCGTTATCTCTTCAATGTCCGATTTGTAAGTTCCGTTTATGACGCTTTTTTTCTTAGCTCATCAGCTTCAGCATACACTAGGACTCCTAATCGCTCTCCCCGATTTATGGGTAACAGGAAAAAACTGGGTCTTAGAGTTCCTAATACACAGGATCCTGCCCAATTCTCTGGTAAATATGCATAGGCTAGTTTGCCACAAATCCAATAATGTCCTTCAGGAGTTGGCCAGCCCTTTGGTATGTTTGTTCTATTGGTTCAATTCTTAAATTGATTATTCTTTTCCAGTGGGCTTCCCCATTTATCCCAGCGCTTCTGAGTTTCATTTCATAGGTAACCTCCTTCACACTCTAGGTTACCTACTTGTCTTCCTTTGTTTTTTAGATTTTGCCAACAACTCCTTCCAATTATACTCGTTTGGAGTACCCATTGTTGTTTCCTATTACCCTTTCTTATTGTTTTCCATACTTGGGGATTGCTTATGTTGTTCTCCATAGCCTCCCATGGCCATCGTTCACCTTGATTTGTTTCACCACAAACATAACAATTAGTTATATTCAATGACTTAGCAATGTTTTCAGCAAGATTCACAAATAGATTTTTAGCAACTGTGGGAATTTCATATTTCACTCCTGTTTCTATTTCATGATAAAATGAGTTGAATAACAGTCTATGTTGCACTGATTCTTTTGTCCTTTCTTTGATTTCAATATTAATAACTACACCTGGGTCTTTTCCAGGTCCATATATCTTAAGTCCAATTTTGGTTACTTTTTTCTGTTTCCAAATTTCTAAATTTATGAGAGTTAAATTTACCAGATTGTAGGTACGGGTTGTACAATTACTGTCTGTTTGCACCCTTGTGATTGAAGCTTGTAAATTCCCACATTGATTATCATATCCCCAACCTGCAGTATCCTAATATACACAGGACCATCCCCTTCTGCATAGAGCATACTGGGTTTGGTTATGAATGCAGTTTCCTATTTTCTGGTCTTTACAGTCATAGACCGTATGATACATCAAGGTTTGGGAGCTTATCCGTCCCTTTCTAGTAGTTACTTTACATTGACTGCAGTTGTTTGCCGTAGTCTGGGTTTAGGATCTCACCCCAAGTAGAACTAGAAGAGGTCCGGTAAGGGCCATAGTGATCGGCGGTCACAGCCCGAAGGGGTTGCAGCCCTTGGCAGACCTTTCCAGCCGCAACACTGGTTCCCTATCCGGTCTTGCCCTCTTCCTTAATCTTAAGGGGTGTCCTTTTCTGAGTACTCAAATGAGTTTAAAGTTTGCCTGTTTTCCAATTTGTCCTAAAAATCCCGTGTATACTGCAGATAGTCTATTGTTATTTCTAGGGGATAATATTTAACTGATCCCAGTTATTAATAAATCGTTTCCTTTAATAGGTATCTATTCAGGAGTCTCTCTGTTTACTAATTTTATAGGAGTAATCACAACAAAATTCCCACAGCAATTTAGCTTATATTCTTTGATGAAGGCCTCTTCAAGTTCGTCTGATGGTTAGTTTAGTTTCTCCTGGTTCAGATGTTACTTTCCACTCCTTCACTGGACCTTTTACTCGCGACACATGTGTCCATCCTTTCTCAGCAGTTCTCACATCTGTTTTTGTAGTTTATAAAACAAGAAAAGGTCCTTCCCAGAGGGGAGATAGGTTTTCCTCTTTCCATGTTTTTATTAGAACCTTATCTCCCGGTTTTAACTGATGAATTGCAAATCCTAGAGGTGGTGTTTGAGCTATCATCCCAATTTCTCTTAGTTCTTTTAATCTCTCTCCAATGGTAATTATATATTTTTGGATACTATGATCCTCAACTACATTGTTTCCTAGAGGCATCCCTTGGGAATAAGGCATGCCATATAACATTTCATATGGCGATAATCCAGTCTCACTGTGTGGTTTAGTTCTTATGTTTGAAAGTGTCAATGGTAAACATTTCGTCCAGGGCATTTGTGTTTTGATCATTAACTTAGCCAATTGTTGTTTTATTGTTTGATTCATTCTTTCTGCTTTCCCCGAGCTTTGTGGGTGCCACGGAGTGTGGTATTCCCACTGAATGCCTAATGATTGACATAGTAGTTTTATTATTTTAGAAGTAAAGTGTGTGCCCTGATCAGAATCGATGTACTGGATTATCCCATATCTAGGTATCAAGTGTTCTAATAAAATTTTTACCACTGTTTGTGCCGTAGTTCATGCTACAGGATAAGCTTCTACCCATTGTGTTAAATGATCTACTATTACCAATAGGTATTTTATCCTCCCTACCTTGGGCAATTCAGTGAAATCAACTTGTACTTTCTCAAAAGGTCTGTAAGCTGTTTTTCTTTATCTCCTTCAAACTTCTCATCTGCTTTTAGTGTAAGTATTGAGGCTGGAAAAGGACGTGAAGTCCTGATCCATAATCCTGCATAATCACTTTCCTCCTGACTAAAAAGTTCCTTTGAATTAACATGTATATTTAAGGCCTGGCAAATCCAGTCTTCAAAGGATCCAAAAAACAGGCCAAAAGACATGTGGTCTTAAAGGCTCCTTTGGTCATTCTACCATACAATACTGAATCATTTTTTTTTTTAATTTACTTTTTTCTTTTCTGGGGCCCCTATCGTTCCAATTTCTAATCATTATTCCTAATGGACTTTCTGGTGGTATGTCTGGTAATTTGCTCCCTTTCTTCTGGTCCCTGGTCTTCGATTTTGTTTGACCCATCTAGGAATTTTACTATGGCAATTCCTACAGCCCTTGGTTACCTTAGTAAGAGTGTCTTGCAGGGGGTTTAGGACCTATCACCCACCCACGAATCCTATAGGAATCGCTTCGGTCCTTCACCGGCCAAGTCCCTCGCGGGAGATTGGAACCGCAGTCAGAAGACCTCCACAATCGCTTCGGAACTAAGTTCCGTCTCAGTCACACTCTTACGCACACAGGCAACCGAATCCCACCCAACCGAACGGTATACACCTTAAATACTTACGACTCCGTCGTCTTCGTTCGGATCTTCGCGCGCAGAATTACGGGCAAAATATAGTGCTGCAGCCGGCAAGGGAGCTCATAGAAAATCAAATTCTTTGCTTGCCTTTATTCAGATTCAGGATGGCGTTAGTCCCGACCCGACTCGAACAGGAGCCACCAAATGGTGGGGCGCCCCTCCTAGATCAAATCAGAATTCAGGAACCAAAGCCATCCCGGACGAGCCCCCAATTGTGATAAATGACTCAACCCCAAATAGGATTGCAATTAAAGTTTACAATTTATTAAACGAATAAAGGCAAGCAAACAGCGCTGGGTGCGCCGGGAGTCTCTGCTCCACCAAGACGCACACCGTACAGTTCTTGTTTTCGGTTTATATTTCTCTTGCTGCTACATATTCATAGGAAAGGTTGGTCTTTGTAAATGAATTAGGTGTCATCCCCCCCCATATGTGACGTGTAGCATGATTTGGGTGGAGAGACGAGTGCTATAGTCATATATGTTTAGCATGACCTCTATAATCTTCATTAGCATATGCAGGGGTGTGAGTTGTAATATGCATTTCACAGGTAATGAAGCAAAGGTCAGTTATCGGACACGAAGCCTTTTCGAAGAACAAAGGACCTCTCACATTCCTGTTATTTTACTGTCTTTGCTGACCATAAGCAGGGCTATCCTGCCTCCACAGGGCCCCCTCCTTATCTGCACCCTGTGTTAGCCGGGTGAGTCTCCACTCCCCCGGGTCGCACAAGAGATAGCAAGGGCAGTCTTAACAGCTCTTTGTGCACAGGAATCCCACCTCATTATCCAAACTCCACATTATCCACCCCGTGACTATAGTCACTCGGATCGAAATCCAAATCACACTCGCATAAAAACGCTTTTGGGGGTATCCCTCACATTAGACTTCTTTTGCTTAATACTATGCGGTTAGCAACAAAACCAGTTTTGGAATATTTGTCAGGCAACCCTTGCAAGATACAAGAACTATATACATTAACCACTCTGTGTTTCTTAGGCTTATGGGAACTATATACATTAACCACTCTGTGTCTCTTAGGCTTATGGTTAACAAGGGTATGTAGGACAGAAAGTCACATTTCATCATGCGGCCCTAGCATTGTTCCATATCGACACGAATCAGATGAACACATTTCACAGGTGGGAGGGACATTGGCTTTGCTGAGTTGGTTTTGGGAAGGGTGTGTAGCTGGGAATGTAATTCCTCTTCTGAAGGCTACAAACTACACGTGAGTGGGATTTCTGGTGTAGGTTTCCTTGTACTGCTCTGTCGTTGTACTAAAATCTCCTTCCTGGTGCCTTGTCCTTTAGTAGTGGGTCAGCTGGCTCTGGGTGTATGAGTTTGTACGTGATCTTGCTCTTCCTCAGCAACGGCTGGACAGGTAGTCTGCAGGTTCTAGTGCCCGTTGGAGACAGGGGAGAATAGCTTACCACATCTCACGTAGGACTTAGGCAGTTGTTTCAGATATGTTATTTAGACCTTGACATGACTGCATACCAACATCATTTCGGAGCTCTGGTTATACAAGTGTTTGTTAAACATGGTAATAAAGTCAGTGTTTCACTGTAAACTCATCACCGTAAACTCCAAAAGATTTTTGAACTGATTCCAAGTTATCCTGGCTTTGCTCCCCTGTTGCATTGTCTGGATTATAAAGAAAATACAATTGGTAGCATCGTATAGTTCAAATTATAATGCTTGGCTCCTTAAGAATTTCATTTATTTCTACAGACACAGACTCATAATTGCAAAGAGATGTTAAGGGAGAAGCTGAAGTTTTAAAAATACTTTTTCTGTTTCTTTCTTGCTTTATCAGTTACTGACCAAACCAAACCAGTTAGCGGACAACTTCATGGGGCAGAGACGTGTTTTCATTGCACCTTAGGAACCTGAGTTGCTAAACCGGGGAGAGGGATTTTCTGCAGGGACTAAAGCACAACTTTGGAGAGCACTTCTTCGTCCGGTGTTGTTGGGAGGGAGGAGCAGAGCCTTTTCCTACCTTGTGGGTTAGCAATCAGGACCTTTGCACTTTGGAATGGCAGAAGCCCTTGCTGCTCCAAGAAGGGACTTGAACGATGCAGATTAATTCTGCTGATAAGGAAATCTCTTAGTATTGTCTGCTCCTGTTGGAGTTTGGGTATTTGAAACCTGTCCAAAGAACTTGCCTCATCTCCCTGCCTGTAGGGAAGATCCCTGATTGCTTGTTTGGATCTTTCTGAAGAGGGCAATTAACTGGTCCACTGCTCGTATCAGAATGAAGCATGCAGTCCTGATCTGTCCTTTCCAGATAAAACAGAGCTATGATTTTGAAAATGATGATGTTGGGTCTAGAGACCAAAGAAAATCTGTATTTTGTCATTAGATATAGAACCGATGGACAATTTAAATTGGCATGTCAAATGCAAACTAGAGCTCTGTTCACAGAATGGCTGCTCCAGCAAAGAGCCTTAGCACAAAGCAGGCTGAGGGAGAAGTTTGTAACAACCTACACGCTCTTTTAAATGCAAGCGGGAGCAAGAGGTGCCTGTCTGTTCCTCCAGCACTAACAGTGTGGATCCCTTTTCCTTACAGCAGTTCTTCTGACCCTTTTGCTTCTGTCTCACTAAAGCATGCTTAAATTTGATGTTTATAAGCCAAAGGACTGGACCGCTGCAGCATGAGGAGTTATTGGTGGTGGTGCACGGAGATGTGGAACTGGCACATACTTGCCTCTAACTGAGGCAGTTTGTTGCTCATTGCCACAGCTCAGGTGGTGAACAATAATCCATTCTTTTGGTGTGACTCGGTAGTGTCTGGTAATGTGACCGTACCCTTCGCTGTGTTTTACCTCCATCCCCAGAACTGGCTTAACATGGTTTGAGTTTCAACTAACAACTTTTTTTTTAGCAAGAAACTTTCCCTTTGTATCTACCTGGCAGAGTGTCTTGATCTCTGTCTAATAAACAGCCTGGCAGTAGTGATTTTTGGACGATTCAGAAGAAAAATACTACACTGCAAGATCTAACCTGGTATTTTTCATCTTATACCTTTCTTTGTCAGTGTTAGTTTTGTCTTTGTTTTCCTTTTTCAAAGCTCATGTTGTGCCCTGTTGTTGTACTGGTGTTTTCATCTGTGTAAAAGCCATTCAGTCAGTATAAGGATGAGTCTAGATGTGGGTTTCTCTAATGTGGGAAGGAATTCTTAGTATGTGCAGTATTGAAAGAATTTAACCCATATTCATGTTTAGTTGAAACATTCGTATAGAAGGGTCTCAGTATTAGGCACTCATTCTAATTTCTTTATTTAACTGCCTTGCAAAGCATAACTTGTTAGTTTTTTGGAGGGTGGTTAAAAATAGAAGAGACAGTCTCTTTGTATTTTTGTCTGGTAGTTCCTTTAAATAGTCCCATGAAAGACTATAAAATTACATAAATGTAAGTGTCTGAATTCTCCAGATGGTAATTATGTGACAGAATGAATATACACTGAATAACAATAACAGAAAGTGGGGTCATAAGTGTTTTCAGTGGCATTTGGCATCGTTTACAGTCTCATACGTTTTTGGTATTTTCTTTTACTGCAGTGCTAAAAAATTTGGTTCCTAGCATTGCAGTGTAGAAATTACTCTAGAAAGAGAGTTTTCTTATTTCTGTGCTCTTTAGGCACTGTGTAGTTCGAAAAGTAATGCTTTGATATCTTGGACATCTTCATATACTGTTAAAAAAGTTAAAGAAACGTTCTGTACTAGATGAAGAGCATTATTCTGCTAACTTTCTTTGATTCGTGAGATGTTTCATAGAAGTGCAGTGAGGGGAACATGGAAGACTGGGCTGCTTGGGAATGTCTTGGTTTGTTTTTCATGTGGTGTTTTTTGTTTTGGATTTGTTACAAATCTGTAATATAAAAACTCATCTACACAATGTACGTAGGTGAGCAGGCACTTCTTTATTGCAGCGCTGGACGCCCAGGGGATCACTCCACCTAGTGTGCGTGCCTAGTTTCTCTGCTACAAAAGTTACATTCAACTAAAGTATATATATTCATCATATTTCATTTCATGAGGTTCAGAGAGGACCCCCTTGCTTTCTAAACTTCTGAGAGAGGAGGCTAGGTGCGGCTGGATCCAGACCTGGGCAACATCCTGCGGCTCTCCAGAGCTAAACAGAGGGTAGGAGCATGGGGCACACAGGGCAGGAATGCCTGGGTGTCCCAGCTTCATCCCCTTGGGGCTGGGGTGCACCGAGGTGGACGGTCTCTTTCTAAAGACCTCCCAAGGAAGGGTTTGTCCTCAACGTCCAGATTCAGCCCCCCATGGGTTTCCCCTGCCCATGCTCCTCTTCCACCTCTCAGCCCTTCAAAGAGTTGAAGGGGTGCTTTTCTCTCTTTGGCCTCAGGACATGCAGCTCAAGCTCGCCCTGGTGCAGAGCATCACCGAGGTCAGCTGTGCCATCCAGGCTGTGGGCGACTGTGGCAGCTTTGAGCTCTCCTTAAAGCGGAAGGCGATGTGGACCTTGCTGGTGAGTACCCGTAGGTGGGGCAGTCGCACGGCGGAGTTTTGGGCTGCGCCATCAGACTGGTTTCCCCAGAGGCACGATGGTCTGTGGGCTTCGTGCGAGCTCTGGAGCTGTGTCCGGAGCTGGTGGGGCCCTTGAGTGCTGGTGCTGGGTGGCTGTGGCTGGGGAGCAGGGTCCCTCCTGCGGTGCCTTTGGGGATGCGTGGGGGTGATGGGGCAGTGTCTGCCCAGGCCTGGCAGCAGAGCCTGTCCCCAGGGGAGGCGGGAGGGCTGTCCCATGCCCCGGCCAACTCTGTGCTTCTCTCTCTGGGACTTGCAGGACTGGATCAAGGGGGAGCCCTGGGACTCCCTGGTGTATGGAGTGTTCCAGGCCCTGGAGGAGTTGAGGTGAGGTCTGTTCCCCAGGCTCTGGGGACTTCTAGTGTGCCCCATCCCAGCTGTCTGGGGCAGCCCCAGTGGCCTTGAGCATGGAGCCGGGAGCTGCTGGGGCTGTGGAGTGGGAGGGTGTCCCCCATGTCGGGTGTCTCCCCCAGGAAGGGAGCCCCCAGGGTTCCTTAACCTGGGGGCGGGGGTTTGCCTGCTGCCTGGGAGGAGGCAGGAATTGCTGGTGCTGAAGGCAGTGCTCGCTGGCATGGGCTGGGGGTGTTGGATTTGGGGCCCTCGATTAGGAGGAACCCAGCTGTGGTCTAAGCCACTCTGGAGAGGGCTAGTAAATCCTCTTTCTGTTTTCTTTTTTCCTCTGGCCAGCAAGCTGAGGCCACTTCTGAGCAGGGAGGAGAATCGCAAGCTGCTGTCAGTGTGCTGCCAGACTGTCTTGTCCTGTCCTTCCGAGGACTGGATGAACAAGGTCAGGAAGACAGTGAGGGCAGCTGTGAACACGCAGGTACCCACCAGCCAGTGCCTGCCCACCCCTGGGTCAGGGTCCCACCTCAGTGCGCCCCGGCAGCCCCCCAGCTCTGCTTTCCTGCTTTCAGCTTCTGCACATGAGATGCATGGAAGATCTGGGCCACCTCCTAGAAACTCTTCTGGAGGCAGAGGAGACCTCTGCCTGCTTTGATGACGTGGTCCATGTGAGTGGCCATGGTGCAACAGGGAAAGTGTCGTGGGGACAGAGAGTGGAGGCATTAGAGGGTGTTAGGAGGTGGATACCTTTCCTATGGGAAAGTGGGGCTTTGGCTCCTCGCTCTGAGGCTGTGCGTCTGGCTGGAGCAAGGGGCTGAGCTGGGGGACGGGAGCGCAGGCCAGGCAGGGAAGTGGGCCCTGATTTAGGCAAAGCCAAGAGCCAGCCCTGAGCTGGGTGAGAGCAGCCTGGGGGAAGGCTGGAGTGGGGAGGTGCCGGCAGGGAAGCAACAGTGGGCTCAGGGCAGAGGCGGCTGGAGAGAGCGAGGTGGTGGAGGCTGCAGTGCCAGTGCTTAGTGGGGCTGGGGGCCGTGCTGGGAAGGGGCCAGAGAAGGAGGGAGTTGGAGAGGGACCTCAGGGAGAGAAAGATGCCTGTTGCGAGAGAGATGCACCCTGCCTCAGGTCCTGAAGGGCTGGCTCACCTCAGCCAAAGAATGGGAGCGGGAGAGAGCCCTGCAGGTTTGCGTCCATGTGCTGGGAGCTTGCAAGGAGCAACGTGAGCTTATGGTGAGTAAAGCCCCCCTGCATGCCCTGGTGCCCCCTTCCCACCATCTGTGTCCCCCAGAAGGGAGCCCTGCCCAACTGGGTGCTGGGTTTGGGGGCTCCTGGGGGATGGAGCTGCTAGGAGCAGAGGCTGCTGAAACCCTGAAGCCCCAGCAAATGGTTCCAGGAGGAGGAGGGCTCTTTCCAGCCCAGGATTTGTCAGCAGGGAATTCCTGCTGCACCGAGTTCAGGAGGGCCCTGGGTTTCCCTGTGGCCTTCACTGCCATCCCTTGGGTTCTCCTTTGCAGTATCTGGGGTCAGCGGTTGGGTTTCTGTAGACGTGACTCGTCTTTTTTCCTGGTGTTTGCTCCAGCCAAGACCATGGAGGTGGTGCCTCAGGCAGATGAGATCAGGTGCTTTGGTGAGGAGCTGAACAGCCCAGACACGGAGACTGTGGTGGAGACCTGTACCAAAATAGCAAAGGTAACTGGCCCCAAAAGACCGGGGTGGGGGCCCAGCTCCTGGGCTCCTGCACGTCTCCCTGCTCCCCTCCAGAGTCTCTCGCTGTCTCCAGAGCAAGCTGTCCAGGATGGCTGTTGTTAGCAAGTAGCAGGAGGCTTTGAGACAAGACTGTCCTTTAGACACACTGGAGCAGATACCGTGATGTGTGTATGTGCGTTCGCACATGTGTGAGTGCTCTTGTCAGAATACAAATTTGGTATATGAGCCAACGACGTGGGGGGAGACACTTCCAAATCGGTTAGCTGTGTCAGATGTAAACAGCACTGTATGCACAGCAGGAGGAAAAAGTGATTGCCCCCTCTACGATTGCCTGACTAACAGTCCCGTCAAGTTTCCTTTCCTTGCCGAATTGCTGGAGCAGAGCTGTGACGCGGTCTCTCCTGTTCCTGACTTCTCTCCAGGCTGTTTGCAAATGCATCCTTCCAGCACAGGCTACAGACTTTCTGAGTGCTGTCCTGGACAGCTTGCTGCATGTCAGACCTGCGTGTGTGAAGGCAGTATGGAAGTGGGTGTTCCATCTTCCTGGTGGAATGCAGGAAGGAAATAGTCCAGGAGGCAAAGGAGACCTTTTTCCCATTTGACTTTGTCTTTTCTCCTGTTGGCTGTTGCACGACACCCTGTGCAGTTGGCATGGGCTCAAGAAACACTGCCTGTGTGCCGAGCCGAGGGACTGCCGATGCTCCGAGTCGTGCATTGGCAACTGCTGCTGGGGTCTGCTCCAGCTGGTGACAGGGATGTGGGCCCGTCTTGACCAAAGTCTTCCGTTGTCCAGGTCCTTCCCACGAGTGACGCACTGGGAGGCACCGACCTTGCCGTTCCTCCCCTTCCTCCGGGGTCACTGTCAGTCCTCCCTGCCCTGGGACCTGCTTCACTTTGCTCTTTCCTCACTTCTCCCCAATTCCCCCTACTCTGAGCTTTGCTGGGCACACCAGGTTTTCCATAGGTTGCATACTTGTTCATTGCTCTCATTGCTTTCCCCGACTGTGGTGTTTCCCAGCCTGCGAGGTGCCCTTCCTTTAGCCACCAGTTGCTGCCTGTTTGTAGCCTGGGAGCCTCTGGCCTCGTGCTGTGCCTGCCCTTTCAAGGCTCCTGTTCTCCTCCTCCGTTCCTGCTCTCCTGCGCTCCGTTTGGGCTCCAGGGCCAGCAGCAGCTCGCTCAGCCCAGACTAACTCCGTGGCTGTCCACCGCTGACAAAGGTCGGTCGCAGTGACAGCAGCCACGGGTAGCAGCCCACAGGATCGCGCCCAGCTGAGCTAAAGCTCACCCAGCCGTTAAGCCACTGCCATTACAGCCAGGGCAGGGTGTCCCTGTGCCGTCCCTGCGCCGTCCCTGCAGAGCCCGCGGCCGCTCTGGGCAGCGGGAGTGCCGCATCCGTGGGCTGTGGGGTCACCCCTTGCTGCTTCCCCAGGCGCAGAGCAGGTTCTGTCTGCACCACGGGCCAGAGGTAGGCAGCTGTGGGAGAAGCTGGGATCTTCCACGGATGAGGGACCTGGCTGCCTATTTGTCCTTATCATGGCCACGGCTTCTAGCTGTGAAAGGCTCAAGCAAACACTCCTTCCTTCAGGGGAAGGTCCTCTGTGTGGGGAAGGGGTTGGCGCTTTGGGAAAGGAGGGTAGAGGCAAGGAGAAGTGTCCCCGGAGAACTGGGTTCCTCTGGAAGGAGTCACGAGCCCTTGCAGAGGCCCTGCAAGGCATCTTCAGGGTCTCAAAGAGCGTGTTTGGTTTTGCTCTTGCATCGCTACAGACACGTGGGGAGAGTTAGTCAAGCGTTGGGTGTGAAATGTGTCCGTGTCCTCTGTGTGCACAATGGCACGCAGCTGCTCATACGGTGCCCAGGGACATGCCATGACTGAGTCTGCGCGTGTGAGTGCATGCATGTCTGTGTGTGCGTGTGCGCGCACAATTGCTAAGAGCACGCTCGGCTCCAGACGTGAGCCAGGATCAGGCAGGGTGGAAGGGGTGAGGTTTCGAGCTAGGTCTGGACTCTGTGTCACGGGAGCAGGCACTGCTCATATGCTGAATGACTGTGTCTGGGCCCCGCAGGAGGGGGTAAAGGATGCACCGAGCCCTTCTTTCTCCTCTTCTTCCATTCAGGTGCCAAAAATCCTGAACACCCTTTACACCTGCATGCAGCAGAGCACCCACAGGCCCTTACCCAATAATGACCAAAAATGGCTCTTCACATCAGTTTTCTGTATGTTCAGGTTAGTTCTTTCAGTCAGACACAGAAATCACAAGTGATTTCTTCTTCTTTCCCTGAAGTAATCAGTCTTTTAAGTAGTTACTGCTAAACAATGCGGAAGCTACCAAAAGAAGTTGAAGCAGGTACTTTCCTCCTCACAAGCAGCATATCATTGAAGTGCTTCCCCTGTTAAATTCTCTACTGTAAAGGGTCCCTGTTTTCTCTGCCCCCAAGGTAAACTCCAGAGCTATTCATGGGGTTTCAAAGAAAGGCACAGGTAGTTTACCTGCCTTTAAAAAAAAAAAGGGCACTCAGAGCTGTGAATGGAGACTGTTTACTAAACACTGCACAGACAAATTAACCAAAGAGCAAACGTTAATGGGAGAAGCTGGGAGCAGAATGAGAAGCATCACACAACTAAAGCTATCCCAAGCACTTACGCCTCCATCAAGGACCACAAGCCCTGAGGCTGATGATGGCTGTTGGATGAGCTTCCCTCCCCCAGGTGGAAACACCTCTCACTGCGCTGTGCTCAGACCAAAGAAGGAAAAAGCGATACACCCCCCCACATCTAAAGGCATGCCACTCCTTTCAAAGGTAAATTTTGATTTATTTAGATAAACTGCCTGGCCAGTTTTAGCACCTGCCTCTAGAGTATATTGATTTCATCCACCCCTACCCACAAAAACTTCTGACTGAGTGCTGAGTAATGTGGAGTCAGGTGGACTTAGACAAGCGCGCTGCTACCAGGGAACTGTATTTTTAACCTATTTACAAGTATTTGTTGCTTTGAAGCTGCCCGAGGGTCAGCACGCCCTCGCTACTGGAGGTTCTTGCTCTGTGCAGGCACTAAGGAAGACATTTCTGGCCACAGGTTATTTTAAAGCACAGCAGAACATACCATTTATGACCTCCTGAGAATTATCTCCCAGACAGATCCGGAACAAGGGCAAAACTTGTATATTTAACATGCATTTGGGTTACCTGACTGTTAAACATGTTACAAATCTGTAATATAAAAACTCACCTACACAATGCAGGTAGGTGAGCAGGCACTTCTTTACTGCAGCGCTGGACGCACAGGGGATCGCTCCACCTAGTGTGCGTGCCTAGCTTCTGCACTACCAAAGTTATATACAATCAAAGTATACATATTCATCATATTTCCAAGAAACAATTAACATATGCATACAATTTCTGAGAACTCATTAATATATGTAAATGCTCGTGAGGCATGCACCTTCAGGTACAGAGGTGGTCGTCTGACGTCCTCTGGTGGTCGTCCATAGTCTTCCTCATGGTGTCCTTTAGTTGAACCCCATCTTTGCGCATGCTCAGGTTGGTTGCAAAATCCCATTCTTGGAATCTTCTTAAGTTTTCCTCGGTTTACTGACCAGGCCTATAACTTACCATTCTCTTGACAAGCAAACCCTATCGATTCACAATGCTACATTGTTCAACAGTTAGTTTATGATGAAATCACAGATAAATCATGCCTAGTTACCTTCATACAGAATATATATAATTTATTTTTTATTAATCGCTCTCTGGATTATACTATTCTATCAATATCCATCCTTAAAATAATCAATGGTTATTTCTATTAATATCTATTGATTGGCATTCTTGATATTCAAATCAAGATGGGAAAGGTAAGGAATTTTCCAAGCAGCATCACTGGTGCCTATCAGGTCACATTGTCACGGGACTCAAACGAAACTTTTCTATTCAATTCTTCATCGTTCCATCTCGTTACTGTTAGTTCCTCAGTATGGAACGGCAACTCCCTGGTGAGGTTCCTATGGTTATTGTTTCTAACTGAAAAATCCTAACATATGCATTTGTATTTTATTATTTTATTTATTAATCATATTTAACCTTTCTGTATGGTTATATTTGATTATTTTAAAAAATCAGAGTATTTACAACAGATTTGTTTGTTTGTTTTGGCATGAGTTGGCTTGGTGTGACGTGAATCTGCCAATACCATAGTTACTGAGAGCTTAGACTGTCTTCCCCGTTCGTGGAAGGATTTTCCTGTATTGCTTGATTATGAAAATGTTTCATAAATTGTGTTGAGATGAGTAGCTTAGATTTCTCTGTACGCGGTTGGAGCACCTCCATCGTGTGCAATTGCTCTGGTTTGGGGAGTGTGGTTTTGGTTTTTCGGTTTGGTTTTCTTTTGTTTTCATCTTTTCAGTTTAACGCTTTTTAAAATCTGCCTTTTTCAGGTTACTTTCAGTGTTTGTCGCATGTCTTGCTAGCCTCGTGTCTGGGGGTCTGAGAGACGAAGGAGAACATGTCTCCTAACTGGACTGTCCTTTCCCATCCTTCTTTTGCCCCATGCTGTTCAGTACCCTCTTCAAAAATTATTACTATGATAAAGCTTGTAAAGTACTGTTGTTGTCCCATTCGTGGGAGGGTTTTTAAAGTCAATCGACAGCACTCTCTGTGTTTCACTGCTTTCTTCACAACCTCCTCTGCTCATTGTGAATCAAAGAGGAGAATTCTGGTTTGGTGGCAATGCTTCACCCATTTGTGAGGTTTTTTCCAGTAAGACCTAATCCTTCTGGAAATTAGGAGATCTGTTTAGTAGTTGGTTCCTTCTTCTGCTGTGGACCAGCACACACTGATCAGACTTTCTCTCTCTGTCTCTGTCCTTCCCCCACTCCCTGCTCCTGCTCTGACAGTATTGGCTTCAGCTATGTTCAGTGAGAAAAGTGATATGTGGATTTTTCAAACGTCATCAAGAGGAAAAGAAGCATAATATATCACCTACTATTGTTGGGGTCTTTCCCATGCTGTTTTACTGGGTTTATAAAATGCCTTATGAGCAACAACTCTTTTGCAGAGCTCCATGTCTCTAAGATCCTGCCCCAAAAAAATCATCAGAAATTGAGACATATTTGGGGCATCATGAGTCATAAAAGGTATACAGTCAAGGTTGGGAGCAAATCTGGGGAGTGAGTGAGGGTATTTTTTCCTATCGCCTCGCATTTGGCTCAGCTTATGCAGTCACCATGCACATTACCTTTTAAAAACTTGACAGCTACGATGTGGTTACCCTTTAAAAATCATTCCTCTCCTTTTCCTCTTCCCCCTCCCTCTGCCGCTGTGTTCCTGAAACAGCTACCTGGATCTGCCAGAAGGATGGAGAAATTCAGTAAAGGTCTTGTTAGCAGGGAAAATTCCGTGTCCAAACCCCAGTAGCCGTTCATGCAAATGGCAAACAGACAAGAACAAGATAGTACTCCTCTTTGATCTTCTACAAATATACCCCTTTGATTCGTATCTAAAGACAGAATAACAGAATATTGTGGTCTAGGTACAGGGCTCTTCTCTTTTTCAGGATAGATCTTTTTTACTTTTTCTGCACCTAGACAACAAGTTTCTGAGGAACTTACTAACTTGAGTACCTTCCGCCGTTTGAGATTGTCTTGCACATTCTGCTTCCTGTCATTTCGAGTTCCTCCTGTTCCTATTCCGGTCATTGCGCTGTGTTTTGGCAGCTGTTTTCTGACAATCTCCTTTGCCTCAGGAGCAGCAGAGGTATGCTGGTCTTTAAAAAAAAAAAAAAAAAGTCTTACCTTCTGTGCATGTAGGTAAGCAGACACTTCTTTATTGCAGTGCTGGACGCCCAGGGGATCACTCCACCTAGTGTGCGTGCCTAGTTTCTCTGCTACAAAAGTTGTATACAATCAAAGTATACATATTCATCGTATTTCCAAGAAACAATTAACATATTCATACAATTTCCGAGAAATCGTTAATATAAGTAAATGCTCGTGAGGCATGGGCCTTCAGGTACAGAGGTGGTCGTCTGACGTCCTCTGGTGGTCGTCCATAGTCTTCCTCATGGTGTCCTTTAGTTGAACCCCATCTTTGCGCATGCTCAGGTTGGTTGCAAAATTCCATTCTTGGAATCTTCTTAAGTTTTCCTCGGTTTACTGACCAGGCCTACAACTTATCCTTCTCTTGACAAGCAAATCCTACCTATTCACAGTGCTACATTGTTCATAGCTAGTTTATGATTAAATCGGGGTAGCTCATACCTAGTTACCCTTATACAGAATATACATATATATATATATAACTTTAGATCTTTTAATAATCACTTTCTAGCTTATAATTTTCTGTCAATTTCCATGCCTATGAATAATCAATGGTTATTTCTATTAATATCTATCGATTGGCATTCTTGATATTCATATAAAGATGGGAGGGTAAGGGGATTTTCAAGCAGCATCACTGGTGCATATCAGGTCACACTGTCACAGGACTCAAACAACACTTTTCTATTCAAGTCTTTTCTATTCAACATAACAATCCTAACTTATTTATTTATTAAGTAAATTTAACCTTTTCTATATACCATATTTTGATTAAAAATCAGAATATTTACAACAACTCTGTCCTGGGAGGGGGCCAGGGAATCCAGTTTGGACTGGGAATGATCCCAATCTGTCCTGGGAGGGGGCCAGAGGATCCAGTTTGGACTGGGAATGATTCCAGCGTGTCCAGGGAGGGGGCCAGGGGATGCAGTTTGGACTGGGAATGATCCCAGACTATCCTGGGAGGGGGCCAGGGGATGCAGTTTGGACTGGGAATGATCCCACTCTGTTGTAGGAAGTGGCCAGCAGATCCAGTTTGACTGGGAATGATCCCAGTCTGTCCTGGGAGGGGGCCAGGGGCTCCAGTTTGGACTGGGACAGGGCCCAGCCTGTCCTGGGAGGGGGCCAGGGGATCCAGTTTGGACTGGGAATGATCCCAGTCTGTCCTGGGAGGGGGCCAGGGGCTCCAGTTTGGAATGGGAATGATCCCAGTCTGTCCTGGGAGGGGGCCAGGGGATCCAGTTTGGACTGGGACAGGGACCAGTCTGTCCTGGGAGGGGGCCAGGGCATCCAGTTTGGACAGGGACAGGGCCCAGTCTGCCCTGGGAGGGGGCCATGGGATCCAGTTCGGAGTGGGATAGAGCGCAGTGTGTCCTAGGAGGGGGCCAGGGCATCCAGTTTGTACTGGGACAGGGCCCATTCTGTCCTGGGATGGGGCCAGTGCCTCCAGTTGGAACTGGGGATGATTGCAGTCTGTCCTGGGAGGGGACCAGGGGCTCCAGTTTGGACTGGGGCAGGTCCCATTCTGTACTGGGACGGGGCCAAGGGATCCTTTTTGGACTGGGACAGGGCCAAGTCTGTACGGGGAGGGGGCCAGGGGATCCAGTTTCGACTGGGAATGATCCCGTTCTGGACTGGGAGGGGGACAGGGGATGCATTTTGGACTGGGAATGATCCCAGTCTGGAATGGGAGAGGGGCAAGGGGATCCAGTTTGGACTGGGATTGATCCCAGTCTGTACTGGGAGGGGGCCAGGGGATTGAGTTTGGAGTGGGACAGGGCCCATTCTGTACTGGGAGCGGCCAGGTGCTCCAGTTGGAAGTGGGAATGATTGCAGTCTGTCCAGGGAGGGGGCCAGGGGATCCAGTGTGGACTGGGAATGATCCCAGTCTGTCCTGGGAGGGGGCGAGGGGATCCAGTTTGGACTGGGAATGATCCCAGTCTGTCCTGGGAGGGGGCCAGGGGATCCAGGTTGGACTAGGAATGATCCCAGTGTGTCCTGGGAGGGGGCCAGGGGATCCAGTTTGGACTGGGAATGATCCCAGTGTGTCCTGGGAGGGGGCTAGGGGATCCAGTTTGGACTGGGAATGATTCCAGTCCATACTGGGAGGAGGACACTGGATCCAGTTTTGTCTGGGAATGATCCCAATCTGGACTGGGAGGGGGCCACCGGATCAAGTTTGGACTGGGAATGATCCCAGTCAGGACTGGGAGGTGGATATTGGATCCAGTTTGGACTGGGAATGATCCCAGTCTGTACTGGGAGGGTGCCTTGTTATCCATTTTCGACTGGGACAGGGCCCAGTCTGTCCTGGGAGGGGGCGAGGGGATTCAGTTTGAAGTGGGAATGATCCAAGTCAGTCTTTGGAGGCAGCCATGGGATACAGTTTGGAGTGGGATAGAGCCCAGTGTGTCCTAGGAGGGGGCCAGGGCATCCAGTTTGGACTGGGAATGATCCCGTTCTGTCCTGGGATGGGGCCAGGGGATCCAGTTTGGACTGGGACAGGGCCCAGTCTGCCCTCGGAGGGGGCCAGGGGATCCAGTTTGGACTGGGACAGGGACCAGTCTGTCCTGGGAGCGGGCCGTGGGATCCAGTTTGGAGTGGTACAGGTCCCAATGTGTCCTAGGAGGGGGCCAGGGCATCCAGTTTGGACTGGGATTGATCCCAGTCTGTCCTGGGAGGGGGCCAGGGCATCCAGTTTGGACCGGGAATGATCCCAGTGTGTCCTGTGTGTAGGCCAGGGGATCCAGTTTGGACTGGGAATGATCCCAGTCTGTCCTGGGAGGGGGCCAGGGAATCCAGGTTGGACTGGGAACGATTCCAGTCTGTCCTGGGAGGGGGCCAGGGGCTCCAGTTTGGACTGGGAATGATCCCAGTCTGTCCTGGGAGGGGGCCAGGGGCTCCAGTTTGGAATGGGAATGATCTCAGTCTGTCATGGGAGGGGGCCAGGGGATCCAGTTTTGACTGGGAATGATCCCGGTCTGTCCTGGGAGGAGGCCAGGGGATTGAGTTTTGACTGGGAATGTTCCCAGCCTTTCCTGGGAGGGTGCCAGGGGATCCTGTTTGGACTGGGAATGATCCCACTCTGTCCTGGGAGGGGTCAGGGGATCCAGTTTGGACTGGGACAGTGCCCAGTCTGTCCTGGGAGGGTGCCAGGGGATCCAGTTTGGACAGGGACAGGGCCCAGTCTGCCCTGGGAGGGGGCCATGGGATCCAGTTCGGAGTGGGATAGAGCGCAGTGTGTCCTAGGAGGGGGCCAGGGCATCCAGTTTGTACTGGGACAGGGCCCATTCTGTCCTGGGATGGGGCCAGTGCCTCCAGTTGGAACTGGGGATGATTGCAGTCTGTCCTGGGAGGGGACCAGGGGCTCCAGTTTGGACTGGGGCAGGTCCCATTCTGTACTGGGACGGGGCCAAGGGATCCTTTTTGGACTGGGACAGGGCCAAGTCTGTACGGGGAGGGGGCCAGGGGATCCAGTTTCGACTGGGAATGATCCCGTTCTGGACTGGGAGGGGGACAGGGGATGCATTTTGGACTGGGAATGATCCCAGTCTGGAATGGGAGAGGGGCAAGGGGATCCAGTTTGGACTGGGATTGATCCCAGTCTGTACTGGGAGGGGGCCAGGGGATTGAGTTTGGAGTGGGACAGGGCCCATTCTGTACTGGGAGCGGCCAGGTGCTCCAGTTGGAAGTGGGAATGATTGCAGTCTGTCCAGGGAGGGGGCCAGGGGATCCAGTGTGGACTGGGAATGATCCCAGTCTGTCCTGGGAGGGGGCGAGGGGATCCAGTTTGGACTGGGAATGATCCCAGTCTGTCCTGGGAGGGGGCCAGGGGATCCAGGTTGGACTAGGAATGATCCCAGTGTGTCCTGGGAGGGGGCCAGGGGATCCAGTTTGGACTGGGAATGATCCCAGTGTGTCCTGGGAGGGGGCTAGGGGATCCAGTTTGGACTGGGAATGATTCCAGTCCATACTGGGAGGAGGACACTGGATCCAGTTTTGTCTGGGAATGATCCCAATCTGGACTGGGAGGGGGCCACCGGATCAAGTTTGGACTGGGAATGATCCCAGTCAGGACTGGGAGGTGGATATTGGATCCAGTTTGGACTGGGAATGATCCCAGTCTGTACTGGGAGGGTGCCTTGTTATCCATTTTCGACTGGGACAGGGCCCAGTCTGTCCTGGGAGGGGGCGAGGGGATTCAGTTTGAAGTGGGAATGATCCAAGTCAGTCTTTGGAGGCAGCCATGGGATACAGTTTGGAGTGGGATAGAGCCCAGTGTGTCCTAGGAGGGGGCCAGGGCATCCAGTTTGGACTGGGAATGATCCCGTTCTGTCCTGGGATGGGGCCAGGGGATCCAGTTTGGACTGGGACAGGGCCCAGTCTGCCCTCGGAGGGGGCCAGGGGATCCAGTTTGGACTGGGACAGGGACCAGTCTGTCCTGGGAGCGGGCCGTGGGATCCAGTTTGGAGTGGTACAGGTCCCAATGTGTCCTAGGAGGGGGCCAGGGCATCCAGTTTGGACTGGGATTGATCCCAGTCTGTCCTGGGAGGGGGCCAGGGCATCCAGTTTGGACCGGGAATGATCCCAGTGTGTCCTGTGTGTAGGCCAGGGGATCCAGTTTGGACTGGGAATGATCCCAGTCTGTCCTGGGAGGGGGCCAGGGAATCCAGGTTGGACTGGGAACGATTCCAGTCTGTCCTGGGAGGGGGCCAGGGGCTCCAGTTTGGACTGGGAATGATCCCAGTCTGTCCTGGGAGGGGGCCAGGGGCTCCAGTTTGGAATGGGAATGATCTCAGTCTGTCATGGGAGGGGGCCAGGGGATCCAGTTTTGACTGGGAATGATCCCGGTCTGTCCTGGGAGGAGGCCAGGGGATTGAGTTTTGACTGGGAATGTTCCCAGCCTTTCCTGGGAGGGTGCCAGGGGATCCTGTTTGGACTGGGAATGATCCCACTCTGTCCTGGGAGGGGTCAGGGGATCCAGTTTGGACTGGGACAGTGCCCAGTCTGTCCTGGGAGGGTGCCAGGGGATCCAGTTTGGACAGGGACAGGGCCCAGTCTGCCCTGGGAGGGGGCCATGGGATCCAGTTCGGAGTGGGATAGAGCGCAGTGTGTCCTAGGAGGGGGCCAGGGCATCCAGTTTGTACTGGGACAGGGCCCATTCTGTCCTGGGATGGGGCCAGTGCCTCCAGTTGGAACTGGGGATGATTGCAGTCTGTCCTGGGAGGGGACCAGGGGCTCCAGTTTGGACTGGGGCAGGTCCCATTCTGTACTGGGACGGGGCCAAGGGATCCTTTTTGGACTGGGACAGGGCCAAGTCTGTACGGGGAGGGGGCCAGGGGATCCAGTTTCGACTGGGAATGATCCCGTTCTGGACTGGGAGGGGGACAGGGGATGCATTTTGGACTGGGAATGATCCCAGTCTGGAATGGGAGAGGGGCAAGGGGATCCAGTTTGGACTGGGATTGATCCCAGTCTGTACTGGGAGGGGGCCAGGGGATTGAGTTTGGAGTGGGACAGGGCCCATTCTGTACTGGGAGCGGCCAGGTGCTCCAGTTGGAAGTGGGAATGATTGCAGTCTGTCCAGGGAGGGGGCCAGGGGATCCAGTGTGGACTGGGAATGATCCCAGTCTCTCCTGGGAGGGGGCGAGGGGATCCAGTTTGGACTGGGAATGATCCCAGTCTGTCCTGGGAGGGGGCCAGGGGATCCAGGTTGGACTAGGAATGATCCCAGTCTGTCCTGGGAGGGGGCCAGGGGATCCAGTTTGGACTGGGAATGATCCCAGTGTGTCCTGGGAGGGGGCTAGGGGATCCAGTTTGGACTGGGAATGATTCCAGTCCATACTGGGAGGAGGACACTGGATCCAGTTTTGTCTGGGAATGATCCCAATCTGGACTGGGAGGGGGCCACCGGATCAAGTTTGGACTGGGAATGATCCCAGTCAGGACTGGGAGGTGGATATTGGATCCAGTTTGGACTGGGAATGATCCCAGTCTGTACTGGGAGGGTGCCTTGTTATCCAGTTTCGACTGGGACAGGGCCCAGTCTGTCCTGGGAGGGGGCGAGGGGATTCAGTTTGAAGTGGGAATGATCCAAATCGGTCTTTGGAGGCAGCCATGGGATACAGTTTGGAGTGGGATAGAGCCCAGTGTGTCCTAGGAGGGGGCCAGGGCATCCAGTTTGGACTGGGAATGATCCCGTTCTGTCCTGGGATGGGGCCAGGGGATCCAGTTTGGACTGGGACAGGGCCCAGTCTGCCCTCGGAGGGGGCCAGGGGATCCAGTTTGGACTGGGACAGGGACCAGTCTGTCCTGGGAGGGGGCCGTGGGATCCAGTTTGGAGTGGTACAGGTCCCAATGTGTCCTAGGAGGGGGCCAGGGCATCCAGTTTGGACTGGGATTGATCCCAGTCTGTCCTGGGAGGGGGCCAGGGCATCCAGTTTGGACCGGGAATGATCCCAGTGTGTCCTGTGTGTAGGCCAGGGGATCCAGTTTGGACTGGGAATGATCCCAGTCTGTCCTGGGAGGGGGCCAGGGAATCCAGGTTGGACTGGGAACGATTCCAGTCTGTCCTGGGAGGGGGCCAGGGGCTCCAGTTTGGACTGGGAATGATCCCAGTCTGTCCTGGGAGGGGGCCAGGGGCTCCAGTTTGGAATGGGAATGATCTCAGTCTGTCATGGGAGGGGGCCAGGGGATCCAGTTTTGACTGGGAATGATCCCGGTCTGTCCTGGGAGGAGGCCAGGGGATTGAGTTTTGACTGGGAATGTTCCCAGCCTTTCCTGGGAGGGTGCCAGGGGATCCTGTTTGGACTGGGAATGACCCCAGCCTGTCCTGGGAGGGGGCCAGGGGCTCCAGTTTGGACTGGGAATGATCCCAGTCTGTCCTGGGAGGGGGTCAGGGGATCCAGTTTGGACTGGGACAGTGCCCAGTCTGTCCTGGGAGGGTGCCAGGGGATCCAGTTTGGACAGGGACAGGGCCCAGTCTGCCCTGGGAGGGGGCCATGGGATCTAGTTCGGAGTGGG